>NC_086321.1:185421257-185750007 GCF_036172605.1 Pelobates fuscus | reverse complement strand
GTGACAGTGGGGGGGGTGATAGTGTGTATAAATGGTCGCAGTGTGGTAGGATGGTGACTGTGTGCAAAGTTATAATGTGAGGGGATGGTGACAATGTGTGTGGGAGGGTGAGAGTGAGGAGATGGTGACAGAGTGTGGGAAGGGGATAGTGTGTGGATGACAGTGTGGGGAGTGGTGACAGTGTGTGTGGTAGGGTGACAGTATGGGGATAGTGACAGTGGGGAGGATGGTGACAGTGGGGTGGTGGTGACAGTGTGTGTGGGAGGGTGACAGTGTTGGAAGTGGTGACAGTGAGAGGGGGATGGTGACAGTTTAGGGTAGGTGGCAATGCGGGATATGGTGACGGTGTAGGAAGTGGTGAAAGTGTGGGAGATGGTGACAGTGTAGGAAGTGGTGACAGTGGGGGTGGTGGAGACAGTTTGAGAGGTGGTGATGACAGTGTGGGGATTTTGACAGTATGGGAGGTGGTGACAATTGGGGTGGTGGTAACAGTGTGGGAAGTGGTGACAGTGGAGGGGATGATGACAGTGATGGTAGTGACAATGGGGGTGATGGTGACAGTAGAGGTGGTGGTGGCATTGTGGAAAGTGGTGACAATGGGGGTTGATGACAGTGGGGGTGGTGGTAGTGTGAGGGATGGTGACAGTGGGGTGGTGTGTGAATGGTCGCAGTGTGGGAGGATGGTGACTGTGTGGGAAGTTATAATGTGAGGGGATGGTGACAATGTGTGTGGGAGGGTGAGAGTGAGGAGATGGTGACAGTATGTAGGATGATAGCGTGGGAGGGGGATAGTGTGTGTGTGACAGTGTGGGGGGTGGTGCCAGTGTGTGTGGTAGGGTGACAGTATGGGGATGGTGACAGTGGGGTGGATAGTGACAGTGTGTGTGGAAGGGTGAGTGTGGGATGGTGACAGTGTGGAAAGTGGTGACAGTGAGAGGGGATGGTGACAGTTTAGGGTAGGTGGCAATGTGGGAGATGGTGATAGTGTAGGAAGTTGTGATAGTGTGGGAGGTGGTGAAAGTGTAGGAAGTGTTGACAGTGGGGGGATGGTGACAGTGAAGGTCGTGGTGACAGTATGGGAGGTGGTGACAGTGTAGGAGTTGTTGATAGTGTGGTAAGTGGTATAGTGGGGGTGGTGGTGACAGTGTAGGAGGTGGTGACAGTTGGGGGATGGTGACAGTTGGGGTGACAGTGTGTGTGGTGGTGAAAGTGTGGGTGGTGATGACAGTGCAAGGATGGTGACCGTGGGGGGGGTGGTGACAGTGGGGGGAGATGATGACAGTGTTGGTGGTAGTGATGGTGTGGGAAGTGGTGACAGTGTGGGAGGATGGTGACAGTGGGGGGATGGTGACATTGATGGTGGTGACAATGGAGGGATGGCAGAGGGGGCCATGGCCCCTCCTATATCATACTGTGCCCCCGTGAGGCCTCCCCCAAATGCCAGCAACTTGCTGGCCATGTTCTTACATTCTATTCCCTCGGGCTGTAACAGTCTGTCTGGACTCAGCAGTGTGTGTATGTGTGTATGTACTCAGCAGTGTGTGTCTGGACTCAGCAGTCTGTGTGTGTGTGTGTATGTACTCAGCAGTGTGTGTATGTGTGTATGGACTCAGCAGTGTGTGTGTGTGTATGGACTCAGCAGTGTGTCTGTGTGTATGGACTCAGAAGTCTGTGTGTGTGTATGGACTCAGCAGTGTGTCTGTGTGTATGGACTCAGAAGTCTGTGTGTGTGTATGACCTCAGCAGTGTGTCTGTGTGTATGGACTCAGCAATCTGTATGTGTGTGTATGTGTGTGTGTATGGACTCAGCAGTGTGTCTGTGTGTATAGACTCAGCAGTCTGTATGTGTGTATGGACTCAGCAGTCTGTGTGTGTGCGTGTGTGTATGGACTCAGCAGTGTGTCTGTGTGTATGGACTCAGCAGTCTGTATGTGTGTATGGACTCAGCAGTCTGTATGTATGTATGTATGGATTCAGCAGTGTGTGTGTATGGATTCAGCAGAGTGGTTGTATGGACTCAGCAGTGTGTGTGTGTGTGTCTGGACTCAGCAGTCTGTATGTGTGTCTGGACTCAGCAGTGTGTGTGTATGGACTCAGCAGTCTGTCTGTGTGTATGGACTCAGCAGTCTGTGTGTGTGTATGGACTCAGCAGTCTGTCTGTGTGTATGGACTCAGCAGTCTGTGTGTATGTATGGACTCAGCAGTCTCTGTGTGTGTATGGATTCAGCAGCGTGTGTGTGTATGGACTCAGCAGTGTGTGTGTATGGATTCAGCAGTCTGTGTTTGTGTATGGACTCAGCAGTCTGTGTGTGTGTATGGACTCAGCAGTCTGTGTGTGTGTGTGTGTGTGTGTGTATGGACTCAGCAGTCTGTGTATGTGTATGGCCTCAGCAGTCTCTGTGTGTGTGTGTATGGACTCAGCAGTCTGTGTGTGTGTGAACTCAGCAGTCTGTGTGTATGGACTCAGAAGTCTGTGTGTCTGTGTGTGTGTGGGCGGGGCTTAACATGTGGCAGGGGCGGGTTCAAACTGCAGTGAAGGCGGGTTAAATGTGCCCCCCTACATTTGTCCCTGGCCCACCATGTGCCCCCCCTAAAAATGAATCCTAGACACTTTGGGTGTTGGTGACAGTGTGGGAAGTGGTGACAGTGTGGGAAGTGGTGACAGTGGTGGTGGTGACAATGGGGGGATGGTGAAAGTGGGGATCGTGATAGTGTGAGGGAATGGTGGCAGTGGGTGGGAGGATAGCATGTGGGGAGGCTGTGGCTTAAATACCTTTTTTTGTGTAATCCATTCCCTGGTGGTCCAATGGTCTCCTCCTCCCTGGTGGTCCAGTGGGCTAGGCATACAGTCTGCCACTGCCGTATAGTGGCAGACTATACGGAGAGGCCCCGCACCCGGCAGCATATAGGGCAAGCCACCTGGACCCCTCCTGGTGTCGGCCCTTGGTCATGGCCAGGTTAATCCCTGGTTCGGCGACTTGTTACATTTTAGTAACAGGTTCGCGCAAACCGCTAGGAACCGGCTGAATCTCACCACTGGTTACATTCCAGACAAAAATAAAGGGAAGCATAAAAAATGTTTAAATAGCCAGCAACTTAACCTGCTGGCTAATTAAACTTATCTTATTATAATCAATGGAATTTATATTATTCAACACATGACATGATTTTTTTTCTTGATACATAGTTAGCCGTTACCAGAAACCTCTTCATTAACTGATGTTGACATTGATCCTTCCTCCATTTTAGATGTTGATAGCATTGAGGTAGGGGAATCTGAGATACTGGTTGCTTCTGTGGTAGCTGTTGCAAAAATAAACACATGATTTAAGGAAAAGGGAGAAATCATTCGGATACATGGATACGTGTGAATGCTGGTCTCATTGACATGCTATATGTTTTTCCCTACTTACCCAGAAAAAGGCACGACTGAAACTGAAATATTGAATTTTCACTACCTTTTATCTCTTCTATGTCAGAGATGCTGTATGTTAATATGAGATATCTTAATATTAAACAGAGATAGCCTTGGCAGAGTTGAATAAATAGAGCATAGAACATGGAGACCACTAAAGGCTTCAACTTGAATATAAATAGGCGACTTTAATAAATTAGAGTTACACCCAAATATAATGAATGCCTTTTTGGCATTTACAATATAAAAAAATAATGTAATGGTAATAATATGTAAGATATAAATTCCATATGTCTTTAAATTTGCATATGTAGACACTGTCTGTTAATAAAAAAAAAGAACCACTCTACAATCAATTGGATAATTAACATTCATTTCAGACCCTGAGAAGGCAGGCCGAAGGCAAGCCAAGAAAAGGGACATGTGTGAGTGAGGGGAGTGTAGTATCAAGACAGGGGAGGTCTTGTCTGTGCAAAGGGGGGTGGAGCCCTGGGTAAGGGGTGGTGATCATTTATCATTTAGGTGGCCATTTTCTGTAAGGGGCTCAGCCATTTTAATAATCACAGCTTGGAACAGCTTCCCTGTACTCTTGCCAGAGATTGTTTTCGTCCAGAGCTACATGGATATAGATAAGGTACTATATGGTACATATGGAGTAGGGATCCAGCTTGTATCACTAAAAAATAAATAAAAAATACAACATAGCGTAATACTGTTGTGGTCTTATTAATTGCCCAATGGTTCAAGGTTACACTCAAAGATTTGTTGTATATAGTAAGCCTTCAGGATGCCACTCCTATAGGTAGGGGGGTAAGTCCTGTTCGTTTGTAGTAACGCCAATCTGGAGACCAAGAAGTTCACACTCTCCCAATGGTTGAAAGTAGAAAACAATGGATTTATTGGCATATGTTAAATTTAAATTAAAATATGGTTCTACGCGTTTCGTTCCCCTTAGGAAACTTCCTCAGGAACCAAAATTTTAAAAACATACAGTTTATACACTCCAAATACTAACATGTGTATCCATAAGCCTATTGCTTCCCTCCCTTACTGGCAGCTCTTCGGGCTGAGGCCCTGCAAGATGGCAGGCGCAGCTGCGCCAGTCCAGCCTTGTGGGGGTGCCCACTTCTGCAAGGCTGCAAGGCTGCTGGGAGGCTACCCGCAGCCAGAGTGTGGCCCACCGGCAGCTGGCTCAGCCTGAAAGGAGCTTCAATTGCTGCCGGTCCAAGGGTGTGAGGCCGGGTGCGGCCCTTACAGTTCCGTGGGCTGCTATGGGGTCGGCGGCAGCCCGCGCAACGCTCCAGGGTGCCCAGCATGTGTCCAGCATGTGTCTGGATGTAAGGGTTGCCAGGCACGCCAGGGGGTGCCCCCTCGCCGGTTTCTATTGGATCTGGTACTTTTACCTGCTGCTCTGGACCGGGCCTTTTCGCAGGCCTCCGTGGCACCTGCGCCTGTTCCCGTTTCACTGGATGTTACAGGCTCAGCCCAGCAGGTACCTCCTGGCTCGGCTCCGCTGCTCCAGTCCACGCCTGTGCCATCTGGTGAGTACCTATCAGGTACCTGGTGCTACTTCACTGTTTGGGTGGCTTAGTTTCGTGAATAGTATGTAGGGTTTTTTGACACAATGGGAGTGCAGTGTGGCAGCTGCCTAGTTGCAGCCTCCCTCCTTGGATGAGCATATTCCGGCTGGATGGGATGGAATGGCACCTGCAGTTCTTGGGTCGGTTATCAATAAGGAGTCGGAGGTGGATCCTGTGGCGTATGGCACGGCTTACATGTGCTGGTCAGGCCCCTGAGGGCGTCACCTGTAAGATTAAGTACCGGGAGAAATTCCGTTATTAGAAAAGCCCGAAAATGTTTGGCAACTGGATTAGGGTCTTTTTGATCTTGGTAAGCGTGATAGGGGAAATGACCCCAGAGGGGGCTGGGGGGTGCAGCGCGGGAGGCTCATCGCCTGTATTGGCCACTCTGCAGTGCCCCGGATGCTGTTGGCTGTTTATCAACAGCCAGAGCAAGTGGGAGGCCAGCTGTAAATTCAAACACAAGTGCTCCGCAACTAAATGCTTCAAGCGGGGTAGATCAGGGGACAAAGGAGATGGGGGCAGAAGGGGGGGCCATTGGATGTCAACGAGATGCGCTCATGGCTAAGCTGCTATAAGAACAGGAAGGTGGCAGCGACCCTGCTCCGGGGGTTCGGGGAGGGTTTTGGATCCCTTATTGGGAAAGGGAGACGTTGGGTCCCCGTCGCAACCTGTGGTCCGTAGGGGATTAACCAGCGGTGGTAAGGGAAAAACTGGAGATGGAAGTGGTCCTGGGGCACATGGCGGGGCAGTTCTGGTGTCTGCTGTTCTCTCACCTATGGGTTTTGCCTACTCCTTGTTCACCCAAAGTGTCATCACCTCCTGGGTTGCTACTTTGAGGATAATTACTATGTGGATCTCTGCTTGTCCATAGGGTGCTCGATCTTGTGTAGTGCAGGAGGCGTTGGGGTGTGACTCCATCCTCCACTACTTAGATGATTTCCTCTGCGTGGGGCCAGCAAAGTCCCCCGTGGTTTCCCATTTATTGCGCTCGTTGGAATCGGTCTCACATAATTTTAAAGTTTCATTGGCGCCTGACAATACAGTGGGCATGGCGGATAAGGTGGTGGAGTTGCAGGCGGTGGTGGCATCTGCTAGGGATCTCCAGAAACTTCCGTTGTGTCAAATGCAATCGTTGCTGGGGAAATAGCACTTTATGTGCTGCATTATGCCCATGGGGCGGGTATTTAACAGGAGGTTGGCAGCTGCCACATCGGGTGTGTCAAAGCCACACCATTTTGTGCGGCTCACCTAGCAGTTGGGAAGTGTTCCTGGAAGGGTTTAATGGGAGGGTGTATTGGCAGGTCCCAGAGGTGTCCAACAGCGAGTTGAGCCTGTTTACGGATGCAGCGAGGTTGGTGGGTTTCGTGGCCATGTTGGGCCCCCACTGGTGCGCGGCTAAGAGGCCAGAGGAGTGGTGCGCTAGAGGTCTGACCAGGAACCTCACATTTCTGGAACTGTTCCCATTTGTGGTTGCAATGGAGTTGTGGGGGATCTCGTGAGGGATTATCGGGTAGCATTCCACTGCGATAACACGGGGGTGGTGTCCGTGATCAATGCTTTGACGGCTTCCTCTCCTCCGGTAGTTAGGCTCCTGCGCCGACTTGTGTTGCGGTGTTTACAGTTTAATATATCGTGTAGGGCTACTCATATCCTTGGGGGTGTCTAATGTATTGGCAGATGCCCTCTCTCATTTTCAGTGGCAGGAGTTCAGTGAGGCGGCACTAGGGGCGGACGCATTCGCGTTCCCGTGCCCAGTGGAGTTGTGGTACTTTGGGTTGAGAGAGTGATGGCGTGGATCCAGGGGTCGGTGGCGGACTCCACATGGTGCAAGGCATGGGGGAGAATGGCTTTCATTTGAGCAGGTCCACGGGTGCTTCAGGTCAGATGAGGAACGTCTCCAAGATTTGTTGTGCCTGCTCTGGTTCTGTGAGGCATCAGGCTGCGCTCCCGGGGTGGTAACAGGTAAGTTAGCTGAGCTCAGCTTTTGTCGTAAGTTGTCGGGAGTCTCTGATGTTACCAAGGATTTCATGGTTTCCATGGCAGTAAGAGGTTGGCATCGGGGGCCTAGGATCGCGGATGCATGTAAGCTGATCTCAGGGGCCCTGTTCATGGGCATTTTCCAAGTTCTGCCTCGGGTATGCGCCTCGGAGTTGGAGGTCATGTTATTCAGCGTGGCATTTTCGTTGGCGTTTTGTGGGGCGATGAGGGTGCAGGAAATGATTAGCCCTAGTAAGAAGGTCGCGGGGGGGGGGGTATTGTGGAGTGACGTGTTCTTCGCCAACAGGTCGGTGCGTTTTTTTGTTGTCGCAGCGCTCATAAATGGATACCCGAGGGAGAGGTGTATGGGTCTCTCTTTGGGAGATCCTGGGTTTAGTTGTTTGGTCCGTCTCTTGTTTTTGCTCACTTTGGCCGTTGGTGCCAGGTCCACTGTTGGTCCGCCAGGATGCGGGACTGTTGTCCCAGTTTCAGTTCATGCGGGTATTCAAGATGGAGCTGGATGCTTTGGGCATCCGGAGTCAGGAGTTTTGGAGATCCCTAGCAGACGCTACCACCGCCTGCAACTCCACCACCTTATCCGCCATGCTGTTTTAGGATTGGGAGGCAACAGAGGCTTCACACTTAGGGCTCTCGGAGATGGCCATGTGCCGGATTGGTAGATGGGAATGGGGGGTTTAGGTCTTATGTGTGCCCCACTGGGCTGATTTTGTTTCCTGTTGTCTTCTCTTCGTACGTCCTGTGCAACGTATCTTGGTAATTGGACATTCCTACGTGTACTGTGCCCATCGTTGCGTTGGTGCCCACCCTGGGGGGCTTTGCTTAGGCCTGTCTTCTGCAGTGGCTGACGTCCGTTGGTTTGGGGCTCAGGACATGCGTTGGGTTCATCTACTGCCGGAACTGTTACAATTGACTTGTTTGAAAGGAGAGACGGATGTCTTGGTAATCCACCTAGGGGCAACGACCTAGGCAATTCCCCGGTATTGGGACTGGGGGACATGATTAGGAGGGACATGGCACAGATGCTGTTACTTTTTCCTGACGTATGCCTGATTTGGTTGGAGGTGGTATCTCGTAACTATTGGCGCTGCACTACGGATCAGTGAGTGATGGAGCGCTGCAGTGTTAAGCAGATCTCAAAGTTTGTAAAAGGGGTTGGGGGCATTGCTATCCGGCACTGCATTTTTGAGCAGAAAACCGCAATGTTTTGCAGGAGTGATGTGGTGCATCTCATGGAGGTTGGGTTGGACCTCTTCAATCTAGCTTTGTAAGACGCTTTGGAGGAGGCCATGGCTGGTTTGGTGGGGTGTCCCCGCTGATTTTAGGGGTAAAACAGCATTGTTTGTGGTGGAAAAGGTCTCTTGTCAAGCAGGGTTGGACCAGCGGTCCAGTGGAAAAGATGATCAGGCTGATCCCTCCCCTAACCCCTAGCCCACTGAGCCAGGGGAAGGCCAGTGGTTAGCATGGAGTTAAGGTTAGGCCAGTTGTGAGGCCGGTTTGGTATATAAGATGAAGGGGCAAGGCAAGGGCCAAGGATCAGCAGGAACGTGAAATGTGAAACTTGGAATGTTATGGTTTACATTATGTTAATGTATAGTTAATGAGTTATGTATTTATATTTGCTGATATTAATTAAACTGTGGCCTGTTTGTCACCATCAACGTCTTGCATCTGTTTATTAAGGTAAGCTATGGGTATCTTCATCTACACGGTCCCCACTACCTTCACACATGACATATAAAAAGTATATAATATTTATCTATTAATAGCATATATGTAAATAAGCTTCCAAAATAGTATTACTATACTATACTATAATCAACAGAAAGGAACCATTAACCAGAGGGCACGCATTGTTTTGGTAGCATAGCTTTTGAAGAATGTAATATGTTTGGATAAATATATTGCAATAGTCTGAAGAAAGCATTCTGCTGGTCTCTGACATCTTGTAAAGTGCTGATGCCTAATCGTCGTTAGCAATATATTTAAATCTCTTATGACTTTTTTTTAACAAAAAAGCTCACATG
This sequence comes from Pelobates fuscus, assembly GCF_036172605.1. Lineage (NCBI taxonomy): Eukaryota > Metazoa > Chordata > Amphibia > Anura > Pelobatidae > Pelobates > Pelobates fuscus. The sequence continues at coordinate 185,740,987 of NC_086321.1, read as the reverse complement.
TGAAAATTTTACTTTCCAGTTTATGGCACTGTGTGCAATGGCTGATCTTGGCACTACAGAGAGGCAGAGATATTATATGACATATCCTCACCTTTCTATGTTATGTCCCCTCCTATCTACACATGAGCAGTATGTTGCTGATGCTCAACAAGCACATCTATATATTCAATGCAATCCCACCACACAACCTATATAATCGAGGGTTGTGCCACAGAGTCCGGTTTCCCAGCACTCTTTTCCCAACTATTTCAATATTGTTGATTTCTCAGATTATTTACGAGGATCTTCACTGAACGAATTACATTTAAAATCATATTGTCCGCATTCAAACAAAACAGTAGCAGCATCCCGATTAAACTTTCCACAGATTATGTTTGTTCTTAATAAAGTATAATAATTCCAATTTCACTAAAATGTTCACACTAAAGACATATATTTGAAGATATTTTATTTCTAGAAGTATGGGATAGATCAATTCTGTTTTATGTTGTTTGCATTGTACTGTATTTAATGTTATTTTCCAAATGGAGTTAAAATGTATAGTCCATTCATAGTTTAAGTTGACAACTAGACATATAGCTTACAATCGACACAACTGATACAATGAGTCTACTATTTCTAGGCTAGTTATGATTATACTCAGAAAACCATAACAAAAAAAATCTAATTGTCAATACATTTAGTTAATAAATAAATGCAGTCTCTAAACCAAGGGGGGCAATATTATACTGTCAACCAGTGCTTTGGCTGTTCTACATTCTGCAAAAATAACCCTATCTGTCTGAAAAAGAAAGGCACTTTTTTTTTTTTTTTTTTTAAATGCCTCTCGATTTTTCAAGTTCCCTGTAATTTCTTTGTACCCAGTTGTTTCTTGAGCAATAATACAGGTACAGGGAAGTTCACATCTTTGCATTTGCTTCTATAATTGAAAAGTGAAACTGTCTGACATCTTTTAAATGAGAGGAAGCATGGCGTAAACAGCTAAAAGGAGAAATAGTGCAAAAATAGGTGAGATCTGAAACCAGGATGAGGAAGCTAGAGTAGTTAAGGTATCACGGTCTATAGGTACAGAAAATGGTAATTACAGTTACGCAGATCCGGTGCATAAAATAGAAGAAGTGGAAAAGCTTCATAATGCACATAATAAGCCAAATAGTGACGTCAGAAGGTTGGAGATAAAGAAGAGGTATGTAGTAAGAACAGGTCCAAAAAGAGGTTTCCTTGAAGACTAGCTAATTGGAACATGGTAATCAGAATATTAGAGCATTGCCTTGTGGCTCACCAGTGGAATATATATGATGGAGCTCTGGTAAGGCGTACGGGAATGATATGAAACTGCACTGTGATGGCAGGTTAACAGTGTATGTGCATCAGTGTCTCACAATACAGCCTGGGAGGCATACACTTTTAATTCATGACTAACACTTGTGTAAATCACAGCAACTGCAACTATTATTGCAAGTAGATGAGTGACCATACTTCCCCCGTGTATTGATGTGAAGAAGAGCTACCTACAGCTTTGGGAAATTTCCAGTATTTATATTTCATTAATATATGATTCAATTCAAACAAGCAATGTATATTACCCTGCTTATTCACTATATCCTATGCTGTCAATGAAAATGGGGAGCAAAGATTGGGAGTTCTAGATTGTTCCTCTGCCTAACAACGAATATGATTTTCTTGATATTAAATTGCCAAAGAAGTGCCAAGATTTCAATAGAAATTGGTACTTTTATAAATTATCCTTGTTACACATCTCGATACACACCCCACAGGCTTTCAAGAGGTCGATTGGTCCTGTTACTTCCTGGTTGTTTGCCTCAGAGGTAATAGCCCAGAGCACCTGCCTTGCAGAAACATAATTTAGCTGCATTGAAAAGTCTGTGATTGGACAGTCACAAAATGTCTGGGCAGTATCAGAAGGGAATGGTTTGCAAAGGCTGCAGACAAGAGAACTGTAGCGTTAGCAAGCTGTTTTTAGATATACTCCCAATGAAAACAAAATGTATTCTTAAACACACGCATGTTTTCATTGGGAGTACATCTACTAAACACTGATTTTTTTTTTTTTTTGTATTTGGCAGTGGAGTGTCCCTTTGAATTTTCCTCATTTGTGCAAATATTTAATTAAAATCTTATTTATGTAAAAGTTCTGTCTAAGAAACTGTAAACATAGGAAAATAATCTGAATACAAACTCTATATATTTCCTGTAAATTGGGGGACACAAAGTGTGTTTTTTTAAATTTAATATTATGCGTTATGTGCCCTTACCTTGTACATCAATGGTTGCTACATCACTGGTAGATGAATTAATCCATCTCCCAAGAATCTTTATTCTGTATCCACAGGAATATTTTCCAACATCCTTTTGGGTAGATGTTAGAATTTTATATTCATCTATCATATTTACTGTATTACTGCTAGAGATATTTTGTCCATCCTTCAAAAATATGATTTCCCTGGTGGCATGCCCACCGGTTATATTACATATCACAGTAACAGCCTCCCCCATCATTGGTTGCAATGGTCTCAGGGTAATGAATGGTGATGGAAGGGGACCTGTAATTGAAATAAATACAGTTAGGAAATTCATAAAATTCCCTGTTCTATTCAATGTTTTAACATTTGCAGATCACTGACATTTACAAATTTGTCTAAATAGTTCTTAAAACTCCTTTCCTCTATTTATTTAATTCTTGTACATACTTGAAATGTAAATTTTGTGCTTCCAGAATGGTAAAATCTTAATTATATAATATATACGGTGGTTCACATTGCGAAGTGCTAAGCTCTCCATGACCACAAAGCTAGTCAGTTAGAAAACCTTTGGCCATTTCAGCAGCACTCCAATTAAGGTAAGCATGTTGAGAACGGTTAAGAATGGTTATTTATGTTACAGTACTAATTATATCTTTGGATGCTAACCAGATTCTTGAGTCTAATGCAATACCTTTAGGTGTTTTATCCAAAAAGGATCTAATTTGTAGAAGATCTGATAATCTTTCAACTAGCTTGAGTATTAATAGAGCATGGAGTGTCCTGGTGACCCTCCGTTGTAAATAGTTTAACTGTTTTTTGAACATTTTGACTCATCTGGGAGATAGTGGAGCTAGAATATAAAAAAACTGGTTACTAAATAGTGGTAACCCCTTAACGTGACAAAAAACAGAAAGCAGAAATAAAGCTAAAACGTAACTTTTATTACCACATCATCTCTGTTAAACTCCCATAGGAAGTATAACTACTCCTCACTTAGTGGGGAAACAATAACAATAGAAAACTGGTAACATTATATAGTTATGCAACCTTGAATCTATAAAGTGTTTAACTTTCTCTAATTGCTTATTACATCCTTCAGATATAGGAAATAAATTTTAGATTCAGCAGAACAGGTAGCATAATGCAATAAAGGTTAAGGACTAAAGCACACTTCTTACTTGTATTCCATTGGCTTCAGCTCCCCAGGGCTTAGCTCATTTATTGAGCATGGGCAGTCAATGCTCTTAGTCCATTAGCTGAAGCTGTCAGTCAATGGCTTGAAGGGAAATTATAGTGCCAGGAAAACAAACTAATTTTCCTGGCACAAAAAATTCCCCCTCTGTCAAGGCCCCACACGTGGTGCAGAAGGGGTTAATAACCCCTTCTGTCACTTACCTGGGTTCAGCGCCGATGTCCCTCAGTGCTGACTCGGGTCTGCCTTCACTCCTCCCCCACCAGCATCAGCCAGCGGGGGAGACCTTATTCCCATGCGCAGAAATGGCCGCTCTCGCATTTAGGAAAGCATTATTCATTTGCATAGCGTGAGGACGTCCAGTATCATTTAGACGACCAAAAGTCGCCTTCGAGCCCAGAAGTCCCTCTAGTGGCTGTCTATTAGAGTCAACATTTGGGAGATAGTAGAGCTAGAATATAAAAAACTGGTTACTAAATAGTGATAACCCCTTAACGTGACAAAAAACAGAAAGCAGAGACAGCCACTAGAAGAGGAGTTAACCCTAGCAGGTAATTATTGCAGTTTATAAAAAAAAAACTGCGATAAATATATGCTCAGGATTAAGGGTGATTGGACACTGCACCCAGACCACTTCAATGAGCTGAAGTGGTCTGTGTGCCTACAGTGTCCCTTTAGCTCACAAGAGCTAGCAGAAGTTACAGTTTATTACATTGTTTATTATTATTTTTTCTCATATTATTAAATATATATTAAAATAAAAATATTTGACAGAAGTTACTGCTTAGGAACATCCAGCGCTCCTAGTAGTAGAGGGTGGGAGCGGCGCCTGATGGACCCCAAGTAAGAAGTCAAACTGTTCAAAAATGGTTGGAATACAACTAATGAATGCGCACCAGGACACTCCAGGCTTTAAAACCACATCAGTGAACAGTAGTGGTTATGGTGCTTGGAGTTTTTCTTTAACCCCTGAAGTTCTTTGTATTTTAGTTGCTATTGTGGATACTTAGACTATACTTAAGGCTTGATTGAAAAACAATAGTCATGGTGTTTAGAATAGGTAGGATGTTAAAACACTCATACAATAAAATGTTGCCTCACCATATACATGAATGACAATGTTGTCACTTTTTGTTGAGATAGAATTGTTGCTCTGGTTTTCACAATAATAAATTCCAACTGAAGTGTAATCCAAGTTCCTTATGGAATAGGCTGAGCTGTTCTGCCTTGAAATCTTTGAATTATCCTTATAAAATATAAAGGTTTGGTTTTCTTGTCCATCTGTGGTCGAGCAGTTTAAGGTGACATCTTCCCCTCCGATATACACAGTAGAGTTAGGAAAGGCAGAGAGAACTGGTTGGGTTGCAGCATCTGAAACAAACAACATTGCTGTGCAGTTTTCAACCCATTGCTCCGTTTTACCATTAAGACTATAACTAATTTACAACTAATGCCTTTTTGATGGAAAATAAATTAGCATAATGATTATTTGAAGCAAGGGATGCATAGCTAGCATATATATATATATATATATATATATATATATATATATATATATAGTATAAAACATCAATTTTTGTATTCATTGCATTTAAAGGCTTACTGCTGCTTACTATATCTTGAAAATGAACTGAAAATGGCAACACAGTGTAAAAAGAATATCTCCAATTGAGCATAATGCCTACACACAGTAAATACTGTTAAAGCACATGTTCAGTAACAGTAAATACTGTTAAATCAATTTATGTATCACTCCTCCTCCATGTCAAAAAGAATGATCCAATGCCCCATTGAAACTTCCCCATTATGGAAGCAGGGTTGAGCAGACACATTTTCAGGCATTAAAACAGTGTTCGGTGGCTTATGCAGATATCAATAAGAAGATAAGTACAGACTGGTGAGAAACAAGCCCAATACCAATCATATTGCTCTTATTAAAGTACTAGTCCAACATTGGATTGAGAAAACCTTAAAAATGTATAATACACAAGTTTATTAGATCCCTATAAGGATGATACAAAAACACACACAAAAAAAACTGTGCCAGAAAAATGTGATCAAATGAAAAAGATAGAAAATAAATACAATTGTACAAGCAGATGGATCCTATATATATAGTCAGAATGATCTCTCAGCTTGGAAATAGACTAGAAAGCAGGTGAACGTAACCTGATACTATGTAGCAAAAATGCATACAAATTGAAAGCACCCAGCTAAATCTTATAAATTGCAGGGGGCTAATACATAATAATACATAACAATAAATGTAGATAAAGAATAGCAGACTGATCCTAAGGCAGTGTAATGGATCATTGGCAGAAATTGTAGAGTAAAGAAGGCTCTGTATGGTGTTAACCAGTGACTCTCTTATTAACCAGCTTAACTAATCATTAAGAAACCATAGAAAGAAATGAAATTGGAATATATGGGGTAATCCAAAGCAGTAAATCCCAGGCTGAGAAACTATAACAGCCTGGAAAACCAACAATTGAATATGAAATTGCCCCTAGTATAATATCCCCTATGGTCAAGTGCTCAGAGCCATTATAATAATATATAGATGATAGACAAGTATGCAGACCTAAATTGGTCCGCTCGTACCTTATTACCTTATGCCTGAGAGGGGGGATCCTGCTCTCCAGTGGAGAGTGGACTCTAGCCTGTGGGGCTAGAGTTTACTCTTGCGAGATCTGAGCGTTGCCGCGGCAACGCTCTGACCTCGCGAGAGGAACCCGGCGGAGCTGCTGGCATGAGCTCCCCGGGTCCTCTCCTGTCTCCCACCCTGTCTGTGGGTCGGTGAGGGGAGGCTTAGAGCAGAGCCAGCGCTCGGATAGCGCCGGCTCTACCTGAGCCAACAGGGGGGATCCTGAGATCTCCACTGCCGGTCTCACTCCATAGGCGTGCAGCTGGGATTAGGGTGTGCCCAGACCAGGGCCGTCTTTACCGCAGGGCAAACGGGGCAGCTGCCCCGGGCCCAGTTACTCCTGGGGGCCCGAAGCAGCTGCACCGTGGGCCCCGCTTGCCTCAAGCATTTCTCCCACCGCCAGTGCAGCCACACACTAAGGAGGCCCACCGGGTGGGCTTCTGTCAGCAGGGGCCCGGTCTTGCGCTCTGGCGCTTTAAGAGCGCGACCGGGCCCTCTTGCTTTTCGGCAGCCGGCTGGGAGGAAGTGACGGCTGCGCGTCACTTCCTCCCATAAAGAGAGGAGCCGCGCGGGAGGAGGAAGAGGCAGAGCAGAGGGGGTCTGAGCCGAGCTAGCCAGACCCCAACTCCCAGCAGCTTCAGCCACCCTCTAAGGTAGAAAACTGGGGGGTGGGTTTTATAGTGTAAATTTTGTGTGTGTGTCAGTATGCCTGTCAGTGTGTGTGTCAGTATGCCTGTCAGTGTGTCTGTCAGTGTGTGTGTCAGTGTATGTGTCAGTGTGTCTGTCAGTGTATGTGTCAGTATGCGTGTCAGTATGCATGTCAGTGTGTCTGTCAGTGTGTCTGTCAGTGTGTCTGTCAGTGTGTGTGTCAGTGTATGTGTCAGTATGTGTGTCAGTATGCCTGTCAGTATGTCTGTCAGTGTGTCAGTGTATATGTCAGTGTATGTCAGTATGTGTGTCATTGTGTCTGTCATTGTGTCTGTCAGTGTGTCTGTCAGTGTGTCTGTCAGTGTGTCTGTCAGTGTGTGTCAGTGTGTCTGTCAGTGTATGTGTCAGTATGTCTGTCAGTGTGTGTGTCAGTGTGTGTGTCAGTATGCCTGTCAGTGTGTGTGTCAGTGTATGTGTCAGTATGTGTGTCAGTATGACTGTCAGTGTGTGTGTCAGTATGCCTGTCAGTGTGTGTGTCAGTGTATGTGTCAGTATGCCTGTCAGTGTGTGTGTCAGTATGTGTGTCAGTATGCCTGTCAGTATGTCTGTCAGTGTGTCAGTGTATATGTCAGTGTATGTCAGTATGTGTGTCATTGTGTCTGTCAGTGTGTCTGTCAGTGTGTCTGTCAGTGTGTCTGTCAGTGTGTGTCAGTGTGTCTGTCAGTGTATGTGTCAGTATGTCTGTCAGTGTGTGTGTCAGTGTATGTGTCAGTATGTGTGTCAGTATGCCTGTCAGTGTGTGTGTCAGTATGTGTGTCAGTATGACTGTCAGTGTGTGTGTCAGTATGCCTGTCAGTGTGTCTGTCAGTGTGTGTGTGTCAGTGTATGTGTCAGTATGCCTGTCAGTGTGTCTGTCAGTGTATGTGTGTGTCAGTGTATGTGTCAGTATGTGTGTCAGTATGCCTGTCAGTGTGTCTGTCAGTGTGTCTGTCAGTATGTGTGTCAGTATGCCTGTCAGTGTGTCTGTCAGTATGTCTATCAGTGTGTGTCAGTGTATGTGTCAGTATGTGTGTCAGTGTTTATGTCAGTGTGTCTGTCAGTGTGTGTCAGTGTGTGTCAGTGTGTCTGTCAGTGTATGTGTCAGTATGTCTGTCAGTGTGTGTGTCAGTATGTGTGTCAGTATGCCTGTCAGTGTGTGTGTCAGTGTGTGTGTCAGTATGTCTGTCAGTGTGTGTGTCAGTGTATGTGTCAGTATGTGTGTCAGTATGCCTGTCAGTATGTCTGTCAGTGTGTGTCAGTGTATGTGTCAGTATGTGCGTCAGTGTATGTGTCAGTATGTGCGTCAGTGTGTGTGTCAGTGTGTGTGTCAGTGTGTGCGTCAGTGTGTGTGTCAGTATGTCTGTCAGTGTGTGTGTCAGTGTATGTGTCAGTGTGTCTGTCAGTGTCTGTCAGTGTGTCTGTCAGTGTATGTGTCAATATGTCTGTCAGTGTGTGTGTCAGTGTATGTGTGTCAGTATGCCTGTCAGTGTGTGTGTCAGTGTATGTGTTAGTGTGTGTGTCAGTATGTCTGTCAGTGTGTGTGTCAGTATGTCTGTCAGTGTGTGTGTCAGTATGTCTGTCAGTGTGTGTGTCAGTTCATGTGTCAGTATGCCTGTCAGTATGCCTGTCAGTATGTATGTCAGTGTATGTGTCAGTATGCCTGTCAGTGTGTCTGTCAGTGTGTCTGTCAGTGTGTGTCAGTATGTCTGTCAGTGTGTGTGTGTCAGTATGTCTGTCAGTGTGTGTGTGTCAGTATGTCTGTCAGTGTGTGTGTCAGTGTATGTGTCAGTATGTGTGTCAGTATGCCTGTCAGTATGTCTGTCAGTGTGTGTCAGTGTATGTGTCAGTATGTGCGTCAGTGTATGTGTCAGTATGTGCGTCAGTGTGTGTGTCAGTGTGTGTGTCAGTGTGTGCGTCAGTGTGTGTGTCAGTATGTCTGTCAGTGTGTGTGTCAGTGTATGTGTCAGTGTGTCTGTCAGTGTCTGTCAGTGTGTCTGTCAGTGTATGTGTCAATATGTCTGTCAGTGTGTGTGTCAGTGTATGTGTGTCAGTATGCCTGTCAGTGTGTGTGTCAGTGTATGTGTTAGTGTGTGTGTCAGTATGTCTGTCAGTGTGTGTGTCAGTATGTCTGTCAGTGTGTGTGTCAGTTCATGTGTCAGTATGCCTGTCAGTATGCCTGTCAGTATGTATGTCAGTGTATGTGTCAGTATGCCTGTCAGTGTGTCTGTCAGTGTGTCTGTCAGTGTGTGTCAGTATGTCTGTCAGTGTGTGTGTGTCAGTATGTCTGTCAGTGTGTGTGTGTCAGTATGTCTGTCAGTGTGTGTCAGTATGTGTGTCAGTATGTGTGTCAGTGTGTCTGTCAGTGTGTCTGTCAGTGTGTGTGTCAGTATGTCTGTCAGTGTGTGTGTCAGTATGTCTGTCAGTGTGTGTGTCAGTGTATGTGTCAGTGTGTGTGTCAGTATGTGTGTCAGTATGCCTGTCAGTGTGTCTGTCAGTGTGTCTGTCAGTGTGTGTGTCAGTGTATGTGTCAGTGTGTGTGTCAGTATGTCTGTCAGTGTGTGTGTCAGTATGTCTGTCAGTGTGTGTGTCAGTATGCCTGTCAGTGTGTGTGTCAGGATGCCTGTCAGTATCCCTGTCAGTGTGTCTGTCAGTAGGTATGTCAGTGTGTGTGTCAGTATGCCTGCCAGTGTGTGTGTCAGTATGTCTGTCAGTCTATGTGTCAGTGTGTGTGTGTGTGTGTGTGTGTGTGTGTGTCAGTATTCCTGTCAGTGTATGTGTCAGTATGCTTGTCAGTGTATGTGTCAGTATGTCTGTTAGTATGCCTGTCAGTGTATGTGTGTCAGTATGCCTGTCAGATTGTGTGTCAGTATGTGGGTCAGTATGCCTGTCAATGTATGTGTCAGTGTGTCTGTGTAAGTATGTCTGTCTCTATGTGTCTGTATATCTGTGTGTGTATATATATGTTGTCATTGTGTGTGTATCTGTATGAAGTCTGTGTGTGTATCTGTGTATCTGCCAGTGTGTCAGGTGTGTATATGTGTGTCTGTGTAACTGCATTTGTGTCAGTGTTTGAATCTTTGTGTATGTCAGGATGTGTATCGGTGTGTCTGTATATGTGTCAGTGTGTATCTGTATGTTGTCTTTGTGTGTTTCGCTGTATCTGTATGTTATGTTATTAGTGTCTGTGTATCTGAATTTGTGTCAGGTTGTGTATCTATGTGTCAGTGTGTGTATATCTACTTGTGTGTTTGTGTGTGTATATGTGCATACATCTCAACATGCACACGCTAACACTACACACAAATACAACCCTGCATTCAAGCTTCAGCACTACATACAAATACACGTCTGTGTTAAACACCAACATTATATGTATACACACACCTGCATTCAAAAACCAACACTAGACAAATACATGCTTACATTCAAACACCAACACCACATACAAACATATTCCATACAAAAACCTGTTTACATTGAAACATACAAAAACTGCTTAGTGTTAAATACAAACCTGCAAACATGGGTAAATGGTAGAGCCCCAGCTGTCAAGGCATTGCTGGAGTTGTTGGACAGATGTGGATTTAAACATCCTTGCAATAGGGAGGCTCAAAAAATATTCTTGCACCTCTCTACTTTAGGTTGCCACTGTATTAAGGGTGATAACGTGATTGTACGCCTGGGGAGGGTGTACAGGGTCCAGGGGGCCCAAGCAAATGCTTTGCCCAGGGTCCAATCAATATTAAAGACGGCCCTGGCCCAGACACACCCAGCACACCCCGGGTGCACGCCTATGACTATACCAGACTTTCCTAGCCCCCTGTAGCTTATAATACTTAGCTGGGTGCTTTCAATTTGTATGCAATTGTGCAACATAGTATCAGCGTTCTCCTGCTTTATAGTCTTATTCCAAGCTGGGAGATCATTCTGACTATCTATATAGGATCCATCTGCTTGTCCAATTTTATTTATTTTCTATTTTATCACTTTATCACATTTTTCTGGCACTGTTTTTGTGTGTGTGTGTGTGTGTTTTGTATCATCCTTATAGGGATTTAATAAAGTTGTTAATTATACATTTTTAAGGTTTTCTCATTCCAATGTTCGACTAGTACTTTAATAAGGGTATAAGGATTGGTATTGAGTCTGCTTTTCACTAGTCTGTACTAATCTTCTTATTGATTTCTATGTTGGGTTATGCCCTAATTAACCCCCAACCATTACGGACTCGGTGTTAGATTTTCTTTCATCGTGTCTGTATATTTAACAGCTTATGCAGATAATTATTATTATTTATAAAGGGATATAAACATATCCCACAAAGCTGTAATCATTGTTTTACAGGTTGCTAATCATTCCTACAGTATAAATTAGGGTTTTGTGGTCTAGGTTTCATTCTGCAAAATATATGAATATATATATATATATATATATATATATATATATATATATATATATATATTATATAAAAGGATGCATTTAAATATAGTAACAATTGCTTCCTCTGAGGTCTCAGAAATTATTTATTTTGAAAAGCAACATTTCTAAATCATTTTATTTTTCTCCTATTGGTTGAAAAGTCAGAATTTCGGGGTTTAGTTTACTATCACACTCGTTTTGATTTCTTAACTTTTTGTTAGTGTTGAATGATGTGTTTGTCAAAAATAACTTATAATATAAATCATCAACCCAGGAAGAACTTTCATTTTGTTTTACCCTAATAACATTTGCGATACTACATGCCTGAAATTATGATATGACACATAAACCTACTCAATGATCTCAAAACATAGTAGGAACGAATACGTACCATTCATCCCCCAGAAAATACTGCTGTAAAACACAGCTGGAAGACAAAACAGGGAAAGAGTATCAGTAGAAATAAACATAGACAACCTGTCAGACTTAACAATATAATAACAATAACAATACCATTAAGAAAACTTCTTAATTTGTTTGTTAGAAAGAGGTGGAAGAGCACTTTATGCCTTCTGGTTATAATGATGTAACTACCTGATGCATTCACATGCACAGTAGTGCTACACTAAGATAGCAAATATTGTTTCACATATTGTTCAGTGGTGTTTGTCAAGATTTGTCAGAATATTAAATTAGATACACCAGGTGAATTTTAGTGGAATGATCATAACAAAGAATAATCAACCAAAATCATTTTATCATTATGAACATCATGAATTATTAGTATCAATGATGATATAACATGCACGTGAGTAAAGAGGAATAATTTAACACCCAGCCTAAAATACACAGGTACGTAGCGTACTCACCAAACAGGAATGAACTAGAGAGCATGTTGGAGATGACTTCCACAACTAAAAGGGATGAGAGTGAATTAGACTAAATTTGTAATATTGTTAAGAAGTTTTTAGGAAACATACATTCGTACATGGCCACAAGAACATTTTTTTAAAATTAAAAGTCATTTCCTGTCTTGTTCAGCCTTTCTCACTTTGTGTTTTATCCACATAGCTAGCTGGCTGATTATTTCCAAGGTGTCAGTGCTGAACCCAGACTTTACTTAAGGACCACTATAGGCACCCAAACCACTTCAGCTTAATGAAGTGGTCTGGGTGCCTGGTCCAGTAAACATAGCAGTTTCATTGAAACTGCTATGTTTATAATAGGGTTAATCCAGCCACTAGTGACTGTCTCATTGACAGCCGCTAGAGGCGCTTCCGCGCTTCTCACTGTAATTTTGCTTTCCTATGGACTGGCTGAATGCGCGCGCGGCTCTTGCCACACATGCGCATTCAGCCGGTGACGGAAGAAAAGGGAGGAGAATAGGAGGAGAGCAACATGTTTTCCTGACCCTATAGTGTTAAAACCACCATCTAGCCCCCCTGGACCCTTCATGCCTCCATAAAATTAGTACAAATCTTACTGTATTCAAGCCTGAAACTGTAACTCTGCATGCTGTTTGTCTCAGAAAAACAAACAAGCAGTCTGCTGACATCATCAGAAGTGGTAGCCTGATCCAATCACAGTGCTTCTCCATAGGATTGGCTGAGAATAACAAAGAGGCAGATCAGGGGCAGAGCCAGCATGATTCAAACATAGCCCTGGCCAATCAGCATCTCCTCATAGAGATGAATTGAATCAATGAATATCTATGAGGAAAGTTCAGTGTCTGCATGCAGAAGGAGGAGACACTGAATGTTTTGATGCATTTTAGGCAGCCATGACCCAGGAAGCATCTCTAACAGCCAACTGAGGAGTGGCCAGTGAAGTTATCACTAGGCTGTAATGTAAACACTGCATTTTCTCTGAAAAGACAGTGTTTACAGCAAAAAGCCCGAAGGTAATGATTCTACTCACCAGAACAAATTCAATAAGCTGTAGTTGTTCTGGTGACTATAGTGTCCCTTTAAATGGCCTTTGGAACCTCCAGTTGTTTAAATGTGCATAGGGATTCTGGATGGTGGACAAGTAACTTTTTTCTTTAGTTTTTATTTTATTTTTCAAATATAGATCTTTATTTTCAGAACAGTGTGTTAAATTTACAACAGAAACGGTACTGAATTAGGTGCATCAATCATCTGCATATAACTGCAATATAAGATTTTGGCTTTACAGAACTTTGAATCATGGTAAAACATAAGTACTTGGCAAGTTTTAATACAGCACTCAATATCATAGGTTTACTGTCTGGTAATTTGAAAATAATAGGAAAAGAAAAAGTGAATCCTAGAAGAGAAAAGGACAGTATTAGAAAGAAAGAAGTAGTTGAAGGCAAGAGATACTTTCTTATGATCATCTACAGCATGAGAGGATCAGATAATGAGTGTAGTAAATTAAAGTTGGAGGGTTAAGAGCATTGCTCTGTCAGAGACGTTTTCCCACTGGACAGGAACATGTAGAGTTGGATTACCTATCTGTGTCATGAAGAAGATTCCCAAACTAGACAGTATCGCTAAATCTTCATTGTTGCCAGTGAGGTCTAATCTATCCCTGAGTCAGGGACAGTAATGAGGGTTTAAGTCCCACCAATTCCATGCCTTGCAAACCAGTAAGATCTATTCAACTGCACAAATCAGGTCTCTTACCATACATCAGAATTGGTGTAGTGCTTGGCAAGACCATCACATGTGTAGCATTGCCCCTCTGTCACTGAGGCACCTCCAACATTTGTCAAACTGGGAACTCCCCAAACGTGCTAAGTTAACTGGTACTAAGTACCACCTGTATATAAGTTTTCTGATTATTTCTAGATGGCATTAACAGAATGGTAAGCCACAGTGTATAGACGAGGCTCTATGCTGTGGGACAACTGGATTAATGGGAGCGACACACTGCCTTTTATGTGAGTCCCCATGCAAGGGGTTTCATGAAACATATTCCAGGGGCATTCCCCACTGATCTGAGAGGAGACTACAGTAAAGTACACAACTTAATTACATTAACTCTCAGGTCAAGGACATACATTTCAATTAAACCCCAAAACATACATTTAACAGTGGGGTACCGCCTCAAGTACTATATCCCTGGATATCTTGGATCTGAGCACCTAACATATCTTGAAAGCGCTCAAGATATGCTGAACGCAGCCGCAAACGCAGCCGAAACACCACAGGGGTAAAGTTTAAACCGTCCGCACACGAGGTGTCTGCCCAAAAGAGTTGTGGTTGGTCACTTTCGGGGGTATGAAATATATCCCAAATAATGAATAAAACTGTTTGTACATATACTTGACTGGTATCTCTAGTTTGGGAGTGTGCTTCCACCAAACCACGGGCTGAACGTGGAACGTAGGTGGAATTAGCGGAACGTAGGTGGAGATGGAAGTCTCAGCGGTGTTCCAATTTGAGTTCCACACACTCGATGACCAAACACCACTGTATGTGTTCACGGCTCCAGATGGCCGCCGCCACCTGTTCATATGTCGAATGGCGACCACCCAGCCAACCGTTTAGAATGTTTGTGGTTTTAGTAGTGTTAATGGGGTGCGAACAGGGGTTACAGAGGTTAAGGAGCAGCACACTCCTCATATAGGTGGTCCAGTCATTAGGGACTTTGTTCGGTAGGTGAACAGAATAATGATAAAACGAAGGAGAATGAAATGTCCTGAAGACATAGGGAAATTGAGCAAAGTAATTAAAATCCAGGGACAGGGTGATCTGTCGCAATAGTAAAGGACATTTCCCATTGTTTCATTTCAATGGCATGCCCTAAATCTTTTCCCCAGTCTTTGGTGAACTTGAGAAGAGAGTTGTTATAAATTAACGAGTCAACATAAGTAGATCAATTTGCTTTAAAGGCTAATTTCATGCAATCTTTTTTCTATCTTAGATACAGTGATTAGGGGTGCTCCTAAACAGAGGGTTTGCTGTTATACGGCTTTATTGGCTGAATAAAGCATGAAGTGCGATAGGTTGTAGTCGGACTTTTAGGCATGTAGAGGAGGGGGAACAGTGGGCAACCCTGACTGGTCCCATTTGATAAAGAGAAACAATCTGACATAAATCCTAAAGTCAAAGAAAATGTTACCTGCGCTTTCTCCTTAATCCCTATGTATATTTAGACAAATGGAGGTCATTTAAATCCTAAATCCTAAATCCATAAATCCTAAAGTGGCTACCCTTGCTTTCAGATCATTATATAAAAATGACCAACTAAGACTGTTAAAAGCTTTCCCATCCAGAAAAGGCATGACCTCTTGCCATTTTTGTTTTTGCATGGAGTAGATCAGGTCCAGGACCTTTCTCGTATTGTCAATTGCCTGTCTACAACTAACAAAATCTGTTTGTTCTGAGTGAACAAGGTCCAGAAGTACAGTTTTCATCCTATTTGCCATAAGTTTGGTAAACTGTTTGGCATCGAGATTTAGTAATGAGATGGGACAACAATTCTTAAATGTTGTTGGGGATTTAACGGGCTTGGGGATAGTTATGACTGTGGTCAGAAAAATGTCTGGTGGGAGCCCTTGGCCTTCTATAGCCTCAGTTAATAACCTTCAGAGATAGGGAGCAAGTTGTAATTTGAATTTCTTATGCAAGGCATTGGAAAATCATTGGGGCCTAGGGAATTATTTGCAGGGAGATCGTCTATAGCTTTAGAAATTTCCTCTTGTGCAATGTATTCTGTAAGAGTAGATGTGTCTATCGAAGCCAAATAATCTGAGGCATCCGAAACTGAGAAATGCGTTAAGGCATTGTCATTGCCAAGATTATAAAGATCATTGTAAAAGAGGTCAAATTCATTGCTAATGTCAGAGGGTTTCAATAGTTTGTCACCAGATTTTGACAGTAAGTAGGGCATTTTCAAATTGATTTGATGTTCCCTCAATCTGTTAGCTAGATGTTTTCCTGCTCTATTAACCTGTGTATAATAAGAAGCTTTCAATGTTTTCATGTAGAAGCCTGTTTTTGCTGGCTTGAATGTCTAGAATCTCTTTATGGAGCTCAATTGTGAGTGATTTTTGGTTATTCTCATTCAAGGTCTTTAGTCTATCTAACCATTCTTACATTTACATGCTAGCACACATTCTAAGTAAGGCTGCTCTTTTCATCAGGAGACTGCATATGACAGTTTTCTGGGTCTGCCACACTGTAGCTACAGTGTGTCATTATCAGTGAAGTACACCAGCTGATTGTACAGGCATCCAATGAAAGCTTGGTCCTGAAGTAAAGATTTGTTGAGTAGCCATGGGTTCCTTCCCTTAAAATCAAACTGGTCTCTCAAGGTAAGTGCCACCGGGGATTCAACATCCTCCAGACATCATAGAAACGAAGACCATCTAACAGTTTACTCATGGATTTTTGTCAAAGGACATATGCATTGATAAAGGGCAAGAGCCCAAAATGTTTGCTGTATTAAGTTTGTCCTTAATTAAGCTTGGTTAGCACGTTCGTGTGCACAAATAATTCTGGTTGCGCATATCTCCTTTCTTTTTACTCTCTATCTCCATCCTTAGTGAGTACACTGACCCATGTAGCAGAGCAAAAGGCGGAAAAATAATATTGAGACATAAAGAAGAAGACTAAAGTTAAGAAATTTGCAAATATAAAAGTAAAACTGAGTGAAAAAAGGCAGTGAATCTTTGGCCACTGGCAATTCTGATGAAAATATTTGGCTCCACTGAGTGCCATCCTAGTTCCCCTGGGGTGAGGGCTAAGTATACAGCAATGTGTGTAAAAGACCTTGCAATGACACTCCATGAGAGTTGGCCCATTTTAATTGATACTTCTAAAAATATATCCAGTATTACTATTACGTTAATAGGCATAGTGACACTTATTCATACGATTCTCTTAGTATACTAAATGTTTATGACTCCAATTCAGGACATAGCATGGCAAGGAGAAACATCTTAGAACATTCAATACATTATATAAACAAAGCCTTGAAAGCAAATCAGTGAACCTTGTGAGAACCCTCGAATGAACACTGTAATCCACCCCTTGGTTACTGTATAGTTTAATCAAAATTATTCAACTTTCATTGAAAAGCAGGTTTTATTGTCAAAATGTACAGACTGTCAGCTGTTTGCAATGAACAAATCAAACAAAAGCAATTGAAATAGCTCAACACACTGAATGTTTTAAATGTTTTTTCATAAATTCAACTGAAAATGCATCTTATAATGACTTTTCCAGTCTCAAAATATTTCAATCCCTTCATTTACAGTTTTGCTGCAATTAGTTGAAGTAATCGTTTTCTGTATTACTTTATTGGTATCTCACATTGTTGTGGAGACATTTTGTCCCACTCTTCTTTACAACATTCATTCATTCATTCATTCATTCATTCAGATCTTCTGGCATTTGTTTATGCAGCTTTCTTAAGGTAGAGAAATGAAATTTGACTAGGCCATTGCAACACCTTGAATCTTTTCTTTTCAGACATTCTGTTTTAGATTTGCTGGTGTGCGTTGGATCATTGCCCTGATGCCTAACCCAATTTTGGCCAATCTTAAGCTGTCGGAAAACTGGCATCACTTTTGATTCTAGAATAAATTTGCTATAGCAAGGAGTCCATGGTAAACTCTGCAAGGTTACAAACCAAGCCAAAATCATCACCCCTCCACCACTGTACTTGACATTTGTTATAGGGTGTTTGTGCTGATATGCTGTTTAGTTTTTGACAAACTGGGAACTGATCTAGAAGTCTTGTGGTTTGTTCAGACAGATAGGGGGTGTGGGGTGAGCAGATTTTTAAAAATGTAAAATTAAGTTTATTACCCCCATCTTGCCTCTTACCTATGGCCAGGCAGGGGGGGGACACTACATTCCCTGGTGTTCCGATGGCACAGCAACTTGTTGGGTTCTAAAGTGAAGAGACTCCTCTCCCTCTCATGTAAGCCTTGGCATCATGGTGCATCTGAGTGTTGCAATGCTCTGTCTGCAAGAAAACCTGACAGAAGTGGTAGCTTGAGTCTCCCGGCCCCCATCTTCACCATAGTAGCCAGCAGGGGCATGTGATACTTGCTATATATGCGTTCATTGGAAGTATAGGGCAAGGTCGCACCAGAACCTCTGTATTTGCTGTACCCCCCATGGCAGACCTGAGTTAAAGAAATTACTAGAATGGATAATAAATGCATAATGCATAATAAAAAAATGACAGTAACAAAGGCTAATTGGGTGTTGCTATCAGGTGGAAACAAGAGTAGGGTAGATTAGGGAATAAGGTATGTGGGAAAGGAAAGTGTGTGATTATTGTGATGGAAATTAGGTTTAGGATAGGGGGATGAAATAAAAAAATAAATAGCAAAATACATGTGAGTGTGTCGTGTTACCCTTACAGTAGAATCAATAATGTTTTATTATCTGAATGTGTGAGGTATTGGATGTGTGTACTATTATTATTATTATTATTATTGACATTTATATAGCGCCAACAGATTCCGTAGCGCTTTACAATATTTTGAGAGGGGGGGGGGGGGATGTAACAATAAATAAGACAATTACAAGAAAACTTACAGGAATAATAGGTTGAAGAGGACCCTGCTCAAATGAGCTTACAGTCTATAGGAGGTGGGGTATTAGAAACATTAGGATAGGAAATATCAAGTAGGAGTGAAGCAGAGCTGGAGGAGAGAGCAAAGCACTATCCCATAGGAGAGCAAGAGACAGGTATGTAAGGGAGAGATTACTCTGGGAGGCCATACGCTTTCCTGAAGAGATGGGATTTAAGGCCCTTCTTAAATGATTGAAGACTAGGGGAGAGTCTGATGGCAGTAGGCAAGTTATTCCATAGGAGAGGAGCCGCCCGTGAGAAGTCCTGCAAGCGTGAGTTGGCCGTACGGGTGCGAGCAGCGGTCAGGAGGTGGTCGCGGGCAGAGCGGAGGGTACGAGGAGGGGCATACCTCTGGATCAGTGAAGAGATATAAGAGGGGCTGGAATTGTTCAGTGCTTTAAATGTATGGGTTAGCACTTTGAATTGACTCCTATAGGATACAGGAAGCCAATGTAAGGACTGGCAGAGGGGCGAGGTGTGAGAGGACCGACTGGATAGGAAAATCAGTCTAGCTGCAGCATTCATTACAGACTGTAGCGGGGCAGTACGGCTTTTGGGGAGACCAATCAGGAGAGGGTTACAGTAATCCATGCGGGAAATTACTAGAGCATGGACAAGCTCCTTGGTAGCATCTTGCGTAAGAAAGGGGCGGATGCGGGCTATGTTTTTGAGTTGGAACCTACAGGACTTGGCAACAAACTGGATGTGAGACTCAAAGGTGAGACCAGAGTCAAGTATGACGCCAAGACAGCGCGCTTGTAGGGATGGACTTATGTGGATATCACTGACTTGAAGGGAGAGTGAGAGAGGAGGATCAGTATTAGGAGGAGGAAAGACAAGGAGTTCAGTTTTAGAGAGGTTAAGTTTGAGAAAGCGTGACGACATCCAGTCAGAGATGGAAGAGAGGCAAGCAGTGACACGTTGCAGGACGGCCGGGGAGAGGTCCGGTGAGGAGAGGTATATCTGAGTGTCATCAGCGTACAGGTGGTAGTTGAATCCAAAAGAGGCAATACGTTTTCCAAGAGAGGCAGTGTACTGACTGATGTATGCTCCCTAACTGGTGTGTGTACATATATATGTGTACCTAACACCAATATTGACCTATAAATCTAAATAATTACTCAAATGTAGTCCTATAAATGTTATTACCACTTTTTCATGATCAACACCAACTTCGGGCACCATTACCTAAGGTGAAATTTTCATGACCTGGGATTATACTGCCCCATCATGGTTGCAATGATATTGACATAGAAAACACACCTTTTAGCATTTTTTAACTTTCTCTGTAGGGATGGATGTTAGGGATGGAAACTTAGAAACTAGCTAGTATTTTTTGGATCCAAAACAGTAAACATGGGTTCTCTGATCAGTCAGGTGGCCGCCCAGATGTCAATTTTGCATCTGTTGTGCCTAATCATTAAATTCATGAAGCTCCAATATCCAAAAAGTAATAATCAATACCTAATAAGGTTTATAGTGATATTGGCGGGCACACAACCCAGTTTGGATAGAGTACATTGAGTTATAGGAAAGAGAAATCACACAGAGACCAAGTTGAATATAAGAATTCACACTACACTTTATTATCCACAAAGGGATCTAAGCAAAGTAAGTTTTACTCTCATTTAAGTAGTTGCATGCATTTACTTCAAACAGCTTAGTATCTAGATATATCAGCTTAAGTATACATCACCATTAGAGAAGCTTGGTTGTCTCCTTGCCACACATGACTGGGGAGAACTCAGGCAGTCACTCAGAGAGACCCTCTCTTCTGGGAACAGCAGAAACCAGTAACACGGGTCCGCATTACAGGTGGGTAGTTCTCCAAGTGAGCGCAAGATTCCCTTAGTCTTATATACCTGTCTTCAAGGACAGACAGTAGTTCCTTATCAGTGCAGCCCAGCAAAAGACCTTGATACAAGCAGCTGGATAGACCTGGCAGTTGGCCAGACTGTTCAGGACCACCAGAACTTATGCCAAGTCTTGTGCGGTTAATTATCGCTTATCTACAAGCCATGGGAGCACCTAATAAAAAGGGCTGCAAGCTAGCAGCCAGAGAGTTCTATTTTTACCCTCAACTTGAGTCCTGTCTCTTATTGGGGGAATCTGCTACAAGGGATTGCTATGCTAGGCATATTCCCTTGCTATAATCACTGAGCTCTTGTAAGAGCTTGTTCCTGTTTCGTTCTGAAGGGAGATAGCTGCAGCCTGCGGTGCTTATGGTGTCTGGTGGAGTGCTTGGAGTCCTCTGGAAGCGCTAGGAGCATCCATTAACGGAGGTACCCAGTCGGGGTGCCAGGTGATCCGTTACACTTTCTTTGTACTGTTCTAGAGATGGCAACATAAGTTTTTGATGGCAACATAAGTTTCTCAAACTGCTGAAATGCTGTGTCAGCTTATAGTGCTGTGTCAGCTTAGTAAACAGGTGTAGTGCTGTGTCAGCTCTTAATAGCTGTGGCATAAGGCCTTCAAGCCTGCATCTAGTAATTGTGGCCTTCAAGCCTGCATCTAGTAATATGTACTATGTGTGCTTATATGCTTATCGGTGCCATCTTAACTATCTATTAATGTTTGAGTTGCTCAATAGTGATCAATCAATCATACTTAATTAATATGAAATATTATTATCACAGCATCAGAATTGCAGTACCATCCAGAAAACTTCAAAAATTTGAGCAAATGTTTTACGTAGGTATCCACACCTCTTTGCCATTAATGTCTAAGTGCTAGAAGCAATTTTGGGCCTTGTGGAGCGGTGTCAAAGAATGCTTTTGCTTGAGAATGTTGGTTCATCCAGGTAAGATAGGAGCACTATATATAACAAAACTGGATGGAGACCACAATAACATCTATGAGTCCAAGGAGGGGAAGATTGAATGGGGCTCCAAGACCAGCCACAAGCTTGTAGGGCACACTCAAGGATTGGAGATTTCCCATCTCTCCTGTACAGTGTAGTAGATCCAGTCTTGAAATGTAGTACCTGAAACTCTGCACTCTGAACCAATCTGGCACGTAAGGCTACTGTAATGTGTTCTGCCAGTGGAGAAGTTAAGTTAGAACATGTTTATGAGCAAACTAGAAAGATTATAAGACCACAAATGTGAATTAGCTGCAGGGGTCCTACAACCTACATCTGGCCAAGCTAATGGTCAGGCCCTGGCACTGTTCAATTGTTTTTGGCAACTAATGTATGAAGTTGACTTTGAATATTTCAACATATATATTTTGCACTACTGGAATGATAGTATTCATTGCTTTCATATATATGTTTTTGCAATATTACAGTTAATATAATATTATATTACAACAGAACACTTCACCACAGAGGTTTTCTCTGCATATTTTAGCGTACATATGATAACCATACTATTTTCTGTTCATGAGATATATCCAGCACACTAAGGTGCATTATTACATTCTGACCAGAAGCCAGGATGTGGTTTCACTTCTAACACCAAACTAGAGACAAATTATGTTATAAAAACGTCAGTAACTATGCAGACGTTTGTGCAAAGCAGATTTATTATAAGTTCCGAAGAGAAGTAAGATGTAGGTGTTTATTGACTAAACAGGAAAATAAAGAATTAAAGGTACACCATAATCTGTGTATCTCATCTACTTTCCCTGATTATATGGTGTACCAAGACGGTATCACTGTAGTATAGAAGAGAAAAAAGCTTAGCTCTGCTATGAGGATGTGTAACAACTTTGCATTGCAAAGTTTTCTCATGGGGAAGGCTTAATACACATGCATGTGCATAAGGTCCCCCCATAAGCTGGTGGAGGAGTAGCCCAACCCTGCGCAGAGGGATCTCAATGTTGGAATCAGGTAAGTATGTAAAGGTTTTTTTTACTCTTTTGTAGGTGGGGGCATGGGGACACTTTAGCTTTAGGAATGCATCCTTGTATTCCAAAGACTAAAGTGTTCCTTTAACAAAATTGGATTGCAATCTCCTATTTGGCTATTTAATATTTCTATCCAGCTTTTGTCCTAAAATCTTGAGTTTTCTTGTTAATTCTCCATAATTTCAGGATTAGTAGATAACATCCAAGCATAAAAAAATCCCAGAGTACTGAACAGCTGCAAAGTGTAGATTTTTTGTACATTTAACAATATGTATGTCTCCTACTCGTTTTCCTGGCACTATAGTGCCCTGAGGGTGCCCCCACCCTCAGGGTCCCACTCCCGTGGTGCTGAAGGGGTAGGAAGGGGTTAAACGCTTCTTGTGGAACCTTCATGTCAGAGCACTCTGATTGGTTTGTTTACAATATCAGTCAGAATGCTCTGATTGGTTAGCTTAAAAGCCAGTCAATCAGAGCGCTCTGATTGGTTGGTTTATAAGCCAGCCAATCAGATTGCTCAGACAGGAAAATCCCACTTACTAAGTAGAACACCTACCTGTGGGGGGGGGGGGCACAAGGATACATTATATCTTCCACCTCTGTGGGGTCACTAGTGGTGAACAGTGGTCTGTCCATTCCCCCCCACCTCTTTCATTTGAAGTCCCCACCCAATGTCCATGGGTGGGGACACAAGAAGGAACTGGTACTAGTGACTGGGCAGCAGTAACTGTCCAGTCACTAGTGTTTTATTACAACAAGCAGCCACTGGTTGCTCACTTTTTAATGGACATGACCCCACTTGCAGCATTGAAAAAAACAATTATTGTAGAATCTTTTTATCAAGCAGCCAACCTGCTTTTCAGGTTCAGTTGCTAGCTTTTTGTCTGGTAATAAATTCAGCCAAAATGCAATAAAATATCTGCTGAACCCAGTCAATCCTTTTTGACTGTTTTTTTGTATCTACGTTAAATCTAGGTCTTTATGTGAACTCTCAATAGACCGAATACTCATTTTGCAGTGGCTACTGCTATATAGTTAACACCAACTTTGAATCACTAATTTACAGTTTGATAGTGTTTTTTGTTAAAGAGACACAAGAGGCACCATTATTTCTTCATTTTAAGGCCTCTGGCAATATTCAGATTGATCCATTTTTTTAAAAAAACTAAATACATTTTCCAACTAACATTCAGATTGATTTGCATTGTTTTATAACCAAACCAAATTTTTTGAAACAAACTGAAATATTTTGATAATCAAATGCAAATCAGAAAAAGAATCGAAAATTTTCACTGTGCACAAATGTATTTTATAAACACATTTATTGAAGTTTAAAGACACATCACTGTCGGTATCATTGCTGTCGGTATCAAACTTTTTAATTGTAGACACCAGATACTTACATTGAGAATTTCCTGTCTTGCTGTTATGCATGCAACCCTTTAATGGTTTATGTCTTGGACTTAGCTTGTTGTTTTTAGACACAGGTCTTTAAGCACAGGAAGAGACCATGTTGACCTTTTAAAATACCTTAGACTCATCCATTGTTCTTGTTCTCTCTCATATCCACATTGATTCTGGCAGAACAGCAGCAGGAATTAAAGGACCTCTATAGTGCCAGGAAAACATACTTATTTGGGAGACTATCTGATAAAAATAAGAATATTTCAGAGAAAGCACTTCTAGTGGCTCTCAGGGAAACAACCACTAGAGGCATTTAAACCATGCAAAGTAAACAATGCAATTCCTGCAGAATGGCAATGTTTTACATTGCAGGATTAAACAGACAAGGACATGGCACCATTAAAATGAAGTGGCCTGAGTGCCTATAGTGTCCTTTTAACTAAGAATAGTTTGACATTTTTAATTTAACCATTTTATGAACAACCTCGGTTAAACCCTATATTTATCTTTTAGTGCTTATTACATTTTTGTAAAGAATTTTACACACCGCGTTGATTTTCTATTATAATGAAAGCAGATGTTATTCTGCTACTGCCCCCCATTTACAGTAGTATGTCTCATGTAGACCTTTACCAGATTTAAGAGAAGCCAATTTAGGCTTGGAGCAGTTTGAAATGTTTCACTATACCATTTGATCACCAATTTTGAGTTAAATGGACACTCTAAGCGCCAAAACAACTTAATGAAGTAGTTTTAGTGTGGCTATAATTGTATAAATAAGTGATTTAATGACAGACAACTGAGCAGTGAGACTGCATGGGCATAATCTATACGCCAAGACCATTCCATTAGGCTAAAGTTGTTTCGGTTCTTATAGTGTGCCTTTAAAATGCACTTTTTCTTTTAATAGTTTTTATTAGGTATTTAATATTATAATAAAATACAAATAAAAATAATTAAATGAACAATAATAAAAAGTTGGGTAGGGGAAACTTGGGGGAAGTATCCAATCCAATTGTACAATATTTTTGTGCAATATTGATATGTCTATATTTATCGATGATAATAAAACAATTATAATATATCTATGTAATACAAATTAAACATGTTTGTACAACTAATAATTTACAGTTTGAACATCTTAAATTATAAACGATAAGCTTTTGTAACCTTGTTTTCCACTCAGTCCAGAAATAATGAAGCTGATCCTGTAATAAAGATGGCTGACTAATAGACATCTCATACAATTGGTTTTCTAATGCTAACTTTAGTACATCAACTGTAGAGGGTATAGCAGGGGACTTCCAATATCTGTGGAAGTAGGATGTGGTGGCTATAAGAATCTCTCTTATAATTACTCTGTCTTCTTAATCAACATATTCTGGAATTTTTTCAAAGAGCCCATGTTTCAATGTAAATGTGGAAATATTTTTGGTTTATGCATATCACTCCAGAATCTAGCGAATTTAGGGAAATACCACCAAATGTGTGACATGGTACCCATCTCATCACACTCCCTCCAACATCTGTCTGAGACTTTAGGATTCATTTTGTGAAGGCGTGATGGAACCAGGTACCAACGATGGAGAATTTGTAAATGATTCTCATGATGACTAGCACACTGCGTGGTACATCTAAAGGCAAGAAAAAACCTTATCCAATCCTCCAGTTCATATTGAACTCCCAAATCTCTTTCACATGCTTCCATAAAACATCATTTAGATGTGGGCTTAGGAGAAATATGTACTTATTTTTTCACATGCAGATTTAATTGTATTGATGATTGTCACAGGCCTAGTGAGTTCTACTCGTTCATAGAGATTTCTATACAGCTTTATCTGTATATTTATATGTATACCTTTTTTTAGGAAAGATTACAGGGAATTCTCTAATCTTATGCTACTTGACTTGTTTCTCAGAGACACTATTTGTAACTCTATATCATCATACTGACTATTGTCAATCTTTGAAACTACGTCTAACCCGGGCTGGTCCTAATCCTAGTGTAAACTTAGTAACTATAACAAATCCTAACTCAAGGTTTTCATTATAGAGGGTATCGTACACTTAAAGAGAGAGCCATCTAACTAATATACAGAGGATATGCATGGCCTTAAAGAGACACTATAGTTACCAAAACAACTACAGCTCATTCTAGTTATTTTGCTGAGTATAGAAAGTCCCTGCAAGTATTTTCATGCAAACTTTTTCTTTTCAGAGAAAAGGCAGTATTTACATTAAAACCTAGGGACACCTCCAGTGGCCACTCCTTAGATTTCCACTGGAGATGCTTTTTTGGACTGATGTTCAGCATCTCCATGCTTTGTATGGAGATGCTGAACTTTACTCATAGAGCTGCATTGATTCAATGCATCTCTATGCGGAGATACTGATTAGCCAGGCCAGAATTTGGTCCTAATTCTGATGATTCTGTCAGCCAACGAGGTTGATCGGGGCAGGGCCAACAACAGAGGACCCATGCGGCACAGGAAATAGGGTAAGGGGGGGAAGCCACCTTAATGGTGGTTTTAGCACTATAGGGTCAGGAATATGTGTTTGTGTTCCTGACCTTTTAGTGTTCCTTTAAATATAAGTGGTCCAATAGGAAGGTACAGAGAAACAGAAATAATACAGACTCATTTGAGAGATGAGCTCAATCATGATAGGTAGGATATATCACTTTTGATTTAACAAGTGTTTAGCATTTGAAATATCCAATGCCTCTTTCTAAAACTTCTTGCTGGCTCTATATGTTCTAGCCATGGTTTCACATTTGCTAATTTGCATGACTAGTTGAATAACCTCTGGTAATTGTGGTGGCGCAGTAGAGTTTCAATTCCTAGCTATGGAGGTGAGAGCAGCAATCAATATGTGAAAAATTGTTCTAGTGTTGTCTAGTTCAGGAAGGTCATCAGGGCATAGGAATAACAGTGGGCATTCCAGAGTGTTGGGTAAAACCTGCCCTCTGCAGAAGTGGATGAGGAATGCTACGTCTAACCAATTGACCAGTTTGGGAAAACTCCATGCAGCATGGTCCCTGTACTTTAACGGCATCTCAATCAATTGCTAGATTTGACTGGGTAGATTAGGGACAAACTGGCAGGGACCATTTACCACCTGTAAAGAATTCTCCGTAGGGTCTCAAAATGTAAGAAGTTTAAGCTGAGACTTACATGTATCTGAACTTTTTTAAAACAAGTCCCTTTCTGGCAAGATGTGACTTAACTCTCTCCCATGCAGTCACTCTAGCTCTACTATTATCTATTGGGGAGATTGGGTAATTGATAATTTAAAGTGATAAAGAATATTTTACCTCTTTTCTTAATATCCACTGGTTTCTCAGTAGTTGCTGTCCTTTCTGGATGTTTACAGCCATATCTGGTAATTTTAACTAATTTGAATTTTTTCTGGCTTCCATGCTTTAGAAGTATTTGTCTCTGGTCTTAACCCTCAATGCTTATATCTCAAGAGTTGAAATCAAGTTGATATTTGTTTTAGATAATATTAGCGACGTCAGATCTAAGAACATCAGTGGTTATAGTGAAACTTTTTCACACATTCTTAAGTGGGAACATTGCTTCATGAGCTTATGCTTGAGATACAGATATGTTTATTTAACTTACTTAGTTGCTTTAATAATACAGCTGGATGAGACAGAGAGTTGAACCTCTGTTAGATCTGGGAAATATTTATGTTAAACGATTCTAATAATTTGATGTTGATGTCATTGTCACATAGCCCTAAATTAATAATTAAAGTTATATTTTAATCTGCACTTAAATTTAAATTTAAATTTGTATTTTTTTTTGTGATTTAGGGGTTATCCTCCATTTCTGATTTCCCTGAATTATTCTGATTAGCTCAGTTTTGCCTTTTCTGATTGATTTACTGAATCCGACACAACTAATGTTTAGATAGTGACATTGGCAACAACACTCTTAGGAAGATCAAATGGTCCAATCTTTATTCATAAGAGAAGTTACTTTTTACCCTGGTTAGCTGTTGGTCAGACATCTCTATACCCATGCCATGAGTTTTAGTTAAATTCAGTTTATAATAAGAATATTTACTATATTCATGGAGCAATGAATGACAAATGAGTAGTGTGATATACGGTTGTGATAAACAAAGGAGTTATCTGAAAAGAGACAGGAGTGTAGTGAGATATACATTTGTGATAAACCAATGTTCTCTGCAAAGAAATTTAGTTTAAATTCTATGATTCCTAACTGAATGCCTTTTATATCTGGATTGGCCCAGATTATTACTGCTCAGGTGTCAAGGGTCATCACATACAATAATGGTGAATACGGAAAACTTTTTCAGGTTCCATTAGAAATCAAAAAATGGTTTAGACAGCAAGACTCCATTGAAACCTTAAACTATGTGGTGTCTATACAGTGCTGTCACAACCAAAAGGAAGCAGAGTGAAAACTGGAATTGTGTAGGACCACCTCCCAATTGGTCAAATGCTTTCTCAGCATCGAACAATAAAAACATACAGCGTTCTTTCAGTTTTATAGCACTGTGCAATAGGTGGTGTACTATTGGTTCCTGCCCTTCCCTGAACAAAGTCCACTTGTCCCTGGTAAATGAGGGTTAGGAACAAAGAAATCAATCTGATCAATCAAGATTTTAGCCATTATCCATTGATGTTTAACAATAATGTAGGGTGGAAGTTTTGTCATTTATAGGGTGCCTTAGCACGTTTTGGTAATTTTGTAACATTGGCTAGTATAGCCACGTGATACGGATCGAGTCCCTGTGTCACATGACTTAATTAACTATAGGTCAGTGTGGTGCAGTAGACATTGCACCTAACTTTTGAACCCCTGAACCGACTTGCATGATTTTTAAATTTGTTGTTGACCCAGATCTGGGCTATCAGGATATGTATGTTTTATGGGGTTCTGATGTGATTTCAGGGTGTTTCTAGAAATGCATAAAATTGTCCTTCTTTTTCATTTGGAGATAATTGAGTTGATATAATAATTAACGCAATTATCTCCAAAGCAGAGGGGAGGGAATGTGTGTAATGTATGAAAGTGTCTCACCGTCTGACTCTATATTTATTGGTTGTTCACTGTGTGCCCCTGTGCCCAAAAAGGTCCACCTGGGTGTCACCCTTGTTGGGAAAAGTTGCATAAAAGGCCAGTGTGGCCCCATTAAAAATCAGTTCTGCTTAACCCTCAACATGTTGCCTTGTCTCGTGCTTGTAGGGAACCTGCTTCACAACTAATCACTAGCTCTTGTAAGAGCTCTACTACCTATTCAAATATTTGATCAGCTGAGATGACATCTGGAGAATACTGCAGCACAGCTCCTTCCATGGGAAAAGAATGTCCCTAATGGCATACACCCCTTTGATAATCAGGGGGACCGTTACACCAGTCTTCTGGGATTACTCCTGTAAACAATGATTGGTTTAATAAACCCGTTAATGGTTTTGCTAGTACACCACTAAGCTATTTTAATAATGTTGGGTGTATTCCATCAGGCCCCATCAACTTATTTGTCTTTACTTTTCACCATTGAAGTAGAACCTTTTCCCCTGTAAACTCTCATGTAACAAATGACTTATTTGTCATTTTTTCTAACTGAGGTCCCTTTCTTGAATTTTCATTTGTAAATACCGAACAAAAATATTAATTGAGACACTCAGCTAGACCTTTATCCTTTTCTTTACCTTCCTTCTTTTGCTTTTAATTTAACTAATTCTTTTTTTTACTTTCATTTTCTCATTTACAGTATCTCACAACAGTGAGTACACCCCTCACATTTTTGTAAATATTTCATTATATCTTTTCATGTGACAACGTTGAAGAAATGACACTCAGCTACAATGTAAAGTAGTAAGTATACAGCCTATATAACAGTGTACGTTGGTGTCCCCTCAAAATAACTCAACACACAGCCATTAATGTCTAAAATGTGAGGTATGTACTCACATTTCTGAGATACTGTATATGCTCAATTCACATGGTCACGTGAGCGAAATTGCAGACACGTGATCATAACGTCATTTTGGCCTGAAATTTACATTTTTATTTTCCTATATATTCCTGTGTTCTATGATTCCTGTAATACACTTTATAAAGCCACAGAATAGGCAAAAGGTGTTATGTATTGTTTTATTCTCCTTTCTGACTGTTTTTTAAGCAATAATGGATATCTGACACTTTCCTATATTGGATTTTGCCCATATATTTTTTTTACTGACAATTTTATTTTTATATGTATTTATGTATTCCTATCACCCTGTGAAGCACGCTGTTGAAGACTCCTACCATACCTACCAGTCCATACCTCCTACCCCGGAAAGTCTGGGTGGTCTAACTGCTCTCACAAATATGAGTACAGCTTTTAAATTATTCCATTTACTCACTGGTCTACAACCTACTTCTATTGTCTTCATAAGTTCCCATAGTGAGCTATACAAATAAGTCACAGATAGTTATATTTGTGTTGCATTATTATAATAATCATTTATAACTATTCCTGGATAAGTGATAATACATCAAGCACATAGCACACAAGTTATATACATTTATTCCCATATACTGTAACCTTAAGATATAGCCATTAATAAATATAGAAACAGAAAGAAATTCCCCTTAGTCTTAGATCAACAAAGTTAAATCCAAGGTTAGGGGAATGGGTCAGAATAGGTGGTATCAGCTCCACCAAATATGGGCATGAACCCTTACTTTAAGAATAATGAGAAAAACACATAAGATGCTGGGGTTGTGCCCTTGTTAGAGGGCAACTACCCAGCCGGCTGATAAGTTTGTTGGTAAAGTATAGTTAGTGCCTGAATGAATCTTAAGGTCTGGAGTCCTGTAGACAGACCGGGGGGGGGTGGGGGGGGGGGGGGGGTGGGGGTGGGGGTGGAGTGGGGTAAGGAGAAAATTCCTTCAGAGCAATACTTCAATGCTATGTAAAAAGTGCCAAAGAGTATCCTTATATCAAAGAAAAAAATAATAAAAACTTTATTGGTCTATTACAAGATAAAAAGGATATAGAAGCACTTATATATCAGCAGATTGACTCTGTTATCTATATTAGCCTTAAGTGTCAACCCTTGGTATGTAATACTACTCAAAAGCCTCCTTAATTGGGGCTTGTACCGTAGACACTTAGGCTAATATTCCCCTGAAGCAGCACGTAGCCTTAGAGGTCTTGTTGAGAGATCAATCAATTAGGTTATCAATCCACCCAATATGCAAAGTATATTCATGAGTATGTAATAGCAGATATTGGTAGCAGGCAATAGTTACACAATAGTGACAAAGAGAGCAGAGCGATCAAAGTGTACCTTGAGACAAGTTAAAGTCTAATCTGCTGATATATAAGTGCTTCTATATCCTTTTTATCTTGTAATAGACCAATAAAGTTTTTATTATTTTTTTTCTTTGATATAAGGATACTCTTTGGCACTTTTTACATAGCATTGAAGTATTGCTCTGAAGGAATTTTCTCCTTACCCCACTCCACCCCCACCCCTCCCCCCCCCCCCCCGGTCTGTCTACAGGACTCCAGACCTTAAGATTCATTCAGGCACTAACTATACTTTACCAACAAACTTATCAACCGGCTGGGTAGTTGCCCTCTAACAAGGGCACAACCCCAGCATCTTATGTGTTTTTCTCATTATAGCCATTAATATATGCATATACACTATATACATGAGGTGTTGACAAACTGTAAATTAACATAAATACAGATTCTAATAATTAATAAAGCACAGTTATTTAATTTCCCCCTATAATAGACTGTAACTGAGCATTTAGTGAAGTTCAGTCAATAACCCTGAAAGTCAATGATAGTCATTCATCCCTCTTTTTGAATATCTGCGTGCAATGATCTTCAAATGCATCTTTACTAAAGATGTTTTTACAGAATCAGAACTGCTGCTCTTTTAACAAATTTCTTTCTGAGCAGCAGTTCTGATTCTGTAAAAACAGAGCCCGTATAACTATTCCACCTATAGTAAATATAATCCATTACTGGAAAATCAAACCAATATTGTGTGCATAGTTTAATTATCACATCCCCTAATTTACCAGGAAGGTGATATGAAATCTAATCTCAATCTTTAAAACATGTTACATTTCACTCTCTTGCATTCTCTTAAGTGTGGATTCAAGCTTTAGGTTTTATGACATGCTCATCAGTTTAATGTGCCTGTGAGACTGACCATTCATATCTATACAAAACCTTTCACCATACCTTAATGAAGATGCAAAATGGGTGATTGCTCATAGGTATTGGAACTAGACAAAATCCAGAGGAATTGTTCTTTCTACTTACTGTATTTTATCCTTCACTATTATTGTTAACCACTAATAAACGATAACATCCATTGAAACCAAAACCTAAAAATGTTACGTTTAACAAAGGTTCCTCACCTCTAGTGTAATTTTATCAGGGTTCCAGAGTCTTTCTTTTCTTAGGCGTTGAGATAAAACCCCTCTTCATTAGGATTTACAACACTGTAAATTATACCTGGTACAAGATATGACAGTGACTGTGACTAAGTTCCTTCTGTTTTTAAGATAAGCTTTGGAATCGGTTTTACTTCCGGTTCTATTGTCAGCGGAAAAAGGTTTTATATAATTCTGTTAGTAACAATTCTGAGAATTATTTTATTGATTTATATAAGATATTAAAGTGATACTCTTCTCTCTAAAAAGAACACGGCAGCCCGGCTTAGGTTTGCAAAGTTGCATCTGAACAAACTACAATGTTTACAATGCAGGGTTAAATCCACTTCTAGTGGATGTCTGTTTGACAGTCACTAGAGGCGTTTCTGCTGCACTGACCTATGCTCTATGAGGAGCATTGGTTTGGAGACCTTCTTGATGTTGCAGGTGGCGATCAGCGTTGCTAGGAAAAGGTAAGTACACCTTAATTTTTATTATTTTTTATAGCAAAATGGGGGTGGGGTGGTACACATAATCAGTGGTGTCTCTAGGATTCATTTTTAGGGGGGGGCACATGGTGGGCCAGGGACAAAAGTAGGGGGGCTAGTAACTGCCCTCGCTGCAGTTTGACCCCGCCCCTGCTGCATGTTAAGCCCCCCCACTTTTTTTTTTAAATAATCCCTGGTGGAGAATTCATTATTTTCCACCAAGGATTATTAAAAAAAAAAAAAAAAAACACATTTCCCTTGATACAGTCCATACACACACACAGACACAGACTGCTGAGTCCTTACACACACAGAGACTGCTAAGTCCATACACACAGAGACTGCTGAGTCCATACACACACAGACACACATACTGCTGACCACACACACACAGACTGCTGAGTCCATACACACACACAGACACACAGACTGCTGAGTCCATACACACACACAGACTGCTGAGTCCACACACAGACACATAGACTGCTGAGTCCACACACACACACACACACACACACACAAACACACACACAGACACACAGACTGCTGAGTCCATACAGACACACACACAGACTGCTGAGTCCTTACACACACAGAGACTGCTAAGTCCATACACACACAGACTGCTGACCATACACACACAGACTGCTGAGTCCACACAAACACACAGACACACAGACTGCTGAGTCCATACACACACACACACACACACACAAACACAGACTGCTGAGTCCACACACACACACACACACACACACACACACACAGAGAGACTGCTGAGTCCATACAGACACACACACAGACTAAGTTCATACACACAGCCTGCTACACACACACACACACACACAGACTGCTGAGTCCATACACACACACACACACATACTGCTGAGTCCAAACAGACACACACACACACACACAGACAGACACGCACAGAGACTGCTGAGTCCATACAGACACACACACACACACACACACACACACAGACTGCTGAGTCCACACACACACAGACTGCTGAGTCCATACACACAGACTGCTGAGTCCATACACACACACACACACACACACACACACACTCAAAAGACTGCTGAGTCCATACACACACACAGACTTCTGAATCCATACATACACACAAAGACACACACACACATACACACAGACTGCTGAGTCTATATACACACACTGCAGAGTCCATACACACATACAGACTGCTGAGTCCATACACACACACAGACTGCTGAGTCCATACACACAGAGACTGCTGAGTCCATACACACACACAGACACACAGACTGCTGAGTCCATACACACACACAGACTGCTGAGTCCACACACAGACACATAGACTGCTGAGTCCACACACACACACACACACAAACACACACACAGACACACAGACTGCTGAGTCCATACAGACACACACACAGACTGCTGAGTCCTTACACACACAGAGACTGCTAAGTCCATACACACACAGACTGCTGACCATACACACACAGACTGCTGAGTCCACACAAACACACAGACACACAGACTGCTGAGTCCATACACACACACACACACACAGACTGCTGAGTCCACACACACACACACACACACACAGAGACTGCTGAGTCCATACAGACACACACACAGACTAAGTTCATACACACAGCCTGCTAAGTTCATATACACACACACACACACACAGACTGCTGAGCCCATACACACACACTCACACACACACACACACAGACTGCTGAGTCCATACAAACACACACACACACATACTGCTGAGTCCAAACAGACACACACACACAGACAGACACGCACAGAGACTGCTGAGTCCATACAGACACACACACACACACACACACACAGACTGCTGAGTCCACACACACACAGACTGCTGAGTCCATACACACAGACTGCTGAGTCCATTCACACACACACACACACACACAGACTGCTGAGTCCATACACACACACAGACTTCTGAATCCATACATACACACACACACACACACACACATACACACAGACTGCTGAGTCTATATACACACACTGCAGAGTCCATACACACATACAGACTGCTGAGTCCATACACACACACAGACTGCTGAGTCCATACACACACACTGCTGAATCCATACACACATACAGACTGCTGAGTCCATACACACACACTGCTGAGTCCATGCACACACAAGCTTCCTCACTAGCAGACAGACACAGCCTGCTGAGTCCATACACACACACAGACTGCTGAGTCCATACACACACACACACACACACACACACACAGACTGCTGAGTCCACACACACACACACACACACACACACACACACTGCTGAATCCATACACACACAGACTGCTGAGTCCATACTGTTGTGGACATGAAATATTACCCTAATTTTAGTTAGTAAAATGCCTATTTACTCCATTTAGTTATAATCAGTATTATTCATTAAATTACTAAAATGACCACTAGATGTTACTCAGGAGTACCCCACCCATCGACTAAACACTCTCATTTTCAAGATGGCGCTGGAATCCGGGGGAGAACTTAATGACGACAGTAATGACATAAGATGGCACACAACAGTAGGACGTGCTTTGAATGAACCACTTAACACTTAACCAATTACTGATTTATAATTCTATGTTATCTCTGACAATGCTTATGATGTAATTGTGCTTTATAAGGGGTTTATAAGGGGACTGCTGAGTCCATACACACACACAGACTGCTAGGTCCATACACACACACTGCTGATTCCATACACACACACTGCTGAGTCCATACACACACACACACACACACACAGACTGCTGAGTCCATACATACACAGACTGCTGAGTTCATACATACATAGACTGCTGAGTCCATACACACACTGCTGAGTCCATACACACACAAACACTGCTGAGTCCATGCACACAAATAGACTGCTGAGTCCATACACACATACTCGTGAGTCCATACACACACTGCTGAGTCCATACACACACAGACTGCTGAATCCATACACACACAGACTGCTGAGTACACACACATACACACACACAGGGCTGAGTCCACACACACACACACACACACACACACACACACAGACTGCTGAATCCATACACACTCACAGACTCCTGAGTCCATACACACACACACACACACACACAGACAGACTGTTGAGTCCACACACACACACACAGACTGCTGACTCCATACACACATACAGACTGCTGAGTCCATACACACACAGAGACTGCTGAGTCCATACACACACAGACACACACACACACACACAGACACACACACACACAGACACACACACACACAGACACACACACACACAGAAACACACACACACAGGGCTTAGTAGGTTATTTTTGACAGCTGCAGGAGAGGAATCAGGTGCGGGGAGGGAAAGCCATTAACAGTTTAATTGATACACTTTCCTGAAGAAGTGAGTTTTCAATGATTTTTTGAAGGAGTGTAGACTAGGTGAAAGTCTAACGGAGAAGGGAAGGTAGTTCTAGAGGAACAATGCAGATCTATAGAAGTCATGAACGCAAGCATCAGAGGTGGGAGTATCCACAGAGGATAGATGTAGTTCTTATACGAGATGTATATGTGTATTAGGGAGGATAGGTAGGTTGGAGCAGCATTGTGTAGAGACTTGTAAACAAACACCAGAATCTTAAATTGAGTCCTATATCTTACAGGAAGCCAGTGTGAGGACTGATAGAGGGAGGAGGCATGGGAGGTGCGTGCAAACAGGAAAATGAGCATCGCAGACGCAATGGTGCAAGTCGGGAACACGTAAGTCCACTGAGAAGGCAATTGCAGTTTTCAAGGCGAGTTATTTCTACTAACTTCTTCATAGAACACAATTAAGTTAGTTTGGCGTGTTTCATAAAAGTTGATTTCTGCTAATGATATCATTGTTCATTTTGCTAAGGGATTTGATATAATGTCACACAAAAGGTGTAGTAAAATTGTTGGCTTAGATGAAAAATCGCATTCTTGGATAGAACACTGGCTTAAAGATTGAGTTCAAAGAGTAGTTTTAAATGGAAACTTTTCAAATTGCACTTAGGGCCACCCAATAGTAATGTGTCCTCAGAAGCCCTGTCAGTGCTGCGTCCCTTTAATAGTGCAATAGGGCACCTCTAAAGATGTTAGCGCTGGAAAACGTGACAGCTGATCACTTCCTCTAACACAGAGCAGGACAAAGACAGAGAACAATGGGGCAGGGTCCGTGGGGATCCTCATACTTTCAACAGCCTCAGCGAGCGAACCGGACCTTAGGGAAGCTACCCTCCTGCACCCTAAAGGTAGGAAACAGGATGGTGGCTAAAAAAAATGTACAATCTGTGTCTCTCTCTGTGTATCTATCTGTTTGTTTGTGTATTTATGTGTGTCTGTCTATCTGCATGTGTCTATATGTGTATCTGTCTGTTTGTGATTTTCTATGTGAGTCTGTGTATCAATCTCTTTGTGTGTGTTTCTGTGTATCTGTTTGTCTGTATGTATATCTATGTATCTGTATCTCTGTCTTTTGTGAATCTGCATGCGCATATCTATGTGTCTATGTATCTGCATGTGTATGTATGTATGTATGTATGTATGTATGTGTATCTGTGTATGTATGTGTATCTGTATGTGTCAGTGTGCCCTCCTGTGTATCTGAATGTGTGTTATTCTCTGTATCTGTATGTGTTAGTGTGTCTCTGTGTATTTGCACGGGTGTCAGTGTGTGTCTGTGAATAAATCTCAACATTCAAACACCAGCACTACACATAAATACACTCCTGCATTCAAATGTCAGTGCTACATAGAGACACACCCCGACATTAAAAAACAGACACTACACACAAGTAAACCACTACTTTGAAATGGCAACAGTACATAAAAATACCCAACACTACATACAAGTACATCCCTACATTCACATACTCCATACAAAATCATGCTTACATTCAAACAAGAAATACTGCTAAGTGCTAAACAACTCTGCAATGATGGGAAAAGGGTAGCTCCCCAGCTGGCAAAGCTTTGTGGAAGTTGTATGACAGATGGGGAGTTGGGGATCTTTCTTTTGGCCATCCTTGTGGTAGGGGTCCACAAATATTCTTCTACTTTACTTCCACCACTGCTGAGTCCACTTCTATGTAATCTGTTAATAAATAATCTTGAAGTGGGCATTAAAAGTCATTTGTCAGTGTTGCAGATGATACAAAACTGGGTAAGACAACACAGTATGAGAATGATAAAACTTCTAACAGAGGGATTTGGATAAGTTTGGGAATTTGGTATGCTAGTGGAAGATGAGATTCAAAATCATGGATTTTGGAATAAGGGACACACAAGCCTGTTATACATTAAATGAGATTAAGTTAGGGATAACATTTAATGAAAAGGACTCGGGAAAAACTATAGATCACAAACTAGGCAACAGTATGCAATGCTGGTCTGACACAAAGCTAGTAAGGTGCTTTCTTGTATAAAAAAGCGTATTGATGCACGTTATCAAAATATAATTTTGCCTCAATTGTAAGACCCTACCTTGAATATGTAGTGCAATTTTGGGTGCCATTTTTAAAGAGGGATATTAGAGAACTAGAACAAGTGCAGAAGGGAACTACATAATTACTATAACCTAACCTGTTAGCATTAGATGCAATATACAACAAACAAGAAGTCACTCATTATGACTGGAATAAAGGTGTTTTCATTTGCAGCAGAGGGAAGGGGTTGTGACAAACGCTCTGTGTAATTTGACTCATAATTCTCTGATTGGTAAAATGACACAGAGCACTCTGATTGGTGGATTTCAAGCCAACCAATCAGAGTGCTGTGATAGGTAAATGTAGAGACTTACCTGTCAGTCTCTTCATTTACCTGTCAGAGCACTCTGATTGGATAGCTTAAACCCACCAATCAGAGTGCTCTGAGCCTAATTGCAGGGCGGGGCAAGGCTTTATAAGCCTTCCCCCGCTTTGCAGAGCTCAGTCTGCGCGGAGCCCTCCATGGGTGAAGATGTATTTTTTTATTTTTTTTGCGCTTGTATTTTATTATTTTTTTATTGCGTCGGTTATTATAGATTTTTATTTGGCCTTTTTTGGGGCTGAAAAAAGAAGATTTTAGCAGAAAGAAAACATCGAATGGTAAGTTTTATTTTTTTTACAGGTACTTAGTTAAAGGTCCCCCCTCATTATTTTTAGGGTGAGTGGGATAGGTAGGGGGTAATTTTTTTGGGGGGAGGGGGTGACTAGGGGTTTGGGAACCCCTAGTCACTTGGGGGGGATAACATTTTTATTTAGGGCCCCCCACCCGCCACTCAGCGATGGGGGATGGGGGGGAGGACAATAGGTCCCCCCTATTGGTATTTAGGGCCCCCACCCACCACTCAGGGGTGGGGGCCAGGGGGGAGGACATTAGGTCCCCCCCTTGTTAGTATTTAGGGCCCCCACCCACCACTCAGGGGTGGGGTCCAGGGGGGGGGAGGACATTAGGGCCCCCACCTGCCGCTCAGGGTTGGGGGCCATGGGGGAAGACATTAGGTCCCCCCTTATTCCAATTTAGGGCCCCCACCCGCCACTCAGGGGTGGGGGCCAGGGGGAAGGACATTAGGTCCCCCCTTATTAGTATTTAGGGCCCCCCACCCACCGCTCAGGGGTGGGGGCCACGGGGGAGGACATTAGGTCCCCCCCCTTATTTTACTGTAGGGCCCCCACCCACCGCTCAGGGGTGGGGGCCAGGGGGGATGATATTAGGTCCCCCCTTATTAGTATTTAGGGCCCGCACCCGCCGCTCAGGGGTGGGGGCCAGGGGGGAGGACATTAGATCCCCCCTTATTCTGATTTAGGGCCCCCACCCACCGCTCAGGCGGTGTAAAAGGACGGGCCACTGATGCGGATCATGTAACCAGAACTCCTGAAAGGGATGAACATGCCCAAAGAATTGGAAGGCTAGCCTGGCATGAATGCATGTCAGACTGCCTGCCAATCATGCATGCTGGCCAACAGCATCCTGAGCTTGGCATACATGCGTCTAATGATGCGCTCGCTCCATGCTTTCTAAGGACTGTCCCTTAGCACTCACATGTCCACTTGTCTCCTTAGCTTCTTACTAGCAGGCAGAAGCTTCTGGCATACAGTCTGAGACAGAGAAAAGATGGATGTAGTGAGTGTAGAAGAAAGGGAACATGCCACAGTGTTAGAGAGACCAAAGTCAGCATTACCTTAAAGGGCCACTATAGTCACAAAAACAACTTTAGCCCACACAAGTTTTGTTTCCATATATCCCTCTTAAGTTTCCATATTTAAGCAAGAGTATGTGAAGAGTAGTTAGGGTTGCCACCTTTCTTGGGAAAAAAATACAGGCCTTACTAATTTGCATAACTAACTATGTATGTGTGACATCACATTATGTAAATTACAAGGAGTGACATAAGAGAAAATTCTGTAAACTCACCAAAAAACAACTTACAGTTTGATTCAGCTGTATAGATGGAATGCTCCCAGTGTCCCCATGTCACTAGGGGATGCTGAGCGACATGGGGACACTGGGAGACATGGGGACACTGGGAGTCATGGGCACACTGAGACACTGGGAGACATGGGGACACTTAGACACCAGGGACACTGGCTGGGAGACATGAGGGCACTGAGACACTTGAGGACATTGTGTCCCCATGTCTCAGTGTCCCCATGTGTGTCTGTGTCCCAGTGTTTCAGCATTCCCAGAGGTCTCCCTGTGTCCCCATGTCTCAAGGTGTCCCCTAGTGTCTCAGTGTCTCCATGTCTCCCTGCAACCTTTACCCCATTCCTCACTTCCCTGAACTGTAGGCTATCTCTGCAGGCGGGGAGCTGCTGTATGGACTCTCTATACTATGTAGCTGCTCCCCTACGGATCAGTGAGTAGAGAGATGCAGGTGCATGCTTTAACTTCCTATCCCTGCCTCTCTCCACACACACAGTAATCTCTGTTTATACTGAGAACAATGCCGGCATTTGTATTGCCGGTATTACTGCAATATCGGCACCGGCCTGGCAGCCCATGGTCATGTGCCTTGGGCTGCAGCTCCATCAGCCCCTATCTTAATCTGGCCCTGCACTCGAATATCGGAGTGCCCTCAGACCCAAACCCTGCTGGATGGTGAAAGCGGGTTTGTGGACATGCAGACCAGCTCAACTCAGGGCCTGGACTATAGCACATGGGACAGTAAAGACCCACACTTGACTTAGCGAATGCTGGTCCAGAGAAGCACACCTGTGGAGTGGGATGAGCCTGGAAGACGGAAACCTCGCTTTATTGCAGATATTGATAAATAGTACAGCTATTCTTTCCTCTTACTATCTGTTGGCTACCCAGGGTCACTTAATCTTACATATACATAGCAGCATACATATACAAAACACCTTTTGATAGTATATGCCTTGCTTACCGTTATACCATGCTTCCCTTTCTCTCTCATTAACTTACTCTTGAACCTAGCATGTCACGATAGGGTTTTTTCTCTGGTAACATACCTATAATCTCTCCTTCCAGACATGTTTACTTAGCCTGTCTTTTATGTTTATTTCAACCATAAAAATTTGCAATTTCTCTTCTGCTATGGCATAAAACCTACATGTAAGCTTGCGAAATGCTGGATACTGTTGTTGTGGCATCTCCAGTCTATATGTTATTCTTTGCACTAGGAAAAAAAAAACCATTCATCTGCCATTTGAGTGCCAGTCCCCCAATCTATTTAAATCTCTCAGCAGCAAAGCAATATCCTGCACACATTGTATTCTTTTACAGAGTTTTGTGTCATGTGCACACAATAAAACATGGCTTTCAATGCCTATTTCAAGATCATTTATAAATATGTGAATAGAAGTGGTCCCAGAACAGAACCCTGTTACCACTTTTGTCCACCTTGAAAATTTACCATTAATGACAACTCTCTGTGCTCTATTTATTAATAATAATAATAATAATAATAATAATAATAATAATAGTTATTATTATTATTATTATAATATGGGAGAGGTATGTAATAAAGTCTCCTAGATTCTATGGTGAGTTCCTAGCCACTATCTCATGAAGAATGGTGTCTGATAAACTATTCATAAACACATCCATACAATATTGGTTGGTCTAGTCGAGTTTTGCAGCTAGGGTGCAGAAATCCAGGGATCCGCTTTGATCCAACATGCAGTGTCTATGTAAAATGAAGCTTAAACTTTTGTGAAATATATGTATTACTGGGCCTTAGAGAGGTCAGACTTAATGTAAATATGAAATGGTCAGAAACAAGCCTAAATCAGGATTACAGAAAAAAGAATAGCCAATAACAAGTTAAGGTCATAATAGAAAAAGCATTTGATCCCCTGCTGATTTTAAATGTTTGTCCACTGAAATGATCAGTCTATAATTTTAATGGTGTATTTTAGCAGTGAGAGACAAAATAACAAATACAAAAAAATCCAGAAAAATGCAAGTCAAAGAAGTTATAAATTGATTTGCATGTCAATGAGTGAAATAAGTATTTGATCCTCTATCAATCAGCAAGATTTCTGGCTCTTAAAGGGAGTGTTCATAATCTCAGCTCATTACCTGTATAAAAGACACCTGGCCACAGACACAGTCAATCAATCAAATTCCAAACTCTCCACCATGACCAAAGAGCTGTCCAAGGATGTCAGGGACAAGATTGTAGACATACACAAGTATGGAATGGGCTACAAGACCATCGCTAAGCAGCTTGGTGAGAAGGTAACAACAGTTGGTGCAATTATTTTCAAATGGAAGAAACACAAAATAACTGTCAGTCTCCCTCAGTCTGGTGCTCCATGCAGGATCTCACCTCGTGGAGTTTCAATGATCATGAAAATGGTATGGAATCAGTCCAGAACTACACAGATCTTGTTAATGATCTCAAGACAGTGGGGACCATAGTCACCAAGAAAACAATTGGTAACACACTACGCCGTGAAGGACTGAAATCCTGCAGCGCCCACAAGGTCAAGAAAGCACATGTACAGGCCCTTCTGAAGTTTGCCAGTGGATATCTGAATGATTCAGAGGAGAACTGGGTGAAAGTGTTGCGGTCAGATGAAGTGCCGGTGCAAGGATTTCTGCCACCCTAGGCAAAAATCAATTTTGCTGCCCCCTTTTGTTAATCACTCACTGACAGACACACGCTGGCAGACACACACACATTCACTGACTGACACACACTCACTGACAGACACATACTCACTTACTGACACACACACACACACACACAGAAACTCACTGACAGACATTTACTCACTGACAGACACACATACACACACACACACACTATCTGACAGACATACACTCACTCACTGACACACACACATAAAGAAAGACAATCATTGACATACATACACTCACTCACTGACAGACACACACACACAGGCAGACACTCACTGACGGACACACACACACATACACACACATACTGACAGTCAAGCACTCACACACTCACTGACAGACACACACACACTCACTGACAGGCACACACACACACACACACTATCTGACAGACACACTCACTCACTGACACACACACATAAAGAAATACAATCATTGACATACATACACTCACTCACTGACAGACACACACACAGGCAGACACTCACTCACTGACGGACACACACACACATACACACACATACTGACAGTCAAGCACTCACACACTCACTGACAGACACACACACACTCACTGACAGGCACACACACACACACTGACAGGAAAACACTCACACACTCACTGACAGACAGAGACACACACACACAAACAGGCAGACACTCACTGACATACACACACACACACTCCCTCACTGACAGACTGTAGAATATTGCACATTCTATGTTTCTATTGATTATATATGGATGTGTGGATTTGGCATAAGTAACAGATGGTATCAATAAGTCACAAGGCGTTCTTTGTATGAGAACTCTGGAATGTGGATTTGGGGGTCTTGTCCTTATATGGTTAGAGTTATAGTCTGACATCAGTATGGGCACATATATATAGTAACAGAGGGACACGAGATCTCTCTTGTCTCTGTCTCTTGGCTCTTGGCTCTCTCTGTCTCTCTCTCGATGTAAAGATGTAAGGATGTAAAGAAGTCCAGAAATTACCATCTGCTGTTGAATGTCCATT
Source organism: Pelobates fuscus (assembly GCF_036172605.1). NCBI lineage: Eukaryota > Metazoa > Chordata > Amphibia > Anura > Pelobatidae > Pelobates > Pelobates fuscus. The sequence goes on along the minus strand of NC_086321.1, from coordinate 185,696,900 downwards.
ATCCTGTAACATAATTTGTTGTTTTATTATGTATCCGTAACTAAGAATAAACCTGAAGAAACCGTAAGTCAGATTGCGTATTAGTACTTTTCAATAATATAGACATATATTATTGTAGCGAGCATTTGGCCCAAGACTATATATACAAAAGACGTATATATATATATATCAATCAACTGAAGACAAGAAGAAATTAAGAAGATTTAACAGTGACGATTCCAACTAGATTTTACACAGACACACACAGGCAGACACTCACTGACAGACAGACACACACACTCACTGGCAGTCAAACACTCACTGACACACAGACTCACACAACCTCCCTGGGGTCCAGTGTAGGGCAGCTCATCACTCCTCTAGCGTGCTGTTTACTATTCCGGGGCCAGCATCAAAGAGACCACATGAGGGAGGAGTAAGAGGCTGCAAGAAGAGCCTCCCTCGCCATCTGGCTTCTTGCCGGCATTTTTTGCCAGAGCAGGCATTTGCCATCAAGGTAAGCAGGTGCCCGCTTTGCCTTACCTAGCACAGCTTCAGGGGGTGCCCTGATGTGGACAGATGGTCACCTGTGACAGGGCTCCTCTCAACGCCCCACCTTTGTGCGCCTTGAGGATCGACCCGGCGCTGGGGGCGGCTCAAGATCTGTTTTCCCAGCTCTGTGGCTCCACACAGGGGCAGGCAGCCCACTAGGTAAGACCAGGAATGCCTAGTTCACCTAACGGTTGCGCCGGCCCTGGTCAGATGAGATCATAATCAAGCTCTTTGGCATCAATTTAATTTGCCGTGTTTGGAGGAGGCTGCCTATGACCCCAAGAACACCATCCCCACCGTCAAACATGGAGGTGGAAACATTATGCTTTGGGGGTGTTTTTCTACTAAGGGGACAGGACAACTGCACCGCATCCAAGGGGCGATAGATGGGACCATTTACCATCAAATCTTAGGTGAGAACCTCCTTCCCTCAGCCAGGGAATTAAAAATGGGTCTAGATGGGTATTCCAGCATGACAATAACCCAAAACACATAGCCAAGGAAACAAAGGAGTGGCTCAAGAAGAATCACATTAAGGTACTGGAGTGGCCTAGCTAGTCTCCAGACCTTAATCGGATAGAAAATCTGTGGAGGGAGCTGAAGGTTCGAGTTGCCAAATGTCAGACTCGAAACCTTAATGACTTGGAGAGAATCTGCAAAGAGCAGTGGGACAAAATCCCTACTGCGATGTGTGCAAACCTGGTGGCCAACTATAAGAAACGTCTGTCCTTTGTGATTGCCTACAAGGTTTTTGCCACCAAGTACCATGTCAAAGGGGTCAAATACTTATTTCACTTATTGACATGCAAATCAATTTATAACTTTTTTGACATGCATTTTTCTGGATTTTCTTTGTTATTCTGTCTCCCACTGTTAAAATACACCTGCCATTACAATTATAGACTGTTCATTTCTTTGTCATTGGGCAAACATTCAAAATCAGCAGGGTATCAAATATGTTTTCCCTCACTGTAAACACACTGTCTGATGATCAATAAATGGAAACAACCGAGGGGTGGCAGGGATTGGTAAAAATGTCCCATGTAATGCCAAAATGGGCATGTGCGTCGATGTTGTGATGATGCACGATCACTTCATTATTGTCAGCAGTGGAGGCAGAGCTATAAATAAACTCTGTGGTGATGTGGCCTGTCATAAAGTCACATGGATGTGGAACAGTATGGGAGGTGAACCAGATTGGCATCTGCCATGGGATATGAGGCTTCCTCAGGTTACTCCTAGTGAAGCTGCACCAATCGGGTGTGTTATCATACCTTTTTGACAAGGTAGTCTTTCCAGCATGAGGGGGCGTGACTAAGGAGGCAGGCTAATGGTGCAGATTCTGCAAAACATTTATTGGTGCTCGGAGTGTCCCTTTGAACTGCATGATGTGGATTATGGTATCTGTATCCCTGCTGCTTAGCAGATATACACTGATAAAAACATGCATTTCTTGAATATTACAACAGCAGGAGCAGAAAGATAATTACATAGTCACATAGTAATCTAGGTTGAAAAAAAAGTCTAAAGTCCACTGAGTTAGACCTTTAAACGTGTCTTTTTATGCTTTTGATCCAAAAGAAGGCAAAAAAAATGATTTTAACCGGTGGTCAGTTATGTCACAATAAGGAGAATAAATCCTTTGTGACACCATAATGTCAATCTGTTTTCTCTCTGAATCAACAACCTGTCGACATGATTATTAATTATATGCTTGAAAGGTGGCAGCTGTTAAAGTCTTAATACAGTGGTGTGCCAGACTCAACCCACAGAATTTGATTCCACATCTCTCATGGAAACCCCAACTCCTGATATATTGAACTCATGAAATATTAAAATAGCTGTCAAATACAAAAAAATGTATATAGAAAACTTTATATAATTTGTTTAATAATTTGACTAGCACATTTCAAACAAATGAGTGAGTGGCACACTTCTTGCATTTAAAAGGTTAAAACATATAATTATGTATTACTTAGGATGCATGGAATTGCTATAGTTAATTAATTATTCTACTCCTGGTTCGATACAATAAATTATGCTAAAATATGAAATTATTTCAATTGTCAGCAAAAAAAGAACTGATTTCGGAATACAGACCAGGCACCATGACCACTTCAGTGACTTGAAGTAATATAGAGCATTATGGAACTTATTGAAAATTATGATACTGGGAGTCATTACATAAAGAGTAGAAATAATTTATGTCAAAGTAGAAGGCTAGAAAATGTCTGAGGGGGAATTAGAATATGCGTCTATACGTGGAAAGTAATAATATATTAAAGAGGCACTCCAGGTTGGAGATAAACCTCACTTTTTAAATTAATAAAAAAAAAAAAATAGAACAAGATGTTGGCGGGTGCATGGAAGGTATTATTTAAATGCTAAAAATCAAATGTTGACATAATATTTTAGGGGGAAATGCCCTTATTGGCAAATTTACCAGTTTATATTATATAAGCTTGGGACTGAATATTTTTCATTACAATGAGACTTCACATTGTTACAATTACACTTGTGTGCACTCACATAAAACATATTTGTGCTAAAAAAATATTCAATTATGTTTCTTAACAAAACAAAAACAGCATAGCTTAATTTCAGACTAATTTTACAACCAATACACTCATAAATGTAGACTCATAGTTTATTCTGAGTCAGTCATAAAAGTGCATAAAACAATAGTCTCTGACACCTGCTGCTTTGAGATGCCAGCACAGTAATCCTTTACTTCCACATTTACACTTTCAATTTCATAAAATGTTGTGTGTTAATTCTTTGCTTGTGTATTCACAATTACAGAATGATAAACAGGTTGTAGGAGGGGAAGTGCCTGTAGTTTGGAATACTCTGGAAAATTTGAAACTTGACCTGAAGAACCCTTAAAAACTGGAGGTCTTGGTGAGGAGGATGGTTTCTTCAAAGGTGGTGATAGGTCTATTTCTGCATACACATGTTGCTTTTCCATCTCTTCTCTGTTCAACAATTCAGTGGAATTTGGGCAAAATGTAGTAGTTTTATTTTCATCCATGTTGATCCACTGATTAAGATAAAGACAAATGCGAAAAGTCATTCTATTGTACATACATATAATTTCAAACCAAGGCCATTGATTACATATCAGTCATTCACTTAGTTTTTATGTTGAAAATATAGGCTTCAGTAATTCAATTGGATGGACATGCTGGATACAACAGCTAAGAGCTGTTACACACCACCCATGTCCCCACAAACCATGTTGCGAGTGGGGTGGATGTTCACTAAATGGACAGTTCCTGCTGTCAATGTTGCTTTTAACATACAGGGGACTGGTGCCCATGGGGGCTTCAAATTACAGAACAGAGGTGCAGTGTAAATTTTGATGGAAAATTTCAATTTAGTTTTAATCATAGACTTTTGATTAAAAAGCCATATTAGTTTTAGACATCTGAATTGTTTTTGTTTATGTGTAGTTTTAGTCGACAAAACCTCCAGTAGATTTTAGTTGATACATCTAAAATCTAATGGGTTTATTTAAAGCCTCTATCTGTCTCTTTTTAACCTTCCATAGCCTGTGTTTCTTTGTGTTTCTCTCCCAAGCCCATGTCTGTCTCTTTTGCCCTTTCTCCAGCCCCTCTGTGCCTCTTTTGGTCCCACAGCCCCTCTTAGTGTCTACCCCCCAATCCTCTGTCTGTCTCTTTGTCTGTGTCTTTTCCAATTCCACTTGTCTGTCTCTGTTGCCCCTTCCCCAACCCCTCTGTGTGTCTCTTTCTCCCCACAGCCCCATCTTCCCCCCAGCACTCTCTTTCTTCTCCAGCCCATGTTGCTCTATGTTGCTTTGTTGTCAGGATTACTAGTTGATCCAGCAAGCAGAATTATATCACACCTAGGACTAAGGATAATGTTTAACCGGACCTTAGAATAGCCAGACTTAAGGTATCCAAGAATAGTCAGAATACTTGCCGAGGTCAGGGATACAGAAGGAGACACAACAATGATGGAAAGCCAAGTATAACAGAAACCAGGGAAGTCAAAACAAAGCCAAAGTAAAAAAACAGAATAATAAGCTCAGGAACACACTCTCAAATAACCAGCAAAGGGAAACCATGACAGGGCACTGATCAAAAGGCAATTTGGGTTTAAATAACCCTCCTAAAGCTGTGATTGGCTGTAAGTGGCCTCTGAACCCAAAATGTGCGTGCACGTCTATGACGTGACGTCGCACGCACGTAAGCACCATCTTTAATGTGGGTTATAGCTATTTTTCCATTAAAACCGGAAACCGCAGCTGCCGGCGTCTCCAGAAACGCTGCATACGCTGGGGACCGGGATAGAAGGAGATCGGGTAGTGGTCTGCCGTGTTCAAGGTAAGTATGTATTATTTATGTCGGTGTGACCGCTGAGTTTCCGTGTGGTCATGCTGACAGAATTCCACGGAACAGTGACAGTAGCCTCCACTTGAAAACCACCCACCGGGTGGGCAGGACCAGGCTTGAGAAGAAACTTGGATATGGAATGGATATCAGAAGCCGGAACCCAAGAACATTCGGCAGGTCCATACCCCTTCCTATCAACTGCAAGGAACCACGAGAAAGCCTGGAATCAATTAAGGAGGAGACTTCGTACTCCTCTTGTCCAGAAACAACCAAAGGAGGAGGGGGAAAAATTGGGACAGTATAGCTATTGCAAATAAGCAGTTTGAGCAAGGATACATGAAATGAATTAGGTATGCACAAGGAGGCTGGAAGAGCCAGAGAATATGAAACAGGTTTAATCCTCCAAACAATACGAAAAGGGCCAAGAAATCTGGGAGAAAACTTCTTGCTAAGAACTTTGAGTTTGATGTTGTGTGAGGATAACCACACTCGATCACCCACCTGGTAAACCGGGTTGGCACCCCGCCGTTTATCTGAATAGCGGAGTGAACTTTAGTCCAAGTCTCATGAATAGAGGTAAGGTGATCATCCAGAGCAGGGATAGCTGTGTCAGAGAATACAGCAGGTAGAACAGTAGGATGATGACCATTATTGACAATGAATGGACTATGTCTGGATGAGTCATGGGTAGCATTGTTCCTGGCAAATTTGACCCAGGGCAGCAATTCAGACCAGTTATCCTGTGTGCTATTCACAAAACAACGCAAATTCAGTTCCAACGATTGGTTAGCCCTCTCAGCCATACTATTGGTTTCGGGATGGTAAGAAGAAGAGAATGATTATTATAAATCTCTGTATCCCTCTGTTCAAGATGGTATGCAAATCAAGAAGGCTTACAGGAATAGCAGGCAGTAGTTAGAAGTAGCTTAACGCGTTTTGTCTACTATGTAGACTTCATCAGGAGTAAGCAAATTATAAAAACAAATAAATACAAATATTACAATCAAAAAAAAAAATGCTGGTTCTGACTCCATGTCCAAAGTCCTTTTAAATATCCCTCCCGTCGTGTTCGGCATCCGTTCCACCAATCAGTGTAGCTGGAATCACCTGTCAGTAATCGTTCACTCCAGCTTCTGTCCATATATGGTCTTCCGCCGGATCTTTGTGGAACGCATATGCGTTCCACCGCTTGAAAACTCTGTCCCCTTTTCGGGACGTCATCCGCCCGCGGCTGCAACGCACATGCGTTCCACTCCATCGACTCCGTCAAACAGCAACAAGGGGACCATCAGAGAAAGTCAAAGATAAAAATACAAATACAAATACCCAAAATTAATAATAATTAATCCTGGGACTCTCCTGATAGAGAAAACGATAGATCCCAACGTCTATCACCTCCTGTTGGACAGCTTCCTCCAATAGAGTCCTCAAATAGTGGAGGTACATCAGGCGGAGGTGAAATAGTCGGAGGAACATCAGGCTGTAAATAAGCTGTCCGATTAAGAAGCGTACTGAAAGCCTGGGCAAATTGATCCATTCCTCTAGCTTTCTCTCGCAAGCTGCTATGTGTTGACACAATTCTGCAGGATCTCTGGCCATGTCGTAATGTTAGGATTACAAGTTGATCCAGCAGGCAGAATTATATAACACCTAGTACTAAGGATAACGTTTAAACGGACCTTAGAATGGCCAGACTTAACTTATCTAAGAATAGTCAGAATACTTGCCGAGGTCAGGGATACAGAAGGAGACACAACGATGAGGGAAAGCCAAAAGTCAAGGATACCAGAAATCAGGGAAGTCAAAACGAAGTCAAAGTTAAAAATCAGAATAATAAGCTCAGGAACAGCTCAGGAATAAGCTCAGGAATTCTCGGATAACCAGCAAAGGGAAACCATGACAGGGCACTGATCAAAAGGCAATTTGGGTTTAAATAACCCTCCTAAAGCTGAAATTGGCTGTAAGTGGCCTCTGACACCAAAACGTGCGTGCACGTCTATGATGTGACGTCGCACACACGTAAGCGCCAAATTTAATGTGGGCAAAGGCTATTTCCCCATTAACCCCTTAAGGACACATGACATGTATGACGTCATGATTCCCTTTTATTCCAGAAGTTTGATCCTTGAGGAGTTAAAACTGGAACCGCAGCAGCCGGCGTCTCCAGGAATTTCGCACACTCTGGGGACCAGGACGGAAGGAGGTCAGGTAGTGGTCTGCCGTGAGCAAGGTAAGTATGCATTATTGCTGTCGGCGTGACCCCTGAGTTTCCGTGCAGTCATGCCGACAGAATCCCACGGCACCGTGACATTTGTGTCCTCCAAGCCCCTCCATTTGTGTCTCAAGCACCCAGGCTCCCGTGTGTCAATTCCTCCCTCAAGTCCCTCCATGTGCTAATTTCCCCCCAGTCCAGTTATGTGTCTCAGTCCCCCAGACTCCCATGTGTCTCATTCCTCCAACCCCCATGTGTCTCATTCTCTCAACTACCATATGTCTCATTTTCTCTCCTCCCTCCCCATGTGTCTCACCTGCCAGTGTATATTTTGGTGGCAAATTTATATTTAGTTTTAATCATAATTTTAAAGTGAGGCTGTGGGAAATTACTTTGTATTTGATTCAATGATTCTGTTAACTCTATTAAATTACAAAGTCCTTTTTTATATATGCCAATAAATATATATTTAAGAATGGCTTACCAAGGGGGCAGGAATTTTGCCTTGACGCTTACCTAGTTAAGAGTATTTAGAAAGAGAAAAAGATGTTACTGAAAAACTAATCTTATATAATACACGTGGTCGAAATATGAGGGTTCAGAAAAATAGATCTTACTTTTTTCAGTAGAACAGCTTTATGACTAAAGTAAAGTATTCTATTAAAACAGGCATATGTAACCTACGTTTGTAAACTAACACACATCAGTACTATTAACCCCGTAAGGACCAAACTTCTGGAATAAAAGGGAATCATGACATGTCACACATGTCATGTGTCCTTAAGGGGTTAAAGAAAGGTAGCAGATTAAGAGACAATCAGTTCTGGCGTTTGCAGTTGTCTCCAGATGGACAATAAACGCTGGACACTATGTGGTTCCCATTTCCAATGTAATTTATTGAAAAAGAAAAAAATCCAAAAACATATGAATTATAAATTCATCATAATAGTGAAAGACTTCACCTTACAGACAGAGGAGAAAGTACATAAATCAAAGAAAAATAATTAAAAACAGTCCATGTGGATGCATTTTGTACACTTACTCAACGTCAATCACACCTGAAACAAGAGGTTCTATTCCAATAGGCATGCTTAACATATTTGTGTAAACATATACAATATATCTGTAATATAAAATAAGGGTAGCAGACTAGGATCATCGGTAGGGCGCCTTGGGTCTTATTTTTACAGATACACACTAACATACACACAGACATACAGATGCAGACTGATACATAAACACACTGACATACAGACATACAGCTACGCACATAGACAGATACAGACATACATTATACAGACTGACAGATACACAGACATACAGATACACACTGACACATATACGCAGACATACAGATACACACACTGACACACACGCAGACATACAGATACGCACACTGAAACACAGATACGCACATTGGCACACACATGCACAGACATAGAGATACGCACATTGACACAAACACAGATACACACACTGACACACAGATATACACACACTGACCCACACACAGATACACAGACATGCAAATACGCCCACTGACAAACATATACACAGACTGACATAAAGATACACTGACACACACACCCCGATATACATATACAGATACACTGACACACACACAGATATACTGACACACACACAGATATACAGATACACTGACACACACATATATATACAGATACACTGACACACACACACATATATACTGACACACACACACATATATACAGATACACAGATATACAGATACACTGGCACACACACACAGATTCTCAAGAAATACAAACATACACTGAACAAACACTACATACATACTGACACTCAAAACACACATACATTTTGCGTGGCTTCTGGGGCTGAGACTGTTGAGAGTTGAGGTCCCAGTCTGATCCTCTCCGCCACGCCCCCTTTACGGCCTCCACCCGTGCAGCTTGGTAACAGCTGGCAGGAAGTGTGCGTCTTGCACTCACTTCCCCCCAGCTCTCCAGTCAGGTTAGAAGGGGCCTTTTTACCTAACTTATTGTCACTGGGTACTACCTCCATCTGCAGTGGCAGCATAACCAAAACCCAGCAGAAGTTAGAATTTACTGATTGGGTTCAGGCTATTGGCAGTTACAGGGGGAAGTAATTTGCCTCCTACTGATGACCCTACAGGGATTAAAAGATATGGCCTGCTCTGTGTCTGGATGCCAAACAGTTATTGTCATGTCCACTAACAGATGTCCAAAGTAAGTCAGTAAGTAAGTGAGTGTGTTCCGTTACAGGAAACATTCTGAGTCCCCAATGCTCACAAATGTCTCACAACTGCAAATAGCTTCCCTCAAGTCCTACCTCCCCAAGCTGGGTACTTCAGTTTCATACTTGAGACATTATCATCTGTTAGCTGAGATCCAATTGGCCTCTCCCTCTCCCTTTAAAGTTGCAATAGTATTCTATTTGCTGACAGTGAAAAACAATATTTTAAAAATAGTATAATTTCAAATTTAATTAGCTATGCTACTACTGTCAAATTTTCTAATGTCTTTTGTTATAGCTGAGCCTTTAGGTGCGGATACACCTGCAAACTATGCAGATGCAGTTGGCAGAAGTTGACAGAGCACTGTTTTCTCCACATTGACGAAAATTATGTTTCTCTTCAAAAAGTGAGTGACTTGGCCAATGACCTACTTACAACTTCCACCTGAGAAAAACAAAGCTTTCCCACGTACCCACTGACCATCCTCCAGTGTGTAAAATACAGTGTCCTGCCAGCTTCTCCCAACGGTGTCTGGTTGGCACTAGGAGATATCTGTATATAGGTTGTTAACTGCTTATTTATAGCACAGTGTGGCTTATTTTAATAAAAAGGGGTACATCAGAGGATGGGAAGACTGAGCTACTGCGCACTCATATTAGGTAGACTAATAAGCAGAGACATAGCATTGTGATCTGAAAGTGGTTAGAAAATTGTAAAATGGGAGAAATTATCTTGAAAACCAGTGGAATCAACAGGCATTGCATTGGAGAATATTCAATTCAATTTGTGTTTTCACAGTTTAGGTGGTCATGACATCAAGCCACATATCTAAAAATGGATTGCCAACTGTGTTTCATACAGTGGCAGAACAACCACAGAACAACCTCTAGGGGGTCCGGCCACCTTGTCGACTTCTGCAACCGGGGTGCCCGCTGGCATTGTGGTGCAGCCCCGGCCGCGCGGAACATCCGCCGGAGCCGAATTAAAGGGGCCCATCAGGTGGCCCATATTTTTTTCCCAGTAATTAAGTCAGAGGAGGGAGTCAGAATGGGAGCTCTGACTCTCATCAGCCTGAGACAACCACTGAACCCCAGGAAAGTCACCCTCCTGCACCTAGAAGGTAGGAAACATGAGGGTGACTAATTTTTTTTACAGTTTGCATGTGTGTGTGGTCTGTATCTGTATGTCTGTATATCCCTGTGTCTGTATGTGTATCTGCATGTCTACATGTGTGTCTGTATGTGCATCTATTTGTCTGCATGTATGTCTGTATGTGTAACTGTATGTCTGCATGTGTGTCTGTATGTTTATCTGTTTATCTGCATATGTGTCTATGTGTATCTGTATGTTTGCATGTGTGTCTGTATATGTAAGTGTATGTCTGCATGCGGTCTGTATGTATATCTGTTTGTCGGCATGTGTGTCTGTATGTGTATCTGTTTGTATGTGTCTGTATGGGTATCTGTCTGTGTGCAAGTGTATCTGTTTTTCTGCACGTGTGTCTGTATGTGTATCTGTATGAGTGTCATTCTGTGTATCTGAATGTTTGTCATTAAGTGTGTCTGTGTATCTGCATGTGTGTCTATATGTGTATCTGTATGTGTGTCTTTGTATCGCATGTGTGTCTGTATGTGTATGTGTATGTGTATCTGTTTGTCTGCATATCCCTCTGTATGTGTATCTGCATGTGTTTCTATATGTGTATATGTCTGTAAGTGTGTCTGTGTATCCGCATGTGTGTCTGTATGTGTATCTCTTTGTTAGCATGTGTGTCTGTATGTGTATCTACATGTGTGCCTATATGTGTATCTGTCTGTATGTGTGTATGTGTATCCGCATGTGTCAGTGTGTGTCTGTGTATCTGTATGTGTCAGTGTTTGTATCTGTAGAAATGTCATTTTGTGTACCTGAATGTGTGTCATTCTGTGTGTCTGTGTATCAGCATGTTATATTATGTGTATCTGCATGTATGTCAGTGTGTTTGCCTGTTTATCTGTATGTGTGTCAGTGTATGCACCTGTGTGTCTGTGTATCTGTCACCCCTCACACACACATTCACCCCTCCAAACACACTGTCACTCCCTTCATACTGCCATGCTCACAATAATCCCCCAATCATGTCACTCACCACATGGGGTTGTGAATAAGACACATAAATGGGGCTGGGGGGGCGGAAAAGTAACACATAGAGGGGAGGGGGTTAGAAAGGGAATATGCATGGTGGGGGGGGGAGGAGTGGAGGAGAGGGGGAGCAGGTAATTTATTTCCCAGGAGCCCTGTGGTTTCTAGTTACTCCTCTGGTTTCTTACAATACCTTTTGAAGTGGTCATTACAGAATATGTCTGTTTTCTGGCAGAAAAAAAAGCACACAGAGTGTTTTATCAGGTAATGCTACTAAAATGTATGTAAAAAGTGCTAAATGTAACATAATACTTGACACTTATTTAATATGTATCGAATAGTTCTCTGAAATTGCTCCAGTTTTGCTCCGACAAGTTGGTCTATGGATTTTTTCAATAAGACATCTGAAAAGAGTGCAAACAGGATTCTGAGTAAACTTACGTCTCCTTAGCTTGTGAGTGCGAAGCAGAATAAAAAGTATAATACCAATAAAAGTGATGGAAATTAATCCCCCAGTGTAATATATCCAAGTGACCTCTGTGTGAGGTATATCTTTGAAAACATAAAAAGAAAAAAAAAAGTACAAATGTTAAGACAATTTTATCAAATAATTTATAACATTTATAATATTATAATACAGTACTGTCAGCGGTTGAGCACTACACCGTACTCTGATAGAATGAAATATGTTCATAATGGGAATGGCATGGAGATTGGTGAAGGGAGCATTTTTAATTAAGATTTATTTTCGAGTTTTATTTTTACAAAACAATGAAACAATACAAGCATACAACTAAGCCCAAAATATACATTGCGGATGTTGTAAGACGCATTAAAGTTGTTTTGGTGTTCAGAGCCTCCCTTTAATGCACAAACATAAACCTTACCACCCACACTTACTATTTACAATGTATTAATTATAAAGTCATTGTAGCTGTTATAAATAAAACCATTGCTAAATACTGGTTGTAGAAATTAAAGGAAGTGATTGGCATATTTATGTCAGTTATTAAAAAAATTACTGGTCTAACTGGTTAAAGGGAAACTCCAGTGCCAGGAAAACATTCAGTTTTCCTGGCACTGCAGGTACCCTCTCCCTCCCACCTCCCATCCCAGGTAGCTGAAGGGGTTAAAACCCCTCGTGTCACTTACCTGAGACCCCCGCTGATGTCCCTCGGCGTTGGTTTCCGGTCGCCGCTGCTCCTCCCCTTCCTTACGTCAGCCGATGGGCGAGACTGATCCCGCCCGCCGGCTGAAGAAACCTAATGCGCATGCGCGGCAATGCCACACACGCGCATTAGGTCTCCCCATAGGAAAGCATTGAAAATGCTTTTCAATGCTTTCCTATGGGGAATTGAGCGACGCTGGAGGTCCTCACACAGCGTGAGGACGTCCAGCTACGCTCTAGCAAAGAAAATCTTTGCTATGAAGCAGGAAGTGCCCTTTAGTGGCTGTCTAGTAGACAGCTGTCTAGTAGACAGCCACTAGAGGTGGAGGTAACCCTGCAAGGTAATTATTGCAGTTTATAAAAAAACTGCAATAATTACAGTTGCAGGGTTAAGGGTAGTGTGCACCCAGACCACTCCAATGGGCAGAAGTGGTCTGGGTGCCTGGAGTGTCCCTTTAAGCCTTGGTTATCTCCACTCTCTAACTCTCCATCTAACAGCTTAACCACCTCCTAGTAAAAGCCTGATCTTGAACTACTGATCCTCTGAAGAGCCTTTATATGGACAAAAGCAATTGACTACTGACAAAGAGAGATGTGCATGGGAAAAACATTTGTTTTGTTTAAATTTTTTCTTACATTTCGGTATGTCCAAAATTGTAAAAAAATATCAGTTTGGTATCCTTGTTTACAATTCCACACAAGCATACCAAGTTGAGGAGCAATCTACTAAACAGCTGAAATAGCTATGTTAAGAAAAAACACTTTTTCTTAATTTTGCTCTTTTAGTTGCTTAGTATATAAATTCCTAATTTGCTATCCAATAAAAATGAATGGATCTAAAATAATTAGTTTCTATTCAATTCAAATTTGTTTGTTTTCATTTCCGTTTATACAGAATTCAGAAATTCAGACTTTTCTGAAATGCCAAATGCGGACAAATATGAAAAAAAAAAAAAATTAAAGAAACATACTAAAAGTTATGTTTTAATATATGAAAATATTATTCCAATCTTTCCTTGTAGTGGTATTCAAAGGTTGAAAAAAAAGTGTATTTAGGAGGTCCCTTTTTGTAACCCTTTAGTCCTAGGATTAATCATCTGAGTAATACGCATGTTGATAATCTCTGTTTTGTGCACATTTGGCAATGTTTTTCATTGTAAAAAAAAAAAGAAAGAAAAAACAATCAAACTATTTCTAGATATGATGGAATCTTGAAAAAAATGTCAACAATTTTTGTGAAATCTAAAATGGTAAATTTCTTCCATTCACTTTATTTATAGGCTACTTTACATGTGAGTGTAACTCTGTACTTTTTGGTACCTTGAGTAATGAGAATAAGCTTTGATGTTCCACTAGGGTTTCTCTTAATAGATGTCAAGGCTATGCGGATAGTTGTGGTAGATTCTGTATCGAAGGGCAAAAATTAAGTGATGTAAGCAATACATGAAACAATATTGACGAGACAAAATATTTACAAAATAAATTATGTTTTGTTATAAGTTTGGGCCATCTGTGATTCGTCCGAATTGCTTAACTCTAAATCGTCATGTGACTGAATCAAAAACCAAACAAAACAATTAATTTATGAGCTGTTTGCTTCATGAATTGAGGTTAGGGTCTAGGGTGCAAAAATAAAAAGATGATTAATGGATTTTATTTTTTTTTTTGATGGTTAGAGGACTGACACTAAATGTTTTATTCACAATTAATCGTTTTATCCACAGATGAAGTAAGAGGTAACCACTAGAGTGGAAAAAAGATGAAAAAGGAAGTATAAATATTTATTTATATATTTATATATTTAATAAATATATACAGGCTATTTACTAAAGTTAGAATTCAAAGTGAATTCAAGGTGAATATTAAGGTAAACATAGTCGACCTGGAAACCTTTCTAATTCAGTAATGCTTTCACTTTGACTACTTTTGCCTTAAATATAGAATCACTTGAAATTCTCACTTTAGTGAATAACCCTGATAATTTATAAATATAGATTTTTTTTAACTGCTCTTCATTTCCCCCACTAGTAGTTACTTCCTCTCACTTGATTTATGAACCAAATGGATTTATATCATGTATATCTTTTGCAGTACACTAGTAGACTCATTTTCCAGACAATTTGGTTAATCTTAATCGGTCAATAGACAAAATTAGTTTAAGTCGAAATGGACGAAACTCAAATTGCCCAAAATAAATATTATGATAATGAATTAGAACGGACTGAATTTTTAGCTGTGCACAAGTCTAGTATTTACAATGAATTAAATATAAGAGTAATATATGCCCTATGCTGAAACACAGTTTTGCTGACTTACAGTCATAAATGTAGACCAATATTAAGAACATCATGTAGTGAAGACACCATAGTATGGATATTATTGCTTGTTTCCTCCAGTTTTGCTTGAATAATATACCTTTCCATAAATTTGTCTAAAATGTGACAAGTCTACTGTAAGGGTTAATGTGAGACTGACTAAAATTTGTCTGCTCATGTGACAAGTCTACATACACAGATCAGTGATCATTGGCAATAAGCAGACAATCTTAGCCGATGAGCTAAGCCTTGCACTGAATTTCTTAAAGGAAGTAACTGCTATGTAACTTCAGTCTCCAGTATTAGTATTGACGGCAGGTAGCAGTGCCTGGCAGATCCTATGGTAAGGAGTCAAACTGTTAAAAAATGCATTGACTTCTTACAATTGGGGGGGGGGGGGAGGGGGGGGGAGGGGAGCGCCAGGACATTCCACTAGTAGTTATGGTGCTTGTAATGTTTCTTCAATCATAAAAAAAAAAATCTGTATGCTGAAACTCTTTGCTTTTTTGTATATATACAGTTCTGAAGATGGCAGTTAATTTGAAAAGTCACACAAAGAAATGGATTCCTACTACTCAGACTGATTTCACTTTGGTATAACTTGAACAATAGTCTGCCCTTAAATAGTCAGGTACACAGGCCCCCTGACACAAAAAATACCAAGGTCCCACCTCCAATCCCCCACAGTTAGCACTTTGGCATTAAACTGTTAAACTACAGTTTACCTACAAAATGATCACTCTGCCCAGTGTATCAGCTGATGCTCTCAGCCTATTAGTAGTTCCTAGCTGCCCGTTTACAAAATGGCTTGAGAAACCTTTAAGTTTTTTAAGCCGTTTTGTGATTGGGGAGCTACGGTGGGCTCAGAGCACCTCTAATTCAAGCCCTGTCCAATGCTTCCTGTCTCAAGCTTTGGGTTGAGCCATTTGTTTAATTCCTTGAGATAAGTTGGCACTGAGGACCTTCTCACATCATAACAACTGAATTCATATGAAATTGTGGTGGAGACCAGAGCATTTAAGAGTATAGGCATGAAAGTTACTCAGTTCTCTTTGTACCTTTAGTGGCGAGATTCATTGGTGTTGTAACAATAGGCGATCTCTCATTTGATTTTGACAGGATGATGGTAGGTATGGTATTTCCTATACATAATAGAAATAACTGTTATTGAAATACGCAACACATCAAGCAGGATTTAGAAGGATGAGCAAGTAACAGTAAGTCAAACATAAGACTAGTATTAGTCACCCTCCTGCAAAAAAAGTAAGAAAAAATTGCTGTGTGTGTGTATGTATCTGTATGTATGTATGTCAGTATGTACGTCTGTCTGTGTGTATGTATGTCAGTATGTATGTTTGTGTGTGTATGTATGTATGTCAGTATGTGTTTGTATGTATGTCTCTCTCTGTGTATGTATTTCAGTATGTATGTCTGTGTGTGTGTATGTATGTATGTCAGTATCTGTCTGTGTCTATGTGTATGAGTGTATGTATGTCAGTATGTATGTATATGTTTGTATGTATGTCTGTGTGTATGTATGTCAGTATGTGTATATCTGTATGTCTGTGTGTTTCTATGTATGTATTTCAGTATGTCAGTATGTATGTCTGTGTGTGTGTGTGTATTTATGTCAGTATGTATCTGTCTGTGTCTGTCTGTCTGTGTGTATGTGTCTGTCTATCTATCTTTATGTATGTCAGTGTACATATGTATGGCTGTGGGTATGTATTTCAGTATGTATGTCTGTGCATGTGTGTGTGTGTGTGTGTGTGTGTTTGTTAGTATATATGTGTATGTATGTATATTTATGTCAGTATGTGTTTGTATGTATGTATGTATGTATGTCAGTATGTGTTTGTATGTCTATGTGTGTGTATGTATGTATGTTAGTATGTATGTATATTTATGTGTATGTCTGTCTTTATGTATGTGTATGTCTGTATTTATGTATTTCTGTATGTATGTGTATGTCAGTATGTATGTATGTTAGTGTGTATGTGTGTGTATGTCAGTATGCATATGTATGTATGTCTGTCAGTGTGTGTGTGTGTGTGTGTATGTCCTTATTCGTGTTTGTGTCTGTATGTATGTTAGTATGTGTATGTGTGTCTGTATATGTCTATGTGTCTGTTTCAGTATGTATAGGAATTTGTTTAAAAAAAATGTCAAATTATAGTCTGGCCCCAGCAGTGTCTGAGGGAGCGTGAACTGGCCCCCTGTTTAAAAAGTTTGAGGACCCCTGCTCTAGAACATCATGTAGTGAAGATCTCATAGAATGGGTATTATTGCTTGTTTCTTCCAGTTCTGCTTGAAACATGTACCTTGTCACATATTTATGACAAGTCTACATACACAGATCAGTGATCATTGGCAATAAGCAGACAATCTTAGCCGATGAGCTAAGCCTTGCACTGAATTTCTTAAAGGAAGTAACTGCTATGTAACTTCAGGCTCCAGTATTAGTATTGACGGCAGGTAGCAGTGCCTGGCAGATCCTATAGTAAGGAGTCATACTGTTAAAAAATGCTTTGACTTCTTACAATTGGGGTGAGGGGGGGGAGGTGGTCTGGGGGGGAGCACCAGGACATTCCACTAGTAGTTATGGTGCTTGTAATGTTTCTTCAATCATAAAAAAAAATCTGTATGCTGAAACTCTTTGCTTTTTTGTATATATACAGTTCTAAAGATGGCAGTTAATTTGAAAAGTCACACAAAGAAATGGATTCCTGCTACTCAGACTGATTTCACTTTGGTATAACTTGAACAATAGTCTGCCCTTAAATAGTCAGGTACACAGGCCCCCTGACACAAAAAATACCAAGGTCCCACCTCCAATCCCCCACAGTTAGCACTTTGGCATTAAACTGTTAAACTACAGTTTACCTACAAAATGATCACTCTGCCCAGTGTATCAGCTGATGCTCTCAGCCTATTAGTAGTTCCTAGCTGCCCGTTTACAAAATGGCTTGAGAAACCTTTAAGTTTTTTAAGCCGTTTTGTGATTGGGGAGCTACGGTGGGCTCAGAGCACCTCTAATTCAAGCCCTGTCCAATGCTTCCTGTCTCGAGCTTTGGGTTGAGCCATTTGTTTAATTCCTTGAGATAAGTTGGCACTGAGGACCTTCTCACATCATAACAACTGAATTCATATGAAATTGTGGTGGAGACCAGAGCATTTAAGAGTATAGGCATGAAAGTTACTCAGTTCTCTTTGTACCTTTAGTGGCGAGATTCATTGGTGTTGTAACAATAGGCGATCTCTCATTTGATTTTGACAGGATGATGGTAGGTATGGTATTTCCTATACATAATAGAAATAACTGTTATTGAAATACGCAACACATCAAGCAGGATTTAGAAGGATGAGCAAGTAACAGTAAGTCAAACATAAGAGTAGTATTAAAACCATGAATCTTCTGCCGTATAACCTTAAATAAAGTATAAAAGGGACACTACAGGCACTCAGACCACTTCTGCCCATTGGAGTGGTCTGGGTGCCAACTCCCACTACTCTTAACCCTGCAAGTGTAATTATTGCAGTTTTTTATAAACTGCAATAATTACCTTACAGGGTTAACTCCACCTCTAGTGGCTGTCTACTAGACAGCCACTAGAGGGAACTTCCTGATTTATAGCAAATATTTTCCTTGCTAGAGCATCGCTGGACGTCCTCACGCTGTGTGAGGACCTCCAGCGTCGCTCAATTCCCCATAGGAAAGCATTGGAAATCTTTTTCAATGCTTTCCTATGGTGAGCGCTAGTGCGCATGCGTGGCATTGCCGCACATGCGCATTAGGTCTCCCCGGCCGGTGGGCGGGATCAGCCCCTCCCGTCGCCCGACGGAGTCAGTAGGAGGAGCAGCGCGGAGGAGGAAGCAGCGACGAGGGACATCGTCGCTGCCTCAGGTAAGTAACTGAAGGGGTTTTCACCCCTTCAGCAACTGGGGATTGAGGGGCTGGGAGGGAGAGGGAACCTGCAGTGCCAGGAAAATTGTTTTTTTTCCTGGCACTGGAGTTTTCCTTTAAAGAGACAATATAGGCACCCAGACCACTTCATCTCATTGAAGTTGTCTGGGTGCAGTGTCCTAGTCACCTTAACCATGCAATGCAAGACATTGCTGTTTTACAGAAACTGCAATGTTTACATTAAAGGTTAAGACAGCAACTAGAGGTGCTTCCTGCTGCTTCATGGAGTTTAGCTTTCAAGTTTCTGGCAAAGCTGGACTTCGCCTTAAATTTAGAGCAATACTCTAGAACATCATGTAGTAAAGATATCATTGTATGGGTATTATTGCTTGTTTCTTCCAGTTCTGCTTGAAACATGTACCTTGTCACATATTCATGTGACAAGTCTACATACACAGATCAGTGATCATTGGCAATAAGCAGACGATCTTAGCCGATGAGCTAAGCCTTGCACTGAATGTCCTAAAGGAAGTAACTGCTATGTAACTTCAGGCTCCAGTATTAGTATTGAAGGCAGGTAGCAGTGCCTGGCAGATCCTATAGTAAGGAGTCAAACTTCTGACTTCTTACAATTGGGTGGGGGGGGGGGGGGGGGGGGAGGGGAGCACCAGGACATTCCACTAGTAGTTATGGTGCTTGTAATGTTTCTTCAATCATAAAAACAAAAATCTGTATGCTGAAACTCTTTGCTTTTTTGTATATATACAGTTCTAAAGATGGCAGTTAATTTGCAAAGTCACATTAAGAGATATTTTCCTGCTACTCAGACTGATTTAACTTGGGTATAACTTGAACAATAGTCTGCACTTAAATAGTCAGGTAGACAGGTACACTAAAAATGCCAAGATCCCACCTCCAATCCCCCCACAGTTAGCACTTTGGCATTAAACTGTTAAACTACAGTTTACCTACAAAATGATCACTCTGCACAGTGTATTTATAAGAATATAGGCATGAAAGTTACTCAGTTCTCTTTGTACCTTTAGTGGTGAGATTCACTGGTGTTGTTGTGACAACAGGCGATCTCGCATTTGATTTTGAAGGGATGATGGTAGGTATGGTAGATCCTATACATAATAGAAATTACTATTATTGAAATAGGTAAACCATCAAGCAGGATTTATAAGGATGAGCAAGTAACAGTAAGTTGAACATAAGAGTAGTATTAGCACCATGAATCTGCTCCACTATAACCTTAAAAAAAGTATTAAAGAGACATTATAGACACCCAACCCACTTCATCCCCTTAACCTGCAATGTAAAACATATACATTTTACAGAAACTGCAATGTTTACATTAAAAGTTAAAGGTCGCCACTAGAGGTGCTTTCTGCTGTTTCCCGAATTTTCAGTTTCAAGTTTCATGGAAAGCGGGAGGTCGTCCAGCGGTTTCAAATTTCCAATTGGAAAGGATTGATTAAATGTTTTGCTATGGGCAGGCCTAATACGCGCACGGTGCTCACAATGCATATGCATTAGGTGCCCCCTCACGCTGATGTTGAAAGTGATGTAGCTAGCACTGGACTCAAGTAAGTGAATGCAAGGGTTTTTAACCATTTCTGTTTCAATCTTTTTTTATTGAGTTTTATAACAATATAAATATACGGTACAACAACCAAGAAAGGTACTACAAAAAAACATCCTTTCCCGGGTAAAACACACACAGGTATGGCAAATTACATCATATATATGTAAAAGATAAACCTTCCAGTGCGTAAAAATTTAATATGCAATATCAAAGTATAGGAGAATCACACTCCAACAAAAACCAATACCCACAAGAATAGGACATACAATACAAACAAAACTGGTCCAAGATATTATAGGAATATGGCAGGTCAAAAATTCTATAATAAATATTATTATTATTATTATTATTATATTATTTATAGAGCGCCGTCAAATTCCGCAGCGCTTTACAATGGGTGGACGAACAGACATGTAGTTGTAACCAGACAAGTTGAACACACAGGAACAGAGGGGTTGAGGGCCCTGCTCAATGAGCTTACATGCAAGAGGGAGTGGGGTAAAATGACACAAAAGGTAAGGATAGTTTTAGACTAGTGACAGTTGCAGAAGAGGAATCAGCTGGGAGCTATTAAGAGTTTAATTGATACGCTTTTATGAAGAAGTGGGTTTTTAATGATTTTTTTGAAGGAGTGGAGACTGGGTGAGCATCTAACGGAGGAGGGAAGCGAGTTCCACAGGAATGGTGCAGCCCTCGAGAACAATATAACTAGTATCAAATATATGGTCAAAGAGCCCGTGAGGTATTATCCAATACTAAGTTTCATCTGAATCTAGGTAGGTCATAATACGTTCTTCCATTAAGCTCACCTCATTAAAACCCTCTGATCTTGTCAATAAGGTTGGAATATAGCGTCAAAATATTAACGTTAAAATAATCATTCATGAGGATCAACCCTTTTTCCATCTCAAATTGGTATAGTAATTGAGCTTTAACTTGGTCTCTAGTAGGGATCTTAGTACTTTTCCAAAATCTAGCAATTAATAATTTAGTTGCCATTAGACAATGTATAATCACAATATCGATATTATCTTTTATTTCTGAACCCATAAGATGAAGTAGGGCAATTTCCGCTTTATGCTCCAGGCATATTGTCACGATTCGGGGAACCCAACACGCTAACACACACACACACACACAGAGAAAAGGTGCAGTACCGGACCTTAGAGTGGCCGGGCTAAGCACACACAGAATAGTCAGGAGACAAGCCGAGTAAGGGGAACCAGAAGACAGGATAACGAGA
Organism: Pelobates fuscus; assembly: GCF_036172605.1. Lineage (NCBI taxonomy): Eukaryota > Metazoa > Chordata > Amphibia > Anura > Pelobatidae > Pelobates > Pelobates fuscus. The sequence continues at coordinate 185,675,224 of NC_086321.1, read as the reverse complement.
AACAAGCCGAGGTCAAAGGGTAGGAGAAAGTCACAAAGTCAGATAACAAGCCAGAGAGTACGTAACCAGAAACACAAGTTCAGTATCAATACTAGTAAGCAAAGACCACAACAGGGCACTGAGAGACAGGAAAGGTAAGTATATATATCCTTGCCTTAATTCTGATTGGATAACTTCCAATCAGAATTAACAAACACACGTGGGGGATATCTATACCCCCCACTGTGATTGTTGCGCTGTGGCTTTAACGCCGGGTCACGTGAGTGACCCCGGCGTTCTGATATCAGTGCCGGCTCCCAGCGTGCAGCGTTAGACATGCTGCCACTGGGAGGAGGAGAGGAGGACGCGAGCGGCGTGTCAAGGGGAGAGGACGCCGCTCAATGACCGGTAAGGGGAGGGGGACCGCGGGCAGCGATGGACCGAGGGTGAGTGCTGCGAGAGGATTGCAGCCTCCCCTCACCGCTGCCCGCGGAGCCCTGACACATATACCTCCAATCCTATATATAAAATTAAATGAAATACTCCAAAGAGGCTTAATTCTGGGACAAGCCCACCAAATATGGAGCATAGAACCGTCTGGATGAAAACACCGCCAGCAATTTGACGGGTTTGTACTGGATATTTTTTGCAAGTCTAGTCGGTACCAAATACCATCTATACAGGATTTTTGGTCTCTAGAATGTTCAGACAGTGAATGGCTTTTTTAGTCATCATAAAGGATTAACACCAATTGTTAAATGGAATAGATATTGCTAAATCATCTTCCCATTTACTTAAAGCTTTGGGAATATCTGGGGTCCCCTTAAGTTTTATCACTTCTATCGCAAGAGAGAACACCTTTTTTTACCATAAAACCAGAGAAGATTTTCCTAAATAGTTTACCCAAACGGCCATCTAGCGTTAGTATATTATCTTTAAGATAGCTCTTGATACGAAGGTAGTTAAATATTTAGCTAGAAGGTAAATCCAACAGTTCTTTAAGAACTTCAAAGCTTTTCAATTGTTGTTCACTATAAAGATCTTTTATCTTATAGTTAACATTTTTATACCAGCTTACCAAATTAATCCCTAACATATAGTGCTCTAAAGACCTTAAGCTAAGGTTCTCATAAAGTTTTTTATTAATATTCAGCTTTTTCTTTATAGTATTCCATTCTTTTAATGTTTGTGATAAAGACAAGGGAGACTGGAATGTAATCTCGGCCATTTGCATATTTTGGCTTGCCTCTCTACATAGGAGAAGCTCGAGATTATCTAGTCCAATTCTAGCTGACTCAATTTTGTACCAAGCTTGGTTTTTGGCATCACTTAATTGTAAATTACTAGCATGGACAAGCATATTGGCCTGATATATTTGTGTAATTAAGGGGTAGGCTAATCCCCCCTGTTGGGCCTTCCTTGATAGAGTATATGTATTGATTCTTGGTCTCTTCCCTCTCCAGATATAAGATGTAATACTACTTTGTAGCATATTTAACCAGTGGCAAGAGATGGAGAGAGGGAGCATACCAAATAGGTAAGCCCACGCTGTGTAATTTGACTCATAACTCTCTGATTGGTGGATTAAGTAACCAATCAGAGTGTTATGAGTCAAATTACACAGCGTGGGAAAATTCCAAAGAACTTTCCCACGCTGTGTAAAATGACACAGATCACTCTGATTGGTGGATTTCAAACCAACCAATCAGAGTGATGTGACAGGTAAATGTAGAGACTTACCTGTCAGTCTCTTCATTTACTTGACAGAGCACTCTGATTGGTTGGCTTAAGCCCACCAATCAGAGTGCTCTGAGCCTAATTGCAGGGCGTGGCAAGGCTTTATAAGCCTTCCCCCGCCCTACAGAGCTCAGTCTGCGCGGAGCCCTCCATGGGTGAAGATGGATTTTTTTTTTTTTTATTGCGTCGGTGGTTATGGATTTTTTTTGGCCTTTTTTGGGGCTGAAAAAAGAAGATTTTAGAAGAAAGAAAACATTGAATGGTGAGTTTTATTTTATTTACAGGTACTTAGTTAAAGTTCCCCCCTCATTATTTTCAGGGTGAAGGGGGTAGGTAGGGGGATAATTTTTTTGGGGGGGAAGGGGTGAATAGGGGTTTGGGGATCCCTAGTTAAGGTCCCCCCTATTGGTATTAAGGGCCCCGACCCGCCACTCAGGGGTGGGGGCCAGGGGGAGGAGGACATTAGTTCCCCCCCTTATTAGTATTTAGGGCCCCCACCCACCACTCAGGGGTGGGGGCCAGGGGGGGGGACGTTAGGTCCCCCCTTATTTTACTGTAGGGCCCCCACCCACCGCTCAGGGGTGGGGGCCAGGGGGGAGCACATTAGGTCCCCCCCTTATTTGTATTTAGGGCCTCCACCCACCGCTCAGAGGTGGGGGCAAGGGAGGAGGACATTAGGTCCCCCCCTTAATATAATTTAGGGCCCCCACCCACCGCTCAGGGGTGGGGGCCATGGGGGAGGACATTAGGCCCCCCCTTATTCTGATTTAGGGCCCCCACCTGCTGCTCAGGGGTGGGGGCCCAGGGGGAGGACAATAGGTCCTCCCTCATTATTTTACATTAGGGCCCCCACCCTCGCTGCTTAAGGGTGGGGGCGGGGGAGGCAATAGGTCCCACAGGCTGCTCACTGTTTAATAGACATGCCCCTACTCGCGGAATAGCGAGTAGGGGCATAATTTACTAATACGAAGTAATCTTTTGGCTGAAAGACCAATTTAGGTCTTTCAGCCTTTTAGTAGGTAACTCCCGAATACCGTGGGAATTAGGGAGTTATCTACTTATTCATTCCTGTCATTACATTGACAGGCTAAGTAACTTACATTTTATATGAATGTGTATTACTTGATTGTTGTAAGTGTTGCAAATGCTTACAGCTTAATCCTGACTATGTTTGTATACTTTTTATTTAAAATTGTATACAATGTAACATTCTTCTTCTTTCGCTGAGTAAGTATATTAGTACTTAGGCAATACTGTGCTTCGGAACTTCGACACTTCGGAAATTCGGTAATTTCGGAACTTCGGGACCTCGGCAATTCGGCACTTCGGTAATTCGGACATTCGGAAGTACCCGAATGTCCGAATTGTCCGAAATTCGTCCGAATTCATATTCGAACTGAAACGAATTGCACGTCTACCAATTTTCAATCTATCCAGCAAAGTGCTTAGTCCTGAACCAATTTATATCCTAGGTAGGGATCTATCTTTGTTTGGTTCCCACAGTACAACCGGACTCCATTAGGTGGGAGACAGAGCTGTATAAGTTTCATAATACTTTGTATTTGAAACAGTGTTAACATCATTGACTAACAATTTTCCTCAGATTTAGTCGACTAAAATTTTGGAGATTTAGTCGACTAAAACTGAAACAATTCAGATAACTAACAATTCAGGTAACTAAACTAAAACTAATATGACTTTTTAGTAAAAAAAACTACAACTAAAACTAAACTGAAAATGAATGCCAAATTTAGCACAGACGCTTAAGACAAATGGGGGAGGTAGGAGAGGAGATGAGACCCATGGGGCGCTGACGGAATGAGACATATGGGGTGCTGGGGGATTGAGACACATGGGCGAGCAGAAAGAGACACATGAGCATGCTGGGGGCATGAGACACAGGGGGGAGATGAGATGCGTGAAGAGGCTGTGGGTACACAGAGGTGGTGGGGGAGAAAGAGACAAGGTGCTGGGGGGAAAGAGACACAAAGATGGGACTGTGGAGAGAAAGAGACACACAGACGGGCTGGGGAAGGGGAAAAATAGACCGACAGGGGAAGGGGCAAAAGAGAAAAAGAGGGTTTGGGGGCGAAACACCCAGACGGGCTGGGGGGACACAAAGAGACATTGAAGGGCCAGAAAAGGGGAAAAATAGACATACTTGGGCTTGAAAGAGACACAGAGGGGCTGGGGCAAAAGAAACAGATATAGGCTTTAACTAAACCCATTAGACTATAGTAGTGTCGGCTAAAATTTACTGAATATTTAGTCGACTAAAACTAGACTAAAACTAAAACAATTCAGATGACTATTATACAACTAAAACTAAAATGGCTTTTTAGTCAAAAGACTATGACTAAAACTAAGTTGAAATTTGCAGCCAAAGTTAACACTGATTTAAAGGAGATATTTAAGGACCAAAAATAAAAGTACACTTAATCCCCTCCCCAACCAGCCCAGCATAAAATAATTTCTCAAAATAAATCTACCTTAGTGCATAAACAGCACCCATTCAGATGGACTAATCTCACTAAAACACTACATGGAAGCTGTAGAGTGACTGACTAATGATCCTTCATGCTGATGGATATTCTGTAATCTCTCATGCTGATGGAGTAGAGTCCATGCACCAAATTCTGACACAATTACCTCAGTATCCAGGCCCCTCTTGTAGAGTTTGTTTTAGAGTTGATCTCCCTGATTCTTACACAAAATCATTTCCTATTTGAGACCAAGTGGTACAGTCAAATAACAGGAACATATACAGGTGATACTCGAAAAATTAGAATAATCAACCCACTTATGACAAATCACGGCTTGAACTATCTTGCTTTGCATGTAATGCGTCTATCTCATATATTAGTTTCCCCTTTTACGTTGCATTACTGAAATAAATAAACTTTATTCTAATTTTTCTAGTATCACCTGTATGGGCACCAAATATACGCAAACGCTCATATGTACATCATTAAGCAGGAACACATTTTATCTGAGAAACAGGATCCAATGTTGACTCCTTGAAAAAATAAACTTTCAAACACTTTTTAACCCCTCAAGGACTGAGCCAAATGTACACGTTGTGAACAAACAAAACCTGGCATTTGCGCTACATGTCTGTCCAACCCTAATTCACCTCTTTCAAATTAAATGCACCCACCCTTATTATATATGTACAGGTTTTATGGTCTTTTGGGAAGTTACAGGGTCAAATATAGCACGTTACAATTGAAATTGAAATTCGCCAGATTGGTTACGTTGCCTTTGAGACCGTATAGTAGCCCAGGAATGAAATTTACACCCATAATGGCATACCATTTGCAATAGTAGACAACACAAGGTATTGCAAATGGGGTATGTCCAGTCTTTTTTAGTAGCCATTTGATCACAAACACTGGCCAAAGTTAGCGTAAGTATTTGTTTGCGTGATTATGCAATAAATGCCAATTTTGCCCAGTGTTTGTGACTAAGTGGCTACTAAAAAAGACTGGACATACCCCATGGGCTCAGATTTGGGATTTCTGTGGGAAAAGCAAGTCTTATGGCTTGACTGGTGTGCAGATTTTTGTTTAACATTGTATTAACTATTTACAGAACATATATATTTATTAAAGAAAACTACAACAGATTGAGAGAGACAATCATAGAGAGCTTTATGAGTACTAAGCACTTAGGAAATGAATTTAATTATTTTTCGTGCATTATACAGGAAGTCATAGAAGGCAGCATTGCCAAATGAGCTGGGCTTTAAGCATAAACACAAAAACATGATAATAACTGAAGAAACTTGGAGCAATATACCCTTTTTTTTTATTAAATAACTGGTAGCTAGTGCATTGTATTTGTACTCTGTCACTTTTGCCGGACACTCTGTACGCAACTACTTATTCACTCAGACCAGCAGCAACTGTTTGATGTTCAATTTAATCATTCTGTAATTTATTTGTGTAATTGGATAAAAAAAAATCCAGGCACTTCCAGTCTTATAAAGTGCAGACTTTAATAGGAATATCAAGCATAAATTGTGATTTTATTTGTATGAAATACATTTCACTTACATGATAACGATCTCTAAGATCTAAGAGAATTGAAATAGTGGGCAATTCTCAACTGTATAATATTATCATCCCATAAATATCCCCACAGTATGACTTTTCAGCAAGGGAAGGCCTTTGTAAAGTCATAATGATAAAATATTTATATATAAATATATATATATATATATATATATATAGTGTAGGGGGTGAAAGTTGGTAGTGTTGTACCAAAACCAACGAACGGTAGGCCTGTAATAAAATAGGGCCTACCAAGGATAATGTAATAATAGGTAGTTGAGGTAGTGGTGGGTGGGGTCACTTGAATGGAAATGGCATAGATAAGTAGGAGGATTGCATTTTTATAGGGAAAGCTCCTCCCACAAATTCAGACCAATGGCCTTATACTTGTGCTCGGAACTTAATAGTATATATAATATTGTAGGGGGTGAAAGTTGGTAGTGCTGTGCCGAAACCAACGTACAGGTATTACAGGTTTGCCTGTAATAAAGGAGGGCAAAAGTTTTGATGAAAAAAACACACTTTAATGCATACTTATGAAGCTAAACATTTGAGTGCTTTCCTGAGCTCTTCCTCGGGCTGCAGAATGTAAGTATTGTAGAAAGAGGATTTCCATCTACCCAATTTTTTAATAATATAGACTGTTGTGTCTAGTATATATATAATGGAAGGTCAACACCCTGCTGGATGTCTAGAAATGTCTAGAAAACGTGCTTGTTGTTTAAAGCGGCACTGTCATGCCGAATCCCGTTTTTTTTTTAACCCCCCTCCCGCCTCCACTACATCCAATCGACCCCCTAGTCACCCCCAAATGCCCCCAAGCCCCCCATATTACCTATTTTGTATTCTTTATTTTCTGCCCCGATCTATATGCAGGGCGCCGCCATCTTTGTGTGGGTAGGTGAAGTCCCTGTGGGACACGTCATCTGCCCACACTAGATAGACTGTGAAATTCCTGCACATGCCCAGTGAAACCCCTGGTCATGCGAACTGGAATTTCACCTATTCATTCATTCATTCATCAGACAGACGAATGAATGAATAGAAAAAATCAAACGAACAAACAAACAAACACCGAATATCAGTGTTCGTTTGTTCGTTCAGTTTGTTACAAGGAGTGAGCTACCGGCGTGCAGCTCCCTCCTTGTAATATGTAACTATAGAAGCGGCAGGGAGCAGTGCTCCCCACCACTTCATAAGCCCCCCAGGTCCCCCCCACACTCTATGGGGGTCAATATGACCCCCATAATAGCATAAGGGAGATTAAAATCTCCCCAATGCCCCTACTCGCTATACCGCGAGTAGGGGCATGTCCACTAAACAGTGAGCAGCTCACTGTAAAAAAAAATGGTAATAAGGGGCGGGGGGACAGACCTACTGTCCTCCCCCGCCGGCCCCCACCCCTGGGTGGCGGGTGGGGGCCATAATAGTAATGGGGGGGACCTACTGTCCTCCCCTGCCGGCCCCCACCCCTGGGCGGCGGGTGGGGGCCATAATGGGAATGAGGGGGGGGGGGAGGACCTACTGTCCTCCCCCGCCGGCCCCCACCCCTGGGCGGCGGGTGGGGGCCATAATGGGAATGAGGGGGGGACCTACTGTCCTCCCCCCCGGCCACCACCCCTGGGCAGCGGGTGAGGGCCATAATAGTAATAGGGGGGGACCTACTGTCCTCCCCCGCGGCCCCCACCCCTGTGCGGCAGGTGGGGGCCATAATGGTAATAAGGGGGGGACCTACTGTCCTCCCCCCCGGCCCCCACCCCTGGGCGGCGGGTGGGAGCCATAATAGTAATAAGGGGGGGACCTTCTGTCCTCCCCCCCGGCCCCCACCCCTGGGCGGCGGGTGGGGGCCATAATGTTAATGGGGGGACCTACTGTCCTCCCCCCGCCCCCACCCCTGGGCGGCAGGTGGGGGCACTAAGTAAATTCCCCCCCCCCATTAAGGTGACTAGGGGTCCCCAAGCCCCTAGTCACCCACCCCCCACCCAAATAAAAATGCCCCTACCCCCCTCACCCTAAAAAATAGTGAGGGGGGAATTAAATTGCTAACCTGTAAAGTAAAATTAAACTTACCATTCGACGTCTTCTTTTTTCTAAAATCTTCATTTTTCAGCCCCAAAAAAGGGCAAATAAAAAACCATCATACCCGTCGAACTAAAAATAAAATAAAAAACCTGAGTGCAAAAATAAAACTGAAGAAAAAGAAAAAACCCGAGCGCAAAAAAAATAATCCATCTTCACCCATGGAGGGCTCCGCGCAGACTGAGCTCCGCAGGGCGGGGGAAGGCTTATAAAGCCTTGCCCCGCCCTGCAATTAGGCTAAGAACACTCTGATTTGTGGGTTTAAGCCAATCAGAGTGCTCTTTGTCATTTTACAAGCGTGGGAAAGTTCTTTGGAATTTTCCCACGCTTGTAAAATGACACAGAGCACTGTGATTGGATGGCTTGAAATCCATCCAATCACACAGTGCTCTGTGTCATTTTACAAGCGTGGGAAAGCTCTTTGGAATTTTCCCACATTTGTAAAATGACACAGAGCACTGTGATTGGATGGCTTGAAATCCATCCAATCACAGTGCTCTGTGTCATTTTACAAGCGTGGGAAAGTTCTTTGGAATTTTCCCACGCTGTGTAAAATGACACAGAGCACTGTGATTTGATGGCTTGAAATCCATCCAATCACAGTGCTCTGTGTCATTTTACAAGCATGGGAAAATTCCAAAGAACTTTCCCACGCTTGTAAAATGACACAGAGCACTGTGATTGGATGGCTTGAAATGGCTTAAACCCACCAATCAGAGTGTTCTTAGCCTAATTGCAGGGCGGGGCAAGGCTTTATAAGCCTTCCCCCGCCCTGCGGAGCTCAGTCTGCGCGGAGCCCTCCATGGGTGAAGATGGATTATTTTTTTTGCGCTCGGGTTTTTTCTTTTTCTTCATTTTTTTTTGCGCTCGGGTTTTTTATTTTATTTTTAGTTCGACGGGTATGATGGTTTTTTATTTGCCCTTTTTTGGGGCTGAAAAATTAAGATTTTAGAAAAAAGAAGACGTCGAATGGTAAGTTTAATTTTGCATTACAGGTTAGCAATTTTATTCCCCCCTCACTATTTTTTAGGGTGAGGGGGGTAGGTAGGGGCATTTTTATTTGGGTGGGGGGTGGGTGACTAGGGGCTTGGGGACCCCTAGTCACCATGATGGGGGGGGATTTACTTAGTGCCCCCACCCACCGCCCAGGGGTGGGGGCGGGGGGAGGACAGTAGGTCCCCCCCTATTACTATTATGGCCCCCACCCGCCGCCCAGGGGTGGGGGCCGGGGGGGGAGGACAGTAGGTCCCCCCCTTATTACCATTATGGCCGCCGAACAGGGGTGGGGGCCAGGGGGGGAGGACAGTAGGTCCCCCCCCATTGTAATTTATGGCCCCCACCCACCGTGCAGGGGTGGGGGCCGGGGGGAGAACAGTAGGTCCCCCCCCTCATTATCTTTATGGCCCCACCCACCGCTCAGGGGTGGGGGCCAGGGCGGGGGACAATAGGTCTTCCTCCCTTATTTTACTTTAGGGCCCCCACCCGTCGTTTAGGGGTTGTGGGCAATAGGTTTTTTTTTTTTTTTTTTTTTTACAGTGAGCAGCCAGAGGCTGTATTTTGTTACACTTACAGAGTTATTCACTAAATATTTATTTAAGGGACACTATAGGCACCCAGACCGCTTTATCTCAATAAATGAATGTCATCTTCTTGTTCAACATCTGAACCGCTTGCTCCTCCTTATTTAAAAGTCACATAGGTGGGATAGAGTAGTGGGCATTCAAACATTGAATTTGCTGAGATAGCCAATTTTTATATCAGCCAAGGAGACAGGCCAGGGGGCAGAGCCAAAAGCACCTCCTCATAGAGATGCATTGAATCACTGTGCAGCACTGCCACAAGAAAAGGCAGTGTTTACATTAAAAAGCCGTCAGGCACAGACAATACACACCAGAACAACTGCATTAAGCTGTAGTTGTTCTGGTGAGTTTCCCTTTAAGTAGGTAATGCATGTATGAATGTAAATATATGTAAAGGTGACTTTTCAATCGGACTATATTTCACTGCTGAAATGTTGGGATGTTTGTAAGTGTTATTATTTTCTAAATATACAGAAGCAAGAAAATTATATAAAATGAACCTGGCTAGATATTAAACCCAGCAGTACTGTACTCAGACACAATTTATAGTTTTTATCTAAGCACCATGTGAAACACATATAACCCATATATTTACCTGACAGTTTGATGATCACTGAATTACTGGGAAATGACAGGATCTCTATTCCTGATTTTTCAACCGTGTAGTCACAATTATACTCCCCAGCATCTTCTTGCGTTACACTGGATATTACATAAAGTGTTCCTGTGTTTGTTATCTTGTGAGTCACTTCATTTCCATCTTTAAAATATCGGAATCTTTTTACCATTGGGCGGATAATAGGAACATAACACCCTAATGTGATAGATTGACCCCTGACATACTCAGACTGCTGTCCACGCACATACAGAGTAGGTGATTCAGGATGCTCTGTAACACAAAGGTGTACAAAATATGAGAGTTACTGCTTTTAGTTTAATTATGTAGTTAATTTCTTCATACATAATCAATTATGAAATCAAGAAAGTATATTATGTTCTATTAATTTGTATTTATCCTGGAACTCATTCAATAAATTAAAAAAAAAAAAAAAAAACATTTTAAATAAGAAATGAACATTCTTAAAAGTTCTAACACTTGTAATACACACACTCATACTTTTTTTTTTCTACCCTTACCTTTTGTGTCACATTACCCCACTCCCTCTAGCATGTAAGCGCATTGAGCAGGGCCCTCAATCCCTCTGTTCCTGTGCGTCAAACTTGTCTGGTTACAAATACGGATATGTTAGTCCACCCATTGTACAGCGCTACGAAACTTGTTGGTGATTTATAAATAATAATAATAATAATAATAATTTATATTGTTCTAGCATTTTATTACATTATTATATGAATATTTACTCTGGCTATCGTTTGTAAAGCTCATTTTACACTGATAAGCACTGTTGCTGTAAACTTGAACCGAACGTTGCTATATAAAACGTACTTCTATACAGTGACATTTGGTCATGGTTAATATGATATTGTAGATGGGCAGAGTCCTCTAGCCCTGGAGAGTAGAGAAAATGTGGAGAATAGGGATAGGAGTTAAACTAATTATTAAACTAATTTAATTGAGGGATAGGAGTTAAACTAATTATCTCTTAGGCACTAAAGGCACAATGCATAAAATATAAAACATACATAACATTATTAGGAACCACCACAAGTCTAATATCCCTGGATAGCTGGGACCTGAGCACTCAAAGTGTCCAAATAGCACTCAGATCCCACGTATATAGCCAAATCGCCACCGGGAGTTCCTAAATGAACAAAATACCGAACGGATACCATGGCTTTTAGATAGTGATTGTTCGCCTTGTTCGTGCAAACCTTTCCAGTGAACACCTGTCTTCAGGAACAGAAGTAGGAGGCGGTACAAAGTTACCATTGTTCGCGAGCCACATTGTCCATTTTGGAGTACTGGGCACTCGACGACCTAGTACCGCTGCCTGCATTTGGGAGACCAGATGGTCACCATTTTCCAGTGCACGTGTTCTTTGGTTCTCCAAATGACAGCCACCCAGAGAGACCACTTAAAGTGTGGTTTCTTTGAATATAACAAGCATGGGGAGGTGGTCTGTATTCGTTAGAAATACCGAACCAAGGGAAACAATCTTGGACTTGGGGAAATTAGAGGGGGTTATAGGGCAGTTTGCACAGTTAAAATGATGGATAGATTGGCGTTAAATATATACATCACAGAGAGCCCGCAATAGCAAAAAGGAGATTGGCATCCTTTAATAAACTGGCTTTCCTATCATGTTATGAAAGAATAATAGATGGACTATCACCTGTGATGTTGTGGATGGCTATTATACAAGTAACATCTAGAAGAGATCTTTAAGTAAGTATGGGTTTATGATAATACATATTATGCTATATTTTTAAATGATGTATTGAAAATGAATAGAAGAGTAAAATGACTATATTCATCCATTCAATTTCAGCAGGATTATCAACCACTATTACAGTAGTGCACACTTACTATATACAGGTGATACTCGAAAAATTAGAATATCGTGCAAAAGTTCATTTATTTCAGTAATGTAACATAAAAGGGGAAACTAATATATGAGATAGACGCATTACATGCAAAGCAAGATAGTTCAAGCTGTGATTTGTCATAAGTGCGATGATTATGGCTTATAGCTCATGAAAATCCCAAATCCACAATCTCAGTAAATGAGAATATTGTGAAAAGATGCAATATTCTAGGCTCACAGTGTCCCACTCTAATCAGCTAAGTAAGCTATGTGACGAGACCAATCTCGCCACTGTGCGTTGGAGGAGCCTGGTTGCCTGCCTGCTGCCTTTTGACTATGGACCGGCATTTAAATACTTTATTTTCCTATGCAGAAAGGTCTATTCATGTATTTCTGCCCTGGCGTTCGGTAGATTCTCGGATTTACTGAATGAACTCATTTAACCCAGATAGCTATGCCATGGAGCCTATTCATGTAATAAAAGACTTTGGCTCCATGGCAATTGCACTGTATGTGTGTCGTCTGAGCGCCATTCAGTAATAATGTGCGCTCAGACCTAAGCTATCTGGGGATATGTTGCATGTCTGTATTTTATGTAATAAATGTAACCTTGTGTATTTTATTGTATTTTACTGTATTTTGCTACCATGTGGCTAATGGAGTTTTGCCTCTGTCCTTGGAGATAATTGGATTACTTCTCAATTATCTACAGGATAGAAGACTCGGTGGAACTGGTTTTGGGCAGAAAAGCCATGCTTCATTTGGTCACAGAGGACTTTGATCTATCTTTTGAACCAATGGATCAATTTGGATGATTTTGACATATGTTTGTATTTGGAGTATACAAACACAACACAAAAATGGTGGATTGGCGCTTTAAAAGTAAGCAACTACCCCCAGTGCCTAAAATCACTAAATGGCAATCCAAGTACAGTGAAAGAAAGAAGTGTAAGGGGGGTGCAAGCAAAATATACACTAAATGGTATACTTAGTACGATGAGTGGAACACCTCCTGATTTTCCTATAATAAAAACATATATATATAGTGTAACACTGTTTTAAAAGGAAATTCAATAAAAAGAGGGTAATGGGTCACTCACAGTATGCAGAGCCACATAGAGCTGGCTCTGACTTCAATGGCAGGTGAATAATAAGCTTATTCAGGCTTTCAGACTCCCCACCAGGATAGCTCTTTTTCCAGCCTCTCAATAATTCAGGATATCCAATTGGGTAAAGGTAAATAAAACTTTACTGGATACAATGCAAGAGATAAAATAAGCTAAAATAACATAAATAGGTTTCCACAGCACTAACGCGTTTCGACCTCCAGGTCTTTGTCAAAGTGTGTGGTTGCTGTTGCCTTTCTTTCATTTAAATAGTGGTCCTTCCTTTAAATTTGGCGCCGTTTTCGCTGCGTTTTTCTTTACTTCCGGGTTCGTTGTGCATCCCTGTCATGTGACCAATCGTCCGGTCAGGTGATTCTGACGTCATACGCATTGACGTCACTTCCGTTTTTTCGGTCACAGCTTGATTGCTGACAGGCAATGCTGGCAATTTCGCCATATTGGAAGAGGGAAAAGAGCCACTACATACAGAAAACTTCAATATAAAATATCATATACATTTAATTATACATTTCAATGTAAAAATATACTTAAAAACATGTTTATACATAAAATAGTGCTACATATAGCACATTTGCATCACAAATGACATATCCATAATATTAGGAGGATAATCCCCTTAAAGTGAAACACACTTCTACAGGGGAATAGTAGATGTCAAATTTAAAAGGAGATTATACATAAAGGGAAGATGTGTACTACATCTGTAAGAGAGGAGACAAAGATTATTAGTAAAAAATCATTAATATTGCTAAAAGTCATATTAGATAAAAATTATTAATAATTTTTTTTTTTTTAATATTAATAAAAAAGGGATTTTTATTAACTTTTTTAAAAAACTGAAGAATAGAAAATGTAAAAGAAGTGGAGTTTACAAAATCAAATGCTGTCATCTCAAAGTCGACGTTGAGTCAGCTGGGAGACGAAGTGTCCAGATTAAATATCCACTTCATCTCGCAGCGGCTCAACGTCGATTCCAGACCCCCTCCTCTACAATGGGCTTCCGTCCTTTGTATGCCAACAAATTGAAGTCCGGAGGGGTCTCCTCCATGGCACTTTAAAAAGTGTAATGATACATTGTGTTTTAAAAAAAACCTCCTGATATTATAAATATGCTCACGTATCCTTGTCTTTAGGCACCTGGATGTTTTCCCAACATATTGGAGCCCGCAAGGACACGTGAGCAGATAAACGACACTTTTTGAATGGCAGGAAATAAACAAATCTATCTTATACATAGGGTTACCTTCCCTAGACTTAAAATTCTCAATTTTACAAGGATTAAATAAGGGCATCCTTACCCAAAAAGAGCAAGCCTTTTTAAACATCAGTATGCCGCGCATACCAGTTATCTACATATTACCTAAATTACACAAAACATGCAAGACCCCCCGGGTAGACCTATAGTCTCTGGTGTAGGGTCCTTGCTGTCTAATTTATCTAAATATGTAGACACTCAACTTCAGCCCATTGTTAAAACCAATACTTCATACTTGAAAGACTCTATGAGCTTATTACAAATATTAAATGGTTTTAAATGGGAGGAAGATTTTATCTTAGTGACCTGTGATGTCACTAGTTTGTATACCTGTATTGAGCACCAATTAGGCTGTGAGGCTACCCGCTATTTTTTAGAGATGTCGGCACTTTATCCCTCGGACCAGGTGGACTTTATAATGGAGGGGATTCTGTTTATTCTCTGCCATAACTTTTTTTGGTTCGAGGGTGAGTATTATCTACAACGCAGTGGTATAGCTATGGGGACCAGGTTCGCGCCCAGTTATGCGAATTTGTTCATGGCCTATTGGGAAAATAGGTTTGTGTACTCTTCGCATGACTGGAGCGCGAACCTGGTCCTATATAAAAGATATATTGATGATATCTTTTTTATCTGGAAGGGAGAAGAATCTGAAGTTTTAGCCTTTTTAAATTTTTTAAACAATAATGAATGGAATATTGTATTAACTCAAGAAATTAGTAACAAGAATATTCATTTTTTAGATCTAGAAATTTACATAGAAGATAACCACATCAAAACGAGAACTTTTTTCAAAAAAGTTGATGTAAACAGCTATATCCACACAGAGAGCTGCCACCACCAACCATGGTTGGAGAATATTCCAAGGGGACAGTTTCTAAGGCTCAAACGGAACTGTACCGACTTGGAGTCTTTTGACAACCAGGCAGACACTCTGAAACAACAATTTTTTAAATCGTGGATATAAGCTAGAGAAATTTAATTACGATATAAACAGAGTTAGAGATCTAGATAGGACTTCCCTTCTGGAATATAAATCGACTAAAGCCAAAGACAAAACAGATTCCACTATACCACTTATTTTTAATTATAGTAAGGATCAGAAACAATTAAAACGAATCTTAAATAAGAATTGGCACATTCTCCAACAGGATCTAGAAATTCAACCGTTTATAGATAATAGACCAAAAGTGGTATTTAGGGGAGCCAAAAGTCTTAAAAACATATTGACTTCAAGTTATATAGATGTTACCAATACCAATTTTCTAGAATCCTTTAAAGATGGAAAAAAGGGATTCTTTTATTGTGGTGAATGTATGGGCTGCAAAAATTATAAACCCCTAAATCGTAAAATTGAGAATTTTAAGTCTAGGGGAGGTAACCCTATGTATAAGATAGATTCGTTTATTTCCTGCCATTCAAAAAGTGTTGTTTATCTGCTCACGTGTCCCTGCGGGCTCCAATATGTTGGGAAAACATCCAGGTGCCTAAAGACAAGGATACGTAAGCATATTTATAATATCAGGAGGGGCTTTTTAAAACACAATGTATCATTACACTTTTTAAAGTGCCATGGAGGAGACCCCTCCGGACTTCAATTTGTTGGCATACAAAGGACGGAAGCCCATTGTAGAGGAGGGGGTCTGGAATCGACGTTGAGCCGCTGCGAGATGAAGTGGATATTTAATCTGGACACTTTGTCTCCCAGCGGACTCAACGTCGACTTTGAGATGACAGCACTGATTTGATTTTGTAAACTCCACTTCTTTTACATTTTCTATTCTTCAGTTTTTAAAAAAAGTTAATAAAAATCCCTTTTTTATTAATATTAAAAAAAAATGTATTAATAATTTTTATCTAATATGACTTTTAGCAATATTAATGATTTTTTACTAATAATCTTTGTCTCCTCTCTTACAGATGTAGTACACATCTTCCCTTTATGTATAATCTCCTTTTAAATTTGACATCTACTATTCCCCTGTAGAAGTGTGTTTCACTTTAAGGGGATTATCCTCCTAATATTATGGATATGTAATTTGTGATGCAAATGTGCTATATGTAGCACTATTTTATGTATAAACATGTTTTTAAGTATATTTTTACATTGAAATGTATAATTAAATGTATATGATATTTTATATTGAAGTTTTCTGTATGTAGTGGCTCTTTTCCCTCTTCCAATATGGCGAAATTGCCAGCATTGCCTGTCAGCAATCAAGCTGTGACTGAAAAACCGGAAGTGACGTCAATGCGTATGACGTCAGAATCACGTGACCGGACGATTGGTCACATGACAGGGATGCACAACGAACCCGGAAGTAAAGAAAAACGCAGCGAAAACGGCGCCAAATTTAAAGGAAGGACCACTATTTAAACGAAAGAATGGCAACAGCAACCACACACTTTGACAAAGACCTGGAGGTCGAAAGGCGTTAGTGCTGTGGAAACCTATTTATGTTATTTTAGCTTATTTTATCTCTTGCATTGTATCCAGTTAAGTTTTATTTACCTTTACCCAATTGGATATCCTGAATTATTGAGAGGCTGGAAAAAGAGCTATCCTGGTGGGGAGTCTAAAAGCCTGAATAAGCTTATTATTCACTTGCCATTGAAGTCAGAGCCAGCTCTATGTGGCTCTGCATACTGTGAGTGACCCATTACCCTCTTTTTATTGAATTTCCTTTTAAAACAGTGTTACACTATATATATATGTTTTTATTATAGGAAAATCAGGAGGTGTTCCACTCATCGTACTAAGTATACCATTTTGTGTATATTTTGCTTGCACCCCCCTTGCACTTCTTTCTTTCATTGTATTTGGAGTATGCTGATTCTGAAAATGTAAGTGAATGTGCATACTTTTAAGGTTATGAATAATGTGGAAAAACTGTATTTCTCTGCCTGTGATAATTACATTACCCATTGTGTAAGGTAATTGTATCACAGGCAGAGGGGAGTATTTTGTGTGGGAGTGTCTGAGTGTATTGTGCGTGTTTATTGGTTCTTTTCCAAAACCCTGTGGGTGGTACTAATGTGTAAGAATGTGTATATAAGAACAATAAACCCACAGCTCTGTCTGTTCCTGCTTGCCCCTCAAAATGGAGCCTTGTCTCGTTCTTGGGGGGGATTTATTGTATGCTGTTCCAGTTTGACTGCTAGGAGTGTAAACCTATTCATATGGTTTTTCCTATTCGTCTGTTTACAGCATTCGTATGTCTTCGGTTCAGTGTATTGATGTCTACAGTAGCTGTGCCTGTGTCTCTGGAAGGGAAGATCTACTACACAGCTTTTAACCACTTTTTTGCCCGAAGTGCCGTTACAAGCCATAACACCTGCAAAGGGTTTCTGAGCCTTTAAATGGTCTCTCAGTCTGGTTCAGTAGGAACCACAATCACGGAGAAGACTGCTGACCTTAAAGTTGTGTAGAAAATCATCATTGACACCCTCTATAAGGAGGGAAAGCCTCAAAAGGTAATTGTGAAGGAAGTTGGATGTTCCCAAAGTGCTGTATCAAAGCACATTAATAGAAAGTTATGTGGAAGGGAAAAGTGTGGAAGAAAAAAGTGCACAAGCAGCAGTGGGCCTGGTGCTGATAATTATGATGGACCTAATTACAAAATCTTATTGACCAAAAACACTAAAACAGTCCTACCTCCTAAGCGTCATGTATCTGATGGAGATGGTGCTGGAGGGAAACTCATAGGATGCAACTATGAGAAAACACTACCCTTTGCTAATCTCATGCTTTCATCTTTCAAGTAAACCCATACCCCCTAACAGCAGTGTCCAGTAAAGCAGGAAGTCTATGGAAGCGGTAAAAGGGTGGGCCACTGACACAAATCACATAACCAGAACGTCCGAAAGGGTGAACATTCACAAAAAGGGGGCATGTCTGTGTCCCCATGTCTCCCAGTGTCCCCATGTCACTAGGACACTGGGAGACATGGGGACACAGATACTAGGGAACACTGGGAGACCTGGGGACACTGAGACTCATGGGGACACTGGGAGACAGACACGAGGGGACACTGGGAGATATGGGGCACTGAGACACTGTGATATATAGGGGACACTGGAGACTTGATAAAGACCTGGGTACAGGTCAAAATGTTGCAGTGTCCAATAAACATGCTTAACCCCTTAAGGACCAAACTTCTGGAACAAAAGGGGGATCATGACATGTCAGACACATCATGTGTCCTTAAGGGGTTAAAGCTATCACAGTGAGTGCCTGAGATTTTTTTATTTTATACGAGACACTACGGTCACAGAGACACTACGGTCACTGAGAGACATGGGGCACTGAGAGACATGGAGCACTGAGACACTCTGATACATAGGGGAAACTGATACATAGGGGACATTGGAGACTTGATAAAGACCTGGGTGAACATTCACAAAAAGGGGGCATGTCTGTGTCCCCATGTCTCCCAGTGTCCCCATGTCACTAGGACACTGGGAGACATGGGGACACAGATACTAGGGAACACTGGGAGACCTGGGGACACTGAGACTCATGGGGACACTGGGAGACAGACACGAGGGGACACTGGGAGATATGGGGCACTGAGACACTGTGATATATAGGGGACACTGGAGACTTGATAAAGACCTGGGTACAGGTCAAAATGTTGCAGTGTCCAATAAACATGCTTAACCCCTTAAGGACCAAACTTCTGGAACAAAAGGGGGATCATGACATGTCAGACACATCATGTGTCCTTAAGGGGTTAAAGCTATCACAGTGAGTGCCTGAGATTTTTTTATTTTATACGAGACACTACGGTCACTGAGAGACATGGGGCACTGAGAGACATGGAGCACTGAGACACTCTGATACATAGGGGACACTGATACATAGGGGACATTAGAGACTTGATAAAGACCTGGGCACAGGTCGAAACGTTGCGGTGTCCAATAAACCTGCCTATATCTATCACAGTGAGTGCCTCAAATTTTTTTCTTTTATACTAGGGGACACTGAGACACTAGGAGCCATTGGAAGACTAGGGGACTTTGGGAGACTAGGAAACAGAGACACTTGTGACACTGGCACACTACAGACACTGAGAGACATCAGGGACACATGGGGATACTGAGATACTAGGGGCACTGGCTGGGAGACATGGGGAGTGCCCCATGTCTCCTAGGTCTCAAAGTCGCCCAGTGTCCCAATGTCTCCCTGTGTCCCCCAGTGTCTCCATGTCTCTGTGTCCCCTAGTGTCTCAGTGTCCCCATGTCGCCCAGTGTCCCCTAGTGTTTGTATCCTCATGTCTCCCAGTGTCCCTTAGAGTCTGTGTCCCCATGTCTTCCAGTGTCCCGATGTCATGGAAGAATGGGGACACATGGGAACATTGGGAGACATGGGGCCACTGAGACACTAGGGACAGTGGCTGGGAGACATGGGGACACACACTAGGGGCAAGTGGGAGACATGGGGCCACTGTGTCCCCAGTGTCCCAATGTCTCAGCATCCCCATGTCTCGGAGCTGCTGTCTAGACTCTCTGTGCAGAGCTGCTCCCTCGCGGATTAGTGAGGGAGATGCCGTAACTTCTTATCACTGCCTCTCTCCACACAAACAGCGACCCCTACTGTCCAGCGCTGGTATTGCAGAATAATCTGTTTATACTGAGACAGACATTTGTATTGTCGGTATTACTGCAATACCGGCACCAGCTAGGCAGCCTCAAATACCTGAGAAATACTTCTGAGAAATACCTGGCAACCCTAAGAAATACATGAGAAATACCTGGCAACCCTAAGAGTAGTGTTTTTTTTTTTTAAATCAATGGGCCTATTCCATGGGCCTGGGCCTGGAGCTGCAGCTCCATCAGCCCCTATGTTAATCCGGCCCTGGATGACAGCAGCCTGGAGAGGATTGTCAGGAAAAGGCCATTCAAAAGTGTTGGGGACATTCACAAGGAGTGGACTGAGGCTGGAGTCAGTGCATCAAGAGCCACCACACAAAGACGGATCCTGGACATGGGCTTCAGATGTCGTATTTCTCTTGTCCAGCCACTCCTGAACAACAAACAACATCAGACCCGTCTTACCTGGGCTAAAGAAAAACAGACCTGGTCTGTTGCCCAGTGGTCCAAATCCTCTTTTATGATGAGAGCAACTTTTTGCATCTCATTTGGAAACCAAGGACCCAGAACCTGGAGGAAGAATGGAGAGGCACACACTGCAAGATGCTTGAAGTCCAGTGTGAAGTTTCCACAGTCTGTGTTGATTTGGGGAGCCATGTCATCTGCTGGTGTTGGTCTACTGTGCTTCATTAAGTCCAGGGTCTTGGTATTATTTTAAACCTTTGCCCCTCTAATTTAAGACTATGTCCTCTTGTTGTGGTAGTTTTTCTTCTTTTAAATATGGTCTCCTCCTTTACTGTGTGGATTTCCTTTATGTATTTAAATGTTTCTATCATATCCCCCCCTCCCCCCTGTCTCGTCTTTCCTCCAAGCTATACATGTTAAGATCCTTTAATCTTTCCTTTTAAGTTTTATCGCATTTTGTACGAAAGAAATGGTTTGTGACGAAATTCGGGATTCAAGCTGATGAGCTTGAAGGTAAAAATCAAGCGGGATATTTAAATGGCGTTTGAAGACATGACTGTAGGACACTAGCCGGAATCCCCTGATGAAGTCTTAAGGGCAAACACCCTTAAGGGATGTCGCAATTTATTATTTATTTTATTTTTACTCGCATGTTGCTTATCCCGGGCGTTTACCAGCTTCTTCCTGGATGTTAAAGATACATTGCAATTTTCGATTGTCTTTTTAACTACTGATTTCCTGTGAGTGCAATCTAATAAAGTTATCTGTTATATACATACAGTCGTACACTATGTCTTGTATTTCTCTTTTACCCTAAAGTGTAAGAGTGGGAGAAGAAAAGAAGTCCTCATTTTGATACCATACTCCGTCTATTTTACTCGTATGTTTGTGAGTGTATCTTATTTTTTATCTTTTATGGTGATTTATTTTATCTACACCATTGTGGTCCCTCTTTGTTTTTATTTATTTTAGCTTGTGTATTTTGTATTCTTGTTTACACATACAGACACACTGTTATGGACAAAATACTAAAATGTATTTTTTACTATTATACACTTGTGTTTATATCTTATTTGTCACACATTCCCTAAAAGAATATCCTTGAAAGAGGGTCATAATTTCTTACACATGTGTGCTCAGTAACTATTTCCTCTGTAAATTCCTCCCATCCGGCTACCCTCCCCCCTTCCCATCGAGCAAGCCTTGTGTAACAAATTCCTGTGTTAAAGGAACAGCTTCCTTTACTAACTCACTCCCCCTCCCATCTTGTAACCAAGACGGAGCTGGAATGTGGGTGGGAGAACTTTGTAATGATGACATTACATCCTGTAGAGTGGGTTTTGACAAGACCCCTAAACCAATTGTTGAATGTATACTGTGTGTTAACTGTGACTCTGTACATGACGTATTTCTGCATTAAAAGGGAATTGCAGCCCCTGCAATAAAGGCCACTCTGGAGTTCTTCATAAACCTGCAATGTGTCCGGTGTGATTTACTTCAAGAAGACATGCGCACAATCAATTTAGAAAGGAGTAGATAGACAAATAATCAAACGCTTGATTTGATCCACATCAGTTGTCACCCGAACAGGGACACTCCGCTTTTGTTTCCTGGCGAATAGCAGTCCTTGGGGACACCGGAGAGCAGACACCCCCTAGATGGGACGAGATTGATCACCTCTATATATATATATGGTAAGGAATGCATAAGCAACTTACATATATCTCCTATCTTCGGGGCTGGCCTGGTTCCATTCCATGACTGCTATCGAAAGGTAAACAAAAAAAAATGACAGGTGAATAGCTTGCCCGGAGTGTCACTTTAAAAGAACCTGTTAATTGTCTATCTACATCCTGAGTGTGAGTTTTATGTGTGAAAGTGTCTGCTTGAGAATCCGTTTTACTACTTGCTTAATACTGTTATATAATACTGCCAAGTTCGGTTAAGCGCTGGCATATTTAGCCAAGTCCAGGTTCAGTGAAGAACTGAAGAGTTTAATGGTTTTATTTTTTTTGTTGTTTTAGCCTCGTTTGGCATAATCTGGCGTTTCTTTTGTTTTAGTAAAACTCGGTTGAGAGTTTAGTTTAACGTTTTATTTTTTGTTTTGGATAAGCTGGTTTGGTAAAAAAAACTGGTGTCTGTTGTTTTAGTATGCTCAGTGAAGAGTTAAAAAAGTTATTGTATATGTAATTGAGTGTTTGTGTGTGTGACCAGAGTTAATTGTTATTTATTTTAAGGAATTTGTGATTTAATTACATCTGTATATTGTGATTTTACCTGTATGTTATTTGTGTACAATATATGTTAATTGTAAACTATAACTTTATGTCTTGTCACTCTCCTATTCTATCTTTTGTCCTAAGGAGAGCTGTGCTTAGGCAATCACATGGTTAAAAAACTTCGTACTTGCAAGTAGTGATGTACCGAACTGTCCGCCGGCGAACAGTTCCCGGCGAACTTAGCGCAGTTCGATCCGCCCCCTATTCGTCATCATTGGGCAAACTTTGACCCTGTGCCTCTCGGTCAGCAGACACATTCCAGCCAATCAGCAGCACTCCCTCCCTTCCACACCCTCCAACCTCCCTCCCAGCATCCATTTTCGATTCATTCTGAAGCTGCATGCTTAGTGAGAGGAGGGAAAGTTTAGCTGCTGCTGATTAGATAGGGAAATTGATAGCTAGGCTAGGGTATTCAGTGTCCACTACAATCCTGAAGGACTCATCTGATCTCTGCTGTAAGGACAGCACCCCAAAAAGCCCTTTTTAGGGCTATAACATCAGGCTGCTTTTTTTTTTTTTCCTGTGTAATGTAATTGCAGGTGCCTGCCTGCCAGCTTCTGTGTGAGGTTCACATTGGATACTGTGCCTACTTGCCCAGTGCCACCACTCATATCTGTTTTAACAATTGGTTAAGCTTTAGATTTAAAATAAATAATTGGTTTTCACTGTAATAGAAGAGCAGTTGCCTGCCTGCCAGCTTCTGTGTCAGGTTGGATGCCTTGCCCATTTGCACAGTCAGTGCCACCACTCATATCTGTTTTAACAATTGGTTAAGCTTTAGATTTTAAATAAATAATTTGTTTTCACTGTAATTGAAGAGCAGTTGCCTGCCTGCCAGCTTCTGTGTCAGGTTGGATGCCATGCCCATTTGCACAGTCAGTGCCACCACTCATATCTGATTTAACAATAGCTTAAGCTTTAGATTTTAAAGAAATCATTTTTTTTTCACTGTAATAGAAGATCAGTTAGTTGTCTGCAAGCGTCTGGGTGTCAGGCCTACTTCAGCGTGTGCTCTGCAGTTGCCAATCATATCTGGTGTCTCTTTAGCGTGCTTTTACAAAGAAAAAAGGTTTCCAGTGTAAGCTAATAGCAGCCAGTCAGTGTCCTTCAAGCGGCTCTGTCAGGCCTTCCTTCAGCGTGTGCCCTGCACAACCCTGCCAGTGTACTTTGACAATTGCCACTCATATCTGGTGTCTCTATAGCGTGCTTTTACAAAGAAAAAAGGTTTCCAGTGTAAGCTAATAGCAGCCAGTCAGTGTCCTTCAAGCGGCTCTGTCAGGCCTTCCTTCAGCGTGTGCCCTGCACAACCCTGCCAGCGTACTTTGACAATTGCCACTCATATCTGGTGTCTCTATAGCGTGCTTTTACAAAGAAAAAAGGTTTCCAGTGTAAGCTAATAGCAGCCAGTCAGTGTCCTTCAAGCGGCTCTGTCAGGCCTTCCTTCAGCGTGTGCCCTGCACAACCCTGCCAGCGTACTTTGACAATTGCCACTCATATCTGGTGTCTCTATAGCGTGCTTTTTCAAAGAAAAAAGGTTTCCAGTGTAAGCTAATAGCAGCCAGTCAGTGTCCTTCAAGTGGCTCTGTCAGGTCTTCCTTCAGCGTGTGCCCTGCACAACCCTGCCAGCGTACTTTGACAGTTGCCACTCATATCTGGTGTCTCTATAGCGTGCTTTTACAACCAAAATTTTGTTTCTACTGTAATAGAAGAGCAGTTGCCTGCCTGCCAGCTTCTGTGTGAGGTTCACAGTGGATACTGTGCCCTCTTGCCCAGTGCCACCACTCATATCTGTTTTTACAATAGCTTAAGCTTTAGATTTAAAAGAAATAATTTTTTTTCACTGTAATAGAAGAGCAGTTAGTTGTCTGCAAGCGTCTGGGTGTCAGGCCTACTTCAGCGTGTGCTCTGTAGACCTGTTCCAGCGTGCTTTGACAGTTGCCAATCATATTTGGTGTCTCTTTAGCGTGCTTTTACAAAGAAAAAAGGTTTCTAGTGTAAGCTAATAGCAGCCAGTCAGTGTCCTTCAAGCGGCTCTGTCAGTCCTTCCTTCAGCGTGTGCTCTGCAGAACTGTTCCAGTGCACATTGCCAATCATATCTGGTGTCTCTATAGCGTGCTTTTAAAACCAAAATTTATTTTTCACTGTTATAGATTGAATAGCAGTTACTTGTCTTCAAGCGGCTCTGTCAGGCCTTCCTTCAGTGTGTGCTCTGCAGAACTGTTCCAGTGCACATTGCCAATCATATCTGGTGTCTCTATGGCGTGCTTTTAAAACCCAAATTTATTTTTCACTGTTATAGATTGAATAGCAGTTACTTGTCTTCAAGCGGCTCTGTCAGTCCTTCCTTCAGCGTGTGCTCTGCAGAACTGTTCCAGTGCACATTGCCAATCATATCTGGTGTCTCTATAGCGTGCTTTTAAAACCAAAATTTATTTTTCACTGTTATAGATTGAATAGCAGTTACTTGTCTTCAAGCGGGTGTGTCAGTCCTTCCTTCAGCGTGTGCTCTGCAGAACTGTTCCAGTGCACATTGCCAATCATATCTGGTGTCTCTATAGCGTGCTTTTAAAACCAAAATTTATTTTTCACTGTTATAGATTGAATAGCAGTTACTTGTCTTCAAGCGGCTCTGTCAGGCCTTCCTTCAGCGTGTGCTCTGCAGAACTGTTCCAGTGCACATTGCCAATCATATCTGGTGTCTCTATAGCGTGCTTTTAAAACCAAAATTTATTTTTCACTGTTATAGATTGAATAGCAGTTACTTGTCTTCAAGCGGCTCTGTCAGTCCTTCCTTCAGCGTGTGCTCTGCAGAACTGTTCCAGTGCACATTGCCAATCATATCTGGTGTCTCTATAGCGTGCTTTTAAAACCAAAATGTATTTTTCACTGTTATAGATTGAATAGCAGTTGTCTTCAAGCGGGTGTGTCAGGCCTACAGTGTGTGCTCTGCAGAACTGTTACAGTTCGCATTGCCAATCATATCTGGTCTCACAGTAGCTTGCACGCATAGTACCACTAATCCCCAAAAAATGACAGGCAGAGGCAGGTCACCCCGCAGGGGCCGTCGTGGTCGTGGTGCTGTGATTCCCTTTTGCCCTAGAATAATGCCCAGTTTTCAGAAGCCACGTACCCTGAACTTGAAAAGTTCTGAGGACATAGTTGACTGGCTAACACAGGACACCCAATCTTGTACAGCCTCCGCTCGGAACCTTGACGCACCATCCTCCTCCAGCTTAGCTTCAGGCACCTCTCAAGATACCACTCACCCGCCTGCCGCCACCACCAAAACTAGCACCACAGCCGCTTTACTTGGTATGTCAGAGGAGTTATTCACACACCCGTTTGAAGAAATGAGTGATGCGCAACCATTATTGCTAGAGGATGTAGATAACAGGGATATGTCTCAGGCAGGCAGCATTAAACACATGGAGGTACGGTGTGATGATGATGATAGTGTACCCGCTGCTGCTTCCTTTTCTGAGTTGTCAGATACAAGCGAAGCAGTTGATGATGACGATGCGTCCATGGATGTCACGTGGGTGCCCGCTCGGCAAGAAGGAGAACAGGGCGAAAGTTCAGATGGGGAGACAGAGAGGAGGAGGAGACGAGTTGGAAGCAGGGGGGGGTTGTCGCAAGGAGCTAGTGGCACAGTCAGACAGCATGCATCGGCACCCGGGGTCAGCCCGACAGCACGCCAATCAACGCATGCTGTGTCCACCACCAGAATGCCGTCATTGCAGAGCTCATCAGTGTGGCATTTTTTTTGTGTGTCTGCCTCTGACAACAGCGATGCCATTTGCAACCTGTGCCAAAGGAAACTGAGTCGTGGGAGGTCCAACACCCACCTAGGTACAACTGCTTTGCGTAGGCACATGATCTCACATCACAAACGCCTATGGGATCAACACATGAGTACAAGCAGCACGCCTACTCAAAGCCGCCATCCTCCTCCTGGTCCAGCGTCTTCAGCCACGTCAACCACTGCTGTCCTTCTTGCCCCCTCTCAACCATCCGCCACTCCGTCTCCCGCCTTGAGCAGTTCCCGCTCATCTGCCCACAGTCATGTGTCTGTCAAGGACATGTTTGAGCGTAAAAAGCCAATGTCACCAAGTCACCCCCTTGCCCAGCGTCTGACAGCTGGCTTGTCTGAACTATTAGCCCGCCAGCTTTTACCATACAATCTGGTTGAGTCTGAGGCGTTCAAAAAATTTGTAGCTATTGGGACACCGCAGTGGAAGGTACCCGGCCGGAATTTCTTTTCACAAAAAGCAATCCCCAACTTGTACTCGATTGTGCAAAAGGAAGTCATGGCATGTCTGGCACACAGTGTTGGGGCAAGGGTCCATCTGACCACTGATACCTGGTCTGCAAAGCATGGTCAGGGCAGGTATATCACCTACACTGCGCATTGGGTAAACCTGCTGACGGCTGACAAGCAAGGAATGCGTGGCATTGCAGAGGAGTTGGTGACACCGCCACGAATTGCAGGCAGTCCTGCTGCCACCTCCTCTACTCCTCCTACTCCATCCTCTTCCATAACCTCCTCGGGTGAGTCCTCTTGTGCCGCTGCTTCTTGCTCCACATCAACGGCACCCCCCCAGCTCCCCAGGTACTATTCCACATCCCGGATACGGCAGTGTCACGCCGTCTTGGGTTTGACTTGCTTGAAAGCAGAGAGTCACACCGGACAAGCACTCCTGTCCGCCCTGAACGCACAGGTGGAAAAGTGGCTGACTCCGCAGCAACTGGATATCGGCAAAGTGGTGTGTGACAACGGAAAAAATTTGATAGCGGCATTGAAGTTGGGCAAGTTGACACATGTGCCGTGCATGGCACATGTGTGTAATCTGATCGTACAACGCTTTGTGCATAAGTACACAGGCTTACAGGACGTCCTGAAGCAGGCCAGGAAGGTGTGTGGCCATTTCAGGCGTTCCTACATGGCCATGGCTCACTTTGCCGATATCCAGCGGCGAAACAACATGCCAGTGAGGCGCTTGATTTGCGACAGCCCTACACGTTGGAATTCAACACTCCTAATGTTCGACCGCCTGCTACAACAAGAAAAAGCTGTTAATGAATATTTGTATGACCGGGGTGCTAGGACAGCCTCTGGGGAGCTGGGAATTTTTTTGCCACGTTACTGGACGCTCATGCGCAATGCCTGTAGGCTCATGCGTCCTTTTGAGGAGGTGACAAACCTAGTCAGTCGCAACGAAGGCACCATCAGCGACATCATACCATTTGTTTTCTTCCTGGAGCGTGCCCTGCGAAGAGTGCTTGGATCAGGCTGTAGATGAGTGTGAAGAGGAAGAGGAAGAGTTGTGGTCACCATCACCACCAGAAACAGCCTTATCAGCATCGCTTGCTGGACCTGCGGCAAGAGGATTGTGAGGAAGAGGAGTCAGAGGAGGATTGTAGCTTTGAGGAGGAGGAGGAGGAGCAAGACCAAACACAACAGGCATCCCAGGGTGCTCGTTGTCACCTATCTGGTACCCGTGGTGTTGTACGTGGCTGGGGGGAAGAACATACCTTCAATGACATCAGTGAGGAGGAGGAACGGGAAATGAGTAGCTCGGCATCCAACCTTGTGCAAATGGGGTCTTTCATGCTGTCCTGCCTGTTGAGGGACCCTCGTATAAAAAGGCTGAAGGAGAACGACCTGTACTGGGTGTCCACGCTACTAGACCCCCGGTATAAGCAGAAAGTGGCGGAAATGTTACCGAATTACAACAAGTCGGAAAGGATGCAGCATTTGCAAAATAAATTAAAAAGTATGCTTTACACAGCGTATAAGGGTGATGTCACAGCACAACGGGAATCTAACAGGGGGAGAGGTGGAAGTCATCCTCCTCCTCCTCCTCCCACGACCACTACCTCGCCTTAACTGCAGATATCGACACTCTGAGGAGCGATGAACCCCTTGACTACTGGGTGTGCAGGCTTGACCTGTGGCCTGAGCTATCCCAATTTGCGATAGAACTTCTGGCCTGCCCCGCTTCAAGTGTCCTGTCAGAAAGGACTTTCAGTGCAGCAGGAGGTATTGTCACTGAGAAGAGAAGTCGCCTAGGTCAAAAAAGTCTAGATTACCTCACCTTTATTAAGATGAATGAGGGATGGATCCCGAAGGGACTGACACTGGGCGATACAATCGCTTAAAAAAGGCCTGATGAGATGAGCTGCCTTGGGCTAGAATGGTCCACACGCTGCTGTATTTTAGCTCTGAATGACGTTTGACTTGCGTGACTTATCCGCCACCAACTAGGGTTCAAGCCGCCATGTTTTAGGGCACTTTCTGCCTGTGAAACAAACATCAATTTTTCTGGCCACTGCTACAGCAGCGGCTGCAACAATACCAAATTTTTCAGGCATGTGTACATGCCTAATTTTTAGGCCCACTGGTGCAGCACTGTGGCTTCAAAAACCAAACAAAAAAAAATTCCTCCAACATGGCACCAATATACCAGTGATCTAAGCATCTTCCCACCTTGGCCTAAAAAGGGGAGGTGATTCAACAATTAAAAATCTCTGCCATTTACACGTCCACTGATAGGAGACGCGGAAGGTATTAAACTGATATGAACAATACTAAACTCACCACTCCTATCTGGTGGCACATTAGCTTGCCCGCGCAGTGCCCCAAATTTCAAGTAAGAGGACCGACCAAGCATCTTCTTCCAT
This sequence comes from Pelobates fuscus, assembly GCF_036172605.1. Classification (NCBI taxonomy): domain Eukaryota; kingdom Metazoa; phylum Chordata; class Amphibia; order Anura; family Pelobatidae; genus Pelobates; species Pelobates fuscus. The sequence continues at coordinate 185,645,912 of NC_086321.1, read as the reverse complement.
CTCCCTGTTACATAAATCAATGCCATATCCATAGAAATTGTAGAGAATATCCAGGATAGTTTTACAGGGCCAAATCATGTCGCCTGTTGAAAGAGGTGACCTTGCTCGGGTCCCAGGTGTGCGGTTCCTAAAATGGCTGCCATATACACGTCCACTGATAGGAGACGCGGAAGGTATTAAACTGATATGAACATTTACTAAACTCACCACTCCGAGTGCTGTTATTTATTTAATATTTTTGTGGTGAGGCTTTACAGGACAGAGTGCTTCTCCACGGGACATGTTAACTCACGGGCAGCTGGCTCATCAAGGAACCAGAGCAGCTTGAACGAGGTGACCTTGCTCGGGTCCCAGGTGTGTGGTTCCTAAAATGGCTGCCATATACATGTCCACTGATAGGAGACGCGGAAGGTATTAAACTGATATGAACAATACTCCACTCCTATCAGTAGGTCCGTCCCATTGTGATTTATGCCCCCCACCCACCGCGCAGGGATGGGGGCCGGGGGGGAGGAAAGTAGGCCCCCCATTGTGATTTATGGCCCCCACCCACCGCGCAGGGGTGGGGGTCAAGGGGGGGGGAGGACAGTAGGTCCCCCCATTGTGATTTATGGCCCCCACCCACCGCGCAGGGGTTGGGGAGGACAGTAGCTCCCCTCAGTGTGTATCATGGGCTTTGAGGACAGGTGTCAATCCATACCTGCCAAGTGACCCTATGTAGGGGTAACAGTCCCTATTCTGCTCTGTGTCAGTGTGTATCATGGTCTCTGTGGACGGGGAACAGTCTCTATTCTGCTCTGTGTCAGTGTGTATCATGGTCTCTGTGGACAGGGAACAGTCTCTATTCTGCTCTGTGTCAGTGTGTATCAGGGGTTTTGAGGACAGGTGTCAATCCATATCTGCCAAGTGACCCTATGTAGGGGTAACAGTCCCTATTCTGCTCTGTGTCAGTGTGTATCATGGTCTCTGTGGACGGGGAACAGTCTCTATTCTGCTCTGTGTCAGTGTGTATCATGGTCTCTGTGGACGGTGAACAGTCTCTATTCTGCTCTGTGTCAGTGTGTATCATGGTCTCTGTGGACAGGGAACAGTCTCTATTCTGCTCTGTGTCAGTGTGTATCAGGGGTTTTGAGGACAGGTGTCAATCCATATCTGCCAAGTGACCCTATGTAGGGTTAACAGTCCCTATTCTGTTCTGTGTCAGTGTGTATCATGGTCTCTGTGGACAGGGAACAATCTCTATTCTGCTCTGTGTCAGTGTGTATCAGGGGTTTTGAGGACAGGGAACAATCTCTATTCTGCTCTGTGTCAGTGTGTATCAGGGGTTTTGAGGACAGGTGTCAATCCATATCTGCCAAGTGACCCTATGTAGGGTGAACAGTCCCTATTCTGCTCTGTGTCAGTGTGTATCAGGGTCCCTGAGGACAGGTGTCAATCCATATCTGCCAAGTGACCCTATGTAGGGGGAACAGTCCCTATTCTGCTCTGTGTCAGTGTGTATCAGGGATCATTAGGATAGGTGTCAATCCATATCTGCCAAGTGACCCTATGTAGGGGGAACGGTCCCTATTCTGCTCTGTGTCAGTGTGTATTAGGGTCTCTGAGGACAGGTGTCAATCCATATGTCAAGGTGTCAATATGTCATATCTCAGGTGTCAATCCATATCCATTGTGATTTAGGAATGTTAGGTGATTTATGCCCTTTATGGATTAAAAGCAGACTCTGCATCAACTGTGTAATTTTCCATGGGAGTTTTGCCATGGATCCCCCTCCGGCATGCCACAGTCCAGGTGTTAGTCCCCTTGAAACAACTTTTCCATCACTTTTGTGGCCAGAAAGAGTCCCTGTTGGTTTTAAAATTCGCCTGCCCATTGAAGTCAATGGCGGTTCGCAAACATTTGCGGAAGTTCGCGTTCGCGAACCGAAAATTTCGGGTTCGCGACAACACTACTTGCAGGTCTTCTCCCCCTCACTCCCCCCTCGTTTGCTTTCTCTTGCTCTGACTGCTCTGACTATTGGCTACAGGGGGGTGAATGGGTGATATGCTTGTGAAACTCAGTGAGGAATGTGAGGGAAATCTTCCAGCTGCTGGCCATTAGCTGCGAAAAAAAAAAAAGAAGGATTTTTGCTGGACAACTATCCTAGTTAAGAACTTTATGTAATATTGTATCTATTGTTAAGTAAGAGGTTATTGGCATTTTTAGTTTTCTTGAAAAAATCGAAAGTGCGACTTGTTGCTAATTTCCCTGAAGATCAGTTAATTAGTGAATTTGTGAAAAAAATGTCAACATCAACTGCAATTGTAATTGCTAGAGAAAAAAGTACTTTGAAGGAAGTTGATTTATTCTTAGATAAAGTAAGGAGGTATCCAGAAATGAATGGGTTACACTGACTTGTGAGAGGCAGAGAGAGGAGTGCAGATTTGACCCCCTCCTTTTTTTTCCCTAGGACTCAGTGTGAAAGAGCAATACAGACAGCTGAGCCACTCCCAATTGCCTCAACTATAAACTGCAGAGTTAACACTCGAAGGCAGACTATAACTACTACAGTTATTTGTGTTTGGTGCAATAACCAACATTATTTAAGATCTTGCAGATATTTGATTTGAGAGTTAAAACCATCACAAGAATAGAGATCTATGTTTGTTTCATTGTTTGTTTGTTTTACTAAATTGTTAGTCTGTACTGTTTTTTTTTTCATTGTTTTATGTAGGTTATAGGAAAGTACTAGGTTAATTAATTAAAATAAATTTACATTAAGGTTGCAAGTGTCTCAGAATGAAATACACTAATGTAGCAGTTGTTAGGAACATGCAATGTATGTTATATTGGGTGTACGCGATTCAGTACAGTAACTCCAATCCTTTTTAAGGAAGGAAAACCTTGTTACTTCTGGGGTTGAATTAAAATCTTTTATTTAATTCATAAGAATGAGATTTTAATATCATGACCGATAATGGATTACTGTATATTGCAACGCCTGGACATACACATGTTTGGATATACAGCAGACAAAAGGAATAATATATGAGAATGGATAAGGCAGATTTACCACTATCCACAGCCACGCCTACTCCTAACGTAACATCACTTCCACTCTTACTATGCCCTTTTACTGTAGAATTGCCCGAATCCTAATGACCCATTCCACTACATGGCATGACTTTTTTAAGCCTAAGATAAATTGACTGATCAGGCTACCTGTATTACCAATGTCATCCAAGATGAGTTAGCGTCTGTAGAGAAGTATCACTTCAGGTTGTCCCAAATTTTCCTCTGACTTAGGTTTTAGTACATAATAAGGCCCATAACCAACAGCTATATGCGGCCTTGTATAGCAGGCCACATGGAATCTATTTGTAGCAAGCAAGGCCTGCCTGACTCCTCATTCCTGTCTAATATTGTTGTCTCCTGCATAAGTGTAGATGGCTCTCCTTGGAGTAGCCTGTTAACTAAGCCTCGCTTTGTGGTTACCTCTACCTGTCCAATCAATCTGCTAGGTGCAGATGTCCTTCCCCCCACTTGCAGGCCTCTATCACCTTTATGCCTGATGGCCAGATTCATATGTCTGCACCACTCTCTGCTGCTGATAAAACAGCCCTCTGCTTATTAGTTCTTCTGCTCCACACAGTGAAACCTGACCAGGAGGCAAGGGTCATAGCTAGTTCCCCCAATACCTTTACCTGAATTATATAGGCCCCGAAGATTTTGTACACCTCCATGTTCCCCCCCCCCCAGTTCCTGTGAAGTTGCTCCCAGGGGCCAGCCTGTCCCTTAAGCCATAGTTCCTCCCCCACCCCCCTGAAGCCTGTCCAAGCTCTTGCTATTCCCTAACAGGTTAAGGCTCTGGTGTCAAATGGTGCCCTGGTTCCCTGATTCTCTCCCTGCAATACCCACTTCTCCCTGTAATAGACAAATTCTGTGCAGGATACTATCACCCTGCAGAGATGATACTCTATTACCTGGCCACTCTTCTGCCACTTCCCAGAGGGGGAAATGATAAAGTCTTGGCTTAGACCTAGACACTGACTATTATTTTTAGCCTTTTCCTCATTGCATCTTGTGGTTCAGAAATATACCAGGACCTGAACCTCATCATGAGTATCACACTATATATGTGTTTTGTTTGTTGTAGATTTGCAGCCATATCCCACACTTCTCTGTTATCTTATATTCATCATGAAGAAGACCTGTTCCAGTTGGTGGAGATGCAACTCACCATAACAGATCTATTCCGGATTTGCTGTCACTACAGTGGACCAAGTATCTCACCTCAACAATGTCTGCACAAGAAGCTGAGCTATAGGCTCTCACCACAGCATGCAAAATCTCTGAAGGAAGACACGCCAATATCTACTCTGCCACAAGGTATGCACTAGGTGTGCCACATGACTTCGGAATGAATCTGGAAGTAAGAAGATTTCTTACAGCAACTGGCATGCCAGTTAAGTACAGCACGGCTAAAAAGAGCTGATGGCTGCCCTACACCTTCCTGATGAAGTGGCCATACTGAAGATAAAGGCTCACGGAAGACTGAACTCAGAGGAAGCATGTGGCAACTATCTGGCTGACCAAGTTGTCCAATAAGTTGTAAGTGCACTAAGGGAAGTGGACAGAAGAGTGTCTGCTGAAGAAACTCCTATATTCACCATGTAAGATCCTACCCACAGACCTCAAGCTCCTGAAGGAAACACAAGAAGCTACTGACCCTGAAAAAACACAAGCTGGAAACAGAAAAGGGCAACCCAGACGGGCTGTACCCCAACAATTTCAAGTTCTGCTTACCCAAGAACATATACTCAGCAGTGGTCCAGTGGGCCTACAGAGCATCATATCTGTCCAGAACCCTCATGAACTCTTTAGATCAATAAATACTCTGAAGTACCAGGAATTGCCTCTCTGACCAACAGTTACTGTAGATCTTGTGCCATTTGTGCCAAGGGCAACTAAGGAAGAATGGAGGAAAGCCCCAAGCATCTAGCCAAACCTCACTATCTCTTCCAGAGGAGTCAAGTTGACTACATCCAGAATGCCAAAGAGTGGCTGGTTCAAATATGCACTAGTTATAGTACACATGTTTTTTAGGATGGCCAGAGGCCTACCCAGTCACCAAAGTGCTAACCAAGACCACATGCTGAGTAGTGCACCGTGAAAGTTACAGAGATCACCCCGTGGATTCATCATTCCAGAATCAAGCCTGCCTCTGCTTCATGGGAAGTAGCATTTGTTGATCTTGACAACTCTTTTTGAAACTCCATTCTTAGAGAGCAAAGATACTTGTTGAAGAAAATATCAACAAGTGGGTGTTTTGATGGCCATAATAATGCCTGACCACCTGCCATCGATGGAAAGCCGAATACCCCAAAAGGGGACCTCGTGAAACTAAAGAGAAACAGACATACTCCTTACCCTGCAGCCCTCAAGTCTGAGGTGCCTACGCACAGTCGAAGCTTCTTCAGAATCATCTGCTTATCTTGAGTTTGTGGTGATATTAATATTGAATTTTTAAATGATCTGAGTCTGCCAGTACTAGTGTAGCATGAGACAAGATTTATAAGATTAAGAATAAGTGCCCTAGCCAAGGTTATTATGTCCATACACATAATACATGACAATCACCAAGGTACTCTTGACACACCACATTCATGCGTCAGGACAAAAAGGAGCACCCCTATAAAGGGCAGATTTACCCACATTAATGCCATAGGGGTGTCAAGGGGGGTACCAATGATTTTAAGGTAAGAAACTAAGTTTGAATCTATTCTCCCAAGCATTACAGCTAATAAAATCTGAATTGGAAGGGAGGAGGTTCATACAATAACCAGGAGACATTTTACTTACGGGATATGTAGGACTCACCTGAATGGGTAGGTGCCACGCACATGACTGTTAATCCCCTCAAACCACACATTATGACTTTAAAAGACATGGTAGTCATCCCATATTTGAGGATACTATGGCTGTCGAGACAGGTTTCTCTGGCACTAACTTGTGACTTGAATGGATGAAATACAATGCTACTAAACATAACAAGTCTAACTGCTATGTCTGCGGAGGAGCGAGGCCTCACCCAGGTACTGTATCCCTGAACCTTCCTCCGGATATGAGGTATGCTTTTTAAGTCTCTACACTATAATTTAACCTAAGCGGTCAGCATGTGAGTCATGGAAAATGAATACCCAATCATTACTAAAAATATTAACCCAGACGAAGGCATTACTATATTTCCTGGGAACTATACTTGTTATAGGATATATGGTGGGATAGGGTGGTTACAAGCTACCTCTTAGATGACCTTCCAGAATAGAATGGCCTTCGAGATGATTTTGGCAGGAAAAGGGAGTGTATGTAAAATACTCCCAGACACCATGATATGCTGTACCTATATCCCAGATAATACAGGCCCTAATGGTAAGGTAACTTTGGCAATAGAAAAGTTAAAGAGTTTGTCCAATTAACTGAAACAGAATTCTGGGGCCACGGATCCATGGGAAAGATGGTTTGGATGTATGTCTAAATGGCAAGGTGCTCTTGTCCAAATAGGTGTTGCCACTTTAATAACGATAATCATCCTCGATACCCTGTCTTAAGAAATGCCTACAAAAGACAGTTGATCAGACAATCGACCAGATCACCCCGACCTTCCTTCACCAAGAGATTGATGACATAGACCGTGATACACTACATACACCCTTACAGTCCCACCGCACTAAATCAACAGCTACTTCCTCTTAAGGACATTCAGGGATAGCGTCTGTCTCTACGGGCAGAAGTCTGTCGCGGGAGAAGTAGTGGACAAGCTGCTACGGGTCACCCGCGCAGTGAAGCGTTCGAGGCCTGTTCAGAAAGATGTGCAAGATAGCCTTTTTGTTATTTTTCTATAGGGACAGTATTAGCGTTAGAGATAGTAGTTGTTAGTAAAATAGTCATTTTAAGGGGGGACTGTTATGGACAAAATACTAAAATGTCTTTTTTACTATTATACACTTGTGTTTATATCTTATTTGTCACACATTCCCTAAAAGAATATCCTTGAAAGAGGGTCATAATTTCTTACACGTGTGCTCAGTAACTATTTCCTCTGTAAATTCCTCCCATCTGGCTACCCTCCCCCCTTCCCATCGAGCAAGCCTCGTGTAACAAATTCCTGTGTTAAAGGAACAGCTTCCTTTACTAACTCACTCCCCCTCCCATCGTGTATCCAAGACGGAGCTGGAATGTGGGTGGGAGAACTCTGTAATGATGACATTACATCCTGTAGGGTGGGTTTAGACAAGACCCCTTAACCAATTGTTGAATGTATACTGTGTGTTAACTGTGACTCTGTACATGACGTATTTCTGCTTTAAAAGGGAATTGCAATAAAGGCCACTCTGGAGTTCTTCATAAACCTGCAATGTGTCCGGTGTGATTTACTTCTAGAAGACATGCGCACAATCAATTTAGAAAGGAGTAGATAGACAAATAATCAAATGCTTGATTTGATCTACATCAACACATATAGGCACACAGACACACATACAGATACACATACAGACACAGATACACAAAAACACACACATCCAAAATGTAAATTTTTTTTAGTCACCTCCTCCTGTTTCCTACTGGATCGTGACTTCCCTGGGTTCCAGTGCCTGGCTCAGGTAGATAGAAGTTAGAGCTCTAACTCTAACTCCCTCCCCTTCTTTCCTCCTCCCACGTGGCGCACTCCTTCTCGTCGAGCGCGGCTTGCTGGGAGGAAGTTAACTTCCTCCCAGCTCTGACATCATCACAAGTGGGCCTGGTCGCATTATTAAAGCGCAGAGCGCTGATCGATCTTCCTGGAAATACATTGCATCAGGTAGAGGGGTGAGGGGTTAGCGTTAGTTTGCTAACCAGCTATACATTTATTTTCTTTTTTTTATATAAAATGTGAGTTCTGTTGCCCATTACTTTTCATGTAAAGTATTTGGAAGATAAAGGTTTAGTGTTTTTACTGTTCTATTATTGGTTTGAAGACAAACATAATAATTACATTGTTTGTTTGTGAAGAGTAGAGATGTCCCAAACGGTTCGCTGGCGAATAGTTCCTGGCGAACATAGCTTGTTCGCGTTCGCCACGGATGGCGAACATATGCGATGTTTGGTCCACCCCCTATTCGTCATCATTGAGTAAACTTTGACCCTGTACCTCACAGTCAGCAGACACATTCCAGCCAATCAGCAGCAGACCCTCCCTCCCAGGTCCTCCCACCTCCTGGACAGTATCCATTTTAGATTCATTCGGAAGCTGCATTCTTTTTTTTTTTTTTTCAGACAGAAGTGTGTTATATTTGAGCATGCTAGGCTGAACGTGCGTATATCATGGCTAGTTGCCCTGAGGGTATGAGTATATAGCAGTACATTGTTGTGAAAGATGGCTGTCATGTTTAGGATGTAGCTTGCACGTTATCAACTGTGTATTTATATCAGCAGCTCCACCACTAGTTATAAATCAAGAGTTAGTCGCCCCATGAGATGAGACTAGTGAATAACATAATGCATGAACGGTTAAGGTAAAGGCATGTAAGGAACTACGACAAACTCTTTAGGAGGTGAAATAATGACATGTTTAAACGCTTGCTACTTTACGATTAGTTAATGTGCAGAGAGCAGTTCATGTGATCAAAGGCATGGTGTGGAGGATCGGCTATAGTGGGACATGCTTGGCAGGCTGCTGTTTACTGCTTGTGCTCATCCGATCCCTTCTGGGCGCCAGGTGCAGACCCTGGAAGTCCCTGATACCTGGAACAACAAAGGCAAGTCTCTGGCTGAGTGCCGGGTTAGCGGCTTGAGGTGGTGGAAGCTTGTTTTGTCGGGTGGTCGGCTCTGTCCCGGTGGTGCTTCACGTCTGGTGCAGGGTTGTGGTGGCTTAAGGAGGAGGCGACTGCTTGACGTGGGGCAGGCTCTGCATTTCTGTTTGTGCCTACGGTCCCGTCTTCAACGCCTTTTGCGTTGGTGGATTTTAATGGGGACTGCTTCGCTTAGCTGTGGTGGAGCATGTTAGGGCTGTGGTGGAGCTTGTTGGGGCTTCCTGCTTGTTATTTGCTTCCAAAATTGATTAAAGAGTCTGTCCAGCTTAGACTCAATATCCTGCCATGCTTTGCTGGTACCAGGAGGACACGCGGCTGCCGCCATATTGGGAGAGTCGCAGATGAGTATGTCAGCCTGGGCGGCTGTGCTCTGTGCATCCATTAGCTCCAGACAGCCTCTCAGGGGTGGACCGGAATAACCCCCACCGGTCCGAGGGGGGTAACGGAGCTCCTGCCGGGAAGTAGCTGCTCCTGGGCATCCCATAATCGGGAGATCGGCTGCCTCTCCTGCCCGGTGAGCACCAGGCCACACTTGCCACGCGGAGGTAAGTAAGACTCTGTCGAGTTGCTGACCGCTATTAAGCATGTCGGGTTGGTCAGGTAGGAGCAACATTGCTGGGTCATCGCCTTCTGGGGTGAAATTCGCTTGTTGATAGCTACTTAAAGTGAGATATTGAGGGAGCTCACACACAGTGCGTCTTTCCTCCATGACAGCTTGGCCCCGCCCCCCGGAAGCTGCATTCTTAGTGAGAGGAGGGACAGTGTAGCTGCTGCTGATTTAATAGGGAAATCGATAGCTGGGCTAGTGTATTCAGTGTCCACTACAGTCCTGAAGGACTCATCTGATCTCTGCTGTAAGGACAGCACCCCAAAAAGCCATTTTTAGGGCTAGAACATCAGTCTGCTTTTTTTTCTGTGTAATCTAATTGCAGTTGCCTGCCTGACAGCGTGTGTGTCAGGCTCACAGCGTATACTGTGCCCACTTGCCCAGTGCCATTACTCTTATCTGGTGTCACAATAGCTTGCATTAAAAAAAAACCTTTTTTGACTGTAATCTAATAGCAGTCAGTTTCCTTCACAAGTGTGCGTTTCAGGGCCTGCCAGGGCACAGTGTCACACCAGTGCAACTCATATCTGGTGTAACAGTAGTGTACTAGAAATTTGACTGTGAAATAATAGCAGTCAGTTTCCTTCACACGTGTGCGTTTCAGGGCCTGCCAGGGCACAGTGTCACACCAGTGCAACTCATATCTGGTGTAACAGTAGTGTACATTGAAAAAAAAAATACAGGGGGCTTGTTGTCACCTTTCGGGGACCCTTGGTGATGTACGTGGCTGGGTGGAGGAAGAGACCTTCAATGACATCAGTGAGGACAAGGAACGGGACATGACTAGCTTGGTATCCAACCTTGTGCAAATGGGGAGTTTGCGGTTGTGCAAATGGACTGTTTGCAGTTGTTTGCGGTGCGTTAAACGGGGAGTTTGGTCTGTCACTGTGAAGCGGGCGTAACCCTTACACTACCTGATCGATATTTAACTACTTTTAAGAATCTGCTGCAAACAATATTTGATCAATATTTGATCTTAATCTGCAGTTTTGTCCTTTTTCAAACAAAAATCTCAAAATCTTGTTCTTTGATTTCCAGACCAACTACCTGCTCCCTCAGTTTCTCTGAATCCCTCACACCATGTTTGCATTAGAGGGGAGAAACTCACTGTCACCTCTTCTTCTCCCGGTCACTCAGCAGAGTGCAAACAATATGGTGTAGTATGTCAAACCAAAGAAGGGATAAAAGTAAGGTAAAATATTGCACTCACATATTATGGAGCTGGAACGGCGGCTCCCTGTATATGGCTTATAGAAACATAGAATGTGACGGCAGATAAGAATTATTCGGACCATCTAGTCTGCCCAATTTTCTAAATACTTTCATTGGTCCTTAGCCTTATCTTATAGTTAGGATAGCCTTATGCCTATCCCACTGTAACGAAAATATACCCCAACTCGCAGGATTCAACTCGACAAAAGACAACACAGAGGAGAGATACGTCTACCGTTCCTTAGAATGGCCGGACTCAACGTATATGAGAGGAGACAGAGTCAGGAACGATCCGAGGTCAAGGGCACAGAGAGACAGCGTAAACTAGGACTAGCCGGGGTCTGGTACACAGTAAACAGCACGTCGGCAAACAGAACAGATAAGGATAAAGAGATAACGTAGTCAGAAACAAAGCCAAGGTCAAGTACGAAGGAACACAACTGAACACAAAAAGCGCTAAAGGGAACTGAAACAGAAACCACGATAGGGCAGGGAGTAAAGGGAGAGGTAAGTTTAAATACCTTCAACTTATTCTTGATTGGCCCCTGTCATATCCACGCCCCCCAATATGTGAGAGTATGGGGAGTGTGGGGTGACAGGGGCCAATGGGAGACCGTTTTGATTTTCGGCTCCCACTTCCCCTTTAAGAGAGTGCTCGTGATGCGCGGTGCGCTCTCAAAACTAGGCGGGACACGTGACCGCATTCCGCAGTCAGCGCCCGCCGTCATCGGCACTCTGAGCGTGCCGGGAACAGAGGACGTCGGCCGGCCCCCGGACAAGGTAAGTAACACTACCGTAGCCCCCCTGAGGACACGCCCTCCGGGCAGGTAGGGCCAGGTCTGGCAGGAAAACGAGAATGGAAAGAACGCACAAGGCAGGGAGCATGAACAGCATGAGCTGAAATCCAATTGCGCTCCTCAGGCCCATAACCCTTCCAATGTACCAAGTACTGAAGTCGACCCCTAAGGAAACGAGAGTCAAGAACAGCAGAAACTTCGAATTCCTCATGACCCTCCACAGAGACAGGAGGGGGAGGAGGAGTATGCCGGGTATAGCGGTTGCGTACATAAGGCTTCAACAATGAGGTGTGAAAGACATTAGGAATACGCAGATTCTTAGGCAGACCCAAGGCATACAAAACAGGATTGATTAACCTTATGTAGAATACGATAAGGACCAATGAAGCGGGGAGCCAATTTCATAGAAGGCACCCGTAGGTGAATATTCCGCGTGGAAAGCAAAACCCTGTCCCCCACAACATAAGAAGGAGCCGCTCTGCGATGCTTGTCAGCCTGATCCTTCTGGCGAGCAGCGGAATCCACCAAAGAACGCTGAACCTGCTCCCAAGTATTACGCAAACCAACCAAATGCTCATCCAGAACTGGCATGCCCTGTGAGGAGAATGCAGCTGGAAGAACAATGGGATGGAGGCCATAGACAACGTAAAAAGGGCTTCTGCCGGAAGAATCATGAGTGGCGTTATTCCGAGCAAACTCAGCCCAAGGAAGAAGGTCAGACCAATTGTTCTGATGGTGGGACACAAAACAACAAAGGTACTGCTCCAGAGACTGGTTGGCACGTTCTGCAGCTCCATTAGACTGGGGATGATAAGCGGAAGAAAATGAGAGAGAAATACCCATTTCTGAACAAAAGGCTTTCCAGAACCTGGAAATAAATTGGCTACCCCTATCGGACACAATAGATACGGGAATACCATGCAACCGGAAAACCTCTCTAGCGAAGATACTAGCTAGTTCCCTGGATGTGGGCAACTTGTGAAGAGGCACAAAGTGAGCCATCTTTCAAAACCAATCTACTATCATCAGGATAACTGTGTAACCATTCGAAGGGGGTAATTCAACAATAAAATCCATGGATAGGTTAGACCAAGGTCTCTCAGGAACGGGAAACGGATGCAAAAGCCCACAAGGAACTCTACGAGAAGATTTCATACATGCACAAGTAGTACAAGCACCTATATAGTCAGTGACATCCTTGCGTAAGGAATCCCACCAAAAATACAGAGAAACAGCTGACATAGTTTTGGAAATACCAGGATGTCCAGCAGTCTTAGTATCATGATATAACGACAAAATCTCCCGTCTCTCGGGAACATCAACAAACAATTTATCAATATGCCTCTCGCTAGGTGCCATGCTTTGTTTCGCCTGTTTCGCCAAGAGGGATGAAGAAATAGACAAAATAGTGGTAGCTATTATTCTGTCTGGGGGAATGACAGGAGTAACATCAATTTCCTGTTTGTCAGCAGTTTCGAACTGTCTGGACAGAGCGTCTGCTTTAATGTTACGATCACCTGGTCTATAGGTGATAATATAATTGAAACGGGACAAAAACAATGACCACCTAGCCTGCCTAGAAGATAATCTTTTAGCTTCCCCAAGGTAGGATAGGTTCTTGTGATCCGTAAAAATGAGGATAGGATCCTTAGTTCCTTCTAACAAGTGTCTCCTTTCTTTAAGAGCTAAGATAATAGCAAGGAGTTCACGATTACCCACATCATAATTCTTTTCAGCTTTGGACATTTGTCTAGAAAAAAAGCCACAAGGATGCAATGGCTTTTCAGGCGATTCTCTTTGGGACAAAACAGCACCTACCCCGATATCAGAAGCATTAACTTCAAGAATATAAGGCAGTGAGGGGATAGGATGCTGTAAAATAGGTGCAGAGGCGAATGTAGTTTTAAGAAAGTCGAAAGCCTGAAGTGCCTCGGGAGACCAGACACGAGTATTACCAACCTTTTTTGTCATACGGGTGATAGGCGCTACAATAGAAGAAAAACCCTTAATAAAGTGTCTATAATAGTTAGAGAAACCAAGAAAACGCTGAATTGCTTTCAAACCTTGTGGTAGAGGCCACTCTATGACAGCAGAAAGCTTCTGGGGATCCATACGAAAACATTTGGCGGAAATCAAATACCCCAAAAACTGGACTTCGGATTGGTGAAATAAACATTTTTCTAGTTTACAATAAAGACCATTAGCAAGAAGGATCTTCAGGACCGTTGTAACATGTCTGTGATGAGTGTGTAAATCTGTAGAATATATTAGTATGTCGTCCAAGTATACAATTACAAATGTGTGAATAAAGTCTCTTAAGACGTCATTAATTAATTCTTGAAATATTGCTGGGGCATTGCAAAGAACAAATGGCATAACAGTATACTCGTAATGACTGGATCTAGTGTTGAATGCAGTCTTCCATTCGTGGCCTTTCTTAATATGTATTAAATTGTATGCACCTCTAAGGTCCAATTTAGTGAATACAGTAGCATGTTTCAGGATGTCAAACAATTCTGTAATTAAAGGTATAGGGTATGCATTTTTGATAGTGATTTTGTTTAGACCTCTATAATCGATACACGGTCTTAAATCACCTTATACAAGATTTGTGGCAGGCTTTGCTCCCTGATTTTAATTGTCTCAACTCCCAGTCGAAAATGGGATTGTGAGAACATAACCATGGGTACCCTAACACGATATGAGAAGAGGGAGAGGTGATAACCTGGAACTGAACGGTCTCAATGTGTAAAACCCCTGTGTACATGAATAATGGTACAGTTTCATGGGTAACGACTGGAGTACTTAAAGGTCTACCATCTATGGCCTCAATGGCCAAAGGTATCTCCCTCTCTCTGATGGGAATGTTGTTTTTCGTAACAAAACCAGAGTCTATGAAGTTCTCAGCAGCCCCGGAATCAACCAAGGCTAGTATGCTTTCAGCTATACAACTCTCTCCCATATGAAGAGAAACAGGGAGAAGCAAACGGTTAGGAGGCAATTTAGGAGACTTAGATATCACACCCAAGGCCAGTCCCCTATAAGATCTTAGGTGCGAGAGTTGTCCGGAAGCAAAGGACATTCCTTTACCATATGGTCTCTCCTACCACAGTATAGGCAGAGTCCGTCCCTTCTCCCAAGTAATTTTTCAGTATCAGAGAGTTTGGCAACGCCTAATTGCATGGGTTCCTCCTCAGATACTTTAACACTCTCAGATTTATCAATTCTGGGGTTAATAGGTGTAACAAAACATCTATTCCTGTTCTTAGTATAGAGCCTGTCACGAATCCTATTATCTATATCAATGAGGAAGCTCCCTTGCTGCTACCTCATCCAATATAGTGTCAGATAAACCTTCCATGAACGCAGTAGTTAACCCATTATTGGTCCAATCTACCTGTGAAGCAAGGGTACGAAACTGAATAGCATAGTCAGCCACAGACCTAAAACCCTGTTTAATTCTCATTAATGCTCTTGCGGCATTCTTTGACCTTTTCGTTGTGTCAAAAGTTCTATGAAAAGCCGTAAGAAAACTATTGAAATTATGCACCATAGGTCCATTAGCCTCCCAAATAGGATTTGCCCACTCAAGTGCTTTGTCAGTAAGTTGATGCATCAAAACCCCCACTTTAGACCTATCAGTGGGAAAGGAACGTGGATACATCTCAAAGTGGAATTCTATTTGATTAATGAAACCTCTGCATGTCTTAGCTTCCCCACCATACCTGGGAGGGGGTGTTAAATGGGGCGAAGTATTAGGTAAATTGGATACTTCGGGAAGAAGAGGTTTAGGAGGGTTAGGTGCGGTTGCAGGAATAGTTCTAGACAAGAGCGTCTGGAGAGCCTGAGCTATCTGATCCATACGGTGATCCTGCTCTACAAGCCTTGCCTCATGAGAAGCCATTTGCTGAGCCAAATCTGCGGGGTCCATGGCCCTATCATAATGTAACGAAAATATACCCCAACTCGCAGGATTCAACTCGACAAAAGACAACACAGAGGAGAGATACGTCTACCGGACCTTAGAATGGCCGGACTCGACGTATATGAGAGGAGACAGATTCAGGAATGATCCGAGGTCAAGGGCACAGAGAGACAGCTTAAACTAGGACTAGCCAGGGTCTGGTACACAGTAAACAGCACGCCGGCAAACAGAACAGATAAGGATAAAGAGATAACGTAGTCAGAAACAAAGCCAAGGTCAAGTACGAAGGAACACAACTGAACACAACAAGCGCTAAAGGGAACTGAAACAGAAACCAAGATATGGCAGGGAGTAAAGGGAGAGGTAAGTTTAAATACCTTCAACTTATTCTTGATTGGCCCCTGTCATATCCACGCCCCCAATATGTGAGAGTATGGGGAGTGTGGGGTGACAGGGGCCAATGGGAGACCGTTTTGATTTTCGGCTCCCACTTCCCCTTTAAAAGAGTGCTCGTGATGAGCAGAGGGCTCTCAAAGCAGTCATCGGCGCTCTGAGCGGGAACAGAGGACCTCGGCCGGCCCCCGGACAAGGTAAGTAACGCTACACCCACGCATGCTTGAACTCCTTTACTGTGTTAACCTCTACCAATTCAGCTGGAAGGCCATGCCATGTATCCACTACCCTCTCAGTAAAGGAATACTTCCTGATATTATTTTTAAACCTTTGCCCCTCTAATTTAAGACTATGTCCTCTTGTTGTGGTAGTTTTTCTTCTTTTAAATATGGTCTCCTCCTTTACTGCATTAATTCCCTTTATGTATTTAAATGTTTCCATCATATGTCTTGTCTTTCCTCCAAGCTATACATGTTAAGATCCTTTAACCTTTCCTGGTAAGTTTTATCCTACAATCCATGAACCAGTTTAGTAGCCCTTCACTGAACTCTCTCTAAAGTATCAATATTCTTCTGAAGATACGGTCTCCAGTACTGCGTACAATACTCCAAGTGAGGTCTCACCAGTGTTCTGTACAATGGCATGAGCACTTCCCTCTTTCTACTGCTAATACCTCTCCCTATACAACCAAGCATTCTGCTAGCATTTCCTGCTGCTCTATTACATTGTCTGCCTACCTTTAAGTCATCAGAAATAATCACCCCTAAATCCCTTTCCTCAGATGTTGAGGTTAGGAATCTATCAAATATTCTGTACTCTGCCCTTGGGTTTTTACATCCTAGATGCATTATCTTGCACTTATCCACATTAAATGTCAGTTGCCACAACTCTGACCATTTTTCTAGTTTACCTAAATCATTTGCCATTTGGCTTATCCCTCCTGGAACATCAACCCTGTTACATATCTTAGTATCATCAGCCAAAAGACATACCTTAGCATCAAGACCTTCTGCGATATCACTAATAAAAATATTAAAGAGAATGGGTCCAAGTACAGATCCCTGAGGTACCCCACTGGTGACATGCCCAAGCTTTGAATATACCCCATTGACTACAACCCTCTGTTGCCTGTCCCTCAGCCACTGCCTTACCCATTCAACAATATTGGAATCCAAACTTAAATATTGCAATTTATTGATAAGCCTTCTATGTGCAACAGTGTCAAAAGCCTTACTGAAATCTAGGTAAGCAATGTCTACTGCACCACCCTAATCTATTATTTTAGTTACCCAATCAAAAAAATCAATAAGATTAGTTTGGCATGATCTCCCTGAAGTAAACCTATGTTGTCTCTGATCTTGAAATCCATGTGTTTTTAGATGTTCAACAATCCTATCCTTTAACATGTTTTCCATTACTTTCCGCACTACTGAAGTAAGGCTTACTGGCCTTTAGTTGCCCGACTCCTCCCTACTACCTTTCTTGTGAAAACAGGTGCAATAGAAAATAAATCATAGAGTTAGTTGCATGTAAACCAAACATAACATCCATAATATGTGTCTGTATGTTAGAGCGTTTACTTAGAATGTTAACACCTCGCTAACGAGGTGTGAAAACCACAGACCGCAAAGGAATGGGGGGCGTCTGCTTCCTCTGGGTGGCCGCCGGTTGATATCTCCGAATGCCCACCAGGGGGAACATTCGTCTCCCGAACCGTGCCGGACCACCCCAATTCTCCAGTTAGAATGTTTAGTTAGAATGATCACACCATGCTAACGAGGTGTGAAAACCGCAGACCGCAAGGTAACGAGCGGCGTGTGCTTCCCCGGGTGGCCACCGGTTCGTAGCAACGAACGCCCACCAGGGGTCTCATTTGACTCCTGAACCGGCCTGCCTACACTGTCTTCGATCCCGCTACAGGGGTCATCCTACCTGCTCCTAATGGATTACCTGTCACCCTAAAACCTGGGAGCTAAGACGCTCGCGTCCTTTCAGCTGATTGGTTGTTGCTTGGTTTAAGCGTGAAGTTTGAATTCGCCAGATTAAACTAAGCATCACCATGGGACTAATTTTACTGATGTACAGAGCCTTGAGCTCCAGACTTTCAACGCTAATATCTTGGGCTCTGTACATCCAATCGCCCCGCTTTTTGCAGGGATCCTAGGTGGGACCCGGGGCTAATCAGCACCATATAAGACACAAAACAAGTGGTGTATATATAATAGTGATAGAATGCTCTAAACACCTGGCTCTGGTTTAATATATGGCTCTACTCTTGTGAGTGCGTTTTTTATATGTAATATCTCTATATAATATTGTGAGTTATCTGCACTATTGTATACCCCTCTGTTTTTGCAGCATTGTTAAACCGATTGAATAGAGAGGAAAGTATACAAATTGCTCCACCTATTGTGTTCGTATTAATCAGCACTATATGTTTTAACCCTTTAACCCCTTCCCTGTTAGTATCTCCCAGAGCGGGATATGATTATCTGTCACCCTTCCCCCACCTGCATGGTTTTGTGTTGTATGGATGGAGACGCCCTGCGGGGGTCTGTGCATAAAAAGCTGTGTGCCCTAATAAAGATTGTAAAAGTTGTACCCTGGAACTGTGTCCCGTCCAGTTACTGGGGGAATGGGTTTGACCTATCCTTACCAAAGGGGATAACCAGCCAGGTTACCCAGGTCCCACTACAAATTATACATTACTTTTTCTTCTGTATTATATTCCAGTGCTAACAGTGTCTCAGTTCAGTTGTATTTGGAGATTTTAAGATGTTTAAGAATATCACAACAAAACAAAAATATACTATAGAAGTGCACTATTTGTTATCTATTTGCTAGAAGTCATTATACTCTCACCTGCAAAGTAAATAAGCATGAAAAATATATTTACCTTCCATTTCAATAAGCACTGTATTACTGTGAACTGATGATACCTCTCTTCCTAATATTTCAACCCAGTAGGCACAAATGTACTCCCCGGCATCCTCTGGTGTAAACCTGGATATTACATATCGTCCTCTCTTCTTATCTGTTTCCTTACTGTCAATTTCTATTTTGTCTTTAACATATTGTATTCTTTTTACCAGAGTACTGTTATGTGGAAGAGAACACACCATTGTGATTGATTGCCCCCTGACATATACAGACTGTGCATTCCGAACATAGAGAGTAGGTGGTGGTGGATGCGCTGTAACAGAAAGGTTTAAAAATTATCCTTCAACTTTTTATTAATATTTGCTCACTTTGTTTGTTTATGCGCAAATCAGTTATTCAAGCAGATTCTGTAATGACGTTACATTATTCATATTATATTTGCTGATTCCTCAGAATACATTCAAATATTTGAAACAAAACATAATGTATAGGAAAACAAAACATTACAGACACATAACACTTTGCATGCTAGCATTTGTTCTTGTGCTTTAACTTATATATTATTTCAATTTTTCCTTCTGATTAGATTGTTATTCTAAATATGTCTTTTCAAAACCAATGCCATCATTTGTTCCTTTTGTTGTTCTCAGTTGGCGATATATCGGCATCTGAAACACTGTAGCACTTTTCTGCTTTTCTTAAACCCAAGTTCTATTGCAACAACCGTAGATTCTTTAATCTAGCACTAGATGTAAAACTCAGTTTTTAACTAATTTTGCAGTGATAACAAGTAGTGTTGCAATAAATCAACAGCTATAACATTATCTTTTAAAATTAAATGGATAACTTTCATGACATGTTGATGGTTAACACGATGGTCAGATTGACAATGGCCCTCACACAATGGGGAGTGGGTTGGCGTTATCAATGTAATAATGCAACCATTGAGCTGCATGTTCTACTGTATAGGAGGCATGAGCATATGGGAGCACAGTCCTATTAGCTTGGTAGGACTACTAGAGACTGTATAACACTAGTAAATGTTGATAGTATTGTTCCAGTACTCTACCCACTCCTTATTATATGTTGGGTATACAGATACAAGACCAGGAAGCCAGCCCCCACCTTGTTAATACTGGGTCCCACACATTGAATAATCTGATCTAAATCAATAAAATGACAATTACACAGTCCTCCATGAGGACCAGATCCCTGTTACAAGAAGATTCAGATATCATTCGTGATCAGGTGCTCTCCCCTGTCACCTTTGGCCAAGTTTTGTGCTCCTCCACTGACCAAATAACTGTGCAGCACTACAACTGAGTACTTAAGATACCTATAGTCATTTATAATGACTGCATATCTTAGTTCAGTAATCTTATGATTCAGAAGTAGAGAGTGATATATTCCCTAACATGCAGTAATTAGACAATGCAGCATATGAACAGAGTGTCATCATTGTATACCTCCTATCAATTCAAATGGACAAAGTAAGACACTTTAATTTAAGGGGTATGAGTGGAGGTGACTTACTAATAACAATTTATGAAACTAAAACGTAATTTAGAATAATATCAATCGTATGTGTGTCTTATTTACACACTCATTTCTAAATACTGTGAGGGAAAAAAGTATTTGATCACCTGCTGATTTTGAACGTTTGACCACTGACAAAGAAATGATCAGTCTATAATTTTAATGGTAGGTGTATTTTAACAGTGAGAGACAGAATAACAAAAAAAAAAGCCAGAAAAATGCATGTCAAAAAAGTTGTAAATTGATTTGCATGTCAATGAGTGAAATAAGTATTTGCTCCCCTATCAATCAGCAAGCTTTCTGGCTCAACGGTGTCTTTTAAAGGGAAATGGAAGAAACTCAAAATAACTGTCAGTCTCCCTCGGTCTGGTTCTCCCAGGGCTGCCATCAGAAATTTCGGGGCCCCTGACACAGTTCAAAGTGTGGGCCCCCTGGGCCCGCCCCCGAGGGCCCTTTCTGAGTCCACCCACAAGGATGGCCTGTGTGGTGTGTAAAATGGATACAGATTGCACATTTGTATAATGAATGTAGTTTTGTGTGTTTTAGATAAAGTGTGTGTATGTGTAGTGAATGCAGAGTGTTTGTGTTGTAGTTTTAGTGTGTGTATGGTGAATGCAGTGTGTGTTTGTGTTGTAGTTTTTGTGTGTGTATGGTGAAAGCAGTGTGTGTTTGTGTTGTGGTTTTAGTGTGTGTATGGTGAAAGCAGTGTGTGTTTGTGTTGTGGTTTTAGTGTGTGTATGGTGAAAGCAGTGTGTGTTTGTGTTGTAGTTTTTGTGTGTGTATGGTGAAAGCAGTGTGTGTTTGTGTTGTGGTTTTAGTGTGTGTATGGTGAATGCAGTGCGTGTTTGTGTTGTAGTTTTAGTGTGTGTATGGTGTATGCAGTGTGTGTTTGTGTTGTGGTTTTAGTGTGTGTATGGTGAAAGCAGTGTGTGTTTGTGTTGTGGTTTTAGTGTGTTTATGGTGAATGCAGTGTGCGTTTGTGTTGTGGTTTTAGTGTATGTATGGTGAATGCAGTGTGTGTTTGTGTTGTGGTTTTAGTGTGTGTATGGTGAATGCAGTGTGTGTTTGTGTTGTGGTTTTAGTGTGTGTATGGTGAATGCAGTGCGTGTTTGTGTTGTAGTTTTAGTGTGTGTATGGTGTATGCAGCGTGTGTTTGTGTTGTGGTTTTAGTGAATGTATGGTGAAAGCAGTGTGTGTGTGTGTGTGTGTTGTAGTTTTAGTGTGTGTATGGTGTATGCAGTGTGTGTTTGTGTTGTAGTTTTAGTGTGTGTATGGTGAAAGCAGTGTGTGTTTGTGTTGTGGTTTTAGTGTGTTTATGGTGAATGCAGTGTGTGTTTGTGTTGTAGTTTTAGTGTGTGTATGGTGAAAGCAGTGTGTGTTTGTGTTGTGGTTTTAGTGTGTTTATGGTGAATGCAGTGTGTGTTTGTGTTGTAGTTTTAGTGTGTGTATGGTGAATGCAGTGTGTGTTTGTGTTGTGGTTTTAGTGTTTGTATGGTGAATGCAGTGTGTGTTGTAGTTTTAGTGTGTATGGTGAATGCAGTGTGTTTTTGTGTTGTAGTTTTAGTGTGTATGGTGAATGCAGTGTGTGTTTGTGTTGTGGTTTTAGTGTGTGTATGGTGAATGCAGTGCGTGTTTGTGTTGTGGTTTTAGGGTGTGTATGGTGAATGCAGTGTGTGTTTGTGTTGTGGTTTTAGTGTGTGTATGGTGAATGCAGTGTGTGTTTGTGTTGAGGTTTTAGTGAATGTATGGTGAAAGCAGTGAGTGTTTTTGTTGTGGTTTTAGTGTGTGTATGGTGAATGCAGTGTGTGTTTGTGTTGAGGTTTTAGTGAATGTATGGTGAAAGCAGTGTGTGTTTTTGTTGTGGTTTTAGTGTTTGTATGGTGAATGCAGTGTGTGTTGTAGTTTTAGTGTGTATGGTGAATGCAGTGTTTTTTGTGTTGTAGTTTTAGTGTGTATGGTGAATGCAGTGTGTGTTTGTGTTGTGGTTTTAGTGTGTGTATGGTGAATGCAGTGCGTGTTTGTGTTGTGGTTTTAGTGTGTGTATGGTGAATGCAGTGTGTGTTTGTGTTGTGGTTTTAGTGTGTGTATGGTGAATGCAGTGTGTGTTTGTGTTGAGGTTTTAGTGAATGTATGGTGAAAGCAGTGTGTGTTTTTGTTGTGGTTTTAGTGTGTGTATGGTGAATGCAGTGTGTGTTTGTGTTGAGGTTTTAGTGAATGTATGGTGAAAGCAGTGTGTGCTTTTGTTGTGGTTTTAGTGTGTGTATGGTGAAAGCAGTGTGTGCTTGTGTTGTGGTTTTAGTGTGTTTATGGTGAATGCAGTGCGTGTTTGTGTTGTGGTTTTAGTGTGTGTATGGTGAACGCAGTGCGTGTTTGTGTTGTGGTTTTAGTGTGTGTATGCAGTGTGTGTGTTGTGGTTTTAGTGTGTTTATGCAGTGTGTGTGTGTGTTGTGGTTTTAGTGTGTGTATGCAGTGTATGTGTGCTGTGGTTTTAGTGTGTGTAAATGTGGGGGCTCTATGTAAAATAGGGGGCTGCATAGGGTGGTGGGGGTGAGAGGGGAGCCTTTTTTGTAGTATTTACATTTTATTCCCCCCTCCCTGCTTCTTACCTGGCCAAGGAGGGGGGAGATTGCATCCCTGGTGGTCCGGTGGTCTGGTAGAGGGAGCCAGCCGCTGTAGAATGCAGACGGGCACCAGCCAGCACATCTTAACACTCCAGAAGCTCCTGCCTGTAAGTCTCGCGAGCTGTGCCTGTTTGAGCGCGGAGCGTTGCCATGGCAACCCGTGACAACGCTCTGCCGGCCGCGGAGCTCGCGAGAGTTACAGGCAGGAGCAGCTGGAGTGTTAAGATGTGTTGGCTGGTCCCCGTCTGCATTCTACAGGTAGCCAGGGCCCGAGGTGAACATATAGATAGCGATAATCGCTATCTATATGTGCACAAATGAAATGTGGGGCCCGGGACTCCCAGAACAGTCCGGGCCCCCCAGGACCGCCGGGCCCATGACAACCGTTATGGTTGTCATGCCCTGATGGCGGCCCTGGGTTCTCCATGCAAGATCTCACTTCATGGAGTTTCACTGATCATGAGCATGGTGAGGAATCAGCCCAGAACTACACGGGGCATCTTGTTAATGATCTCAAGGCAGCTGGGAGCATAGTCACCAAGAAAGCAACACACTATGCCATGAAGGACATGTACAGGCCCATCTAAAGTTTGCCAATGAACATCTGAATGATTCAGAGGAGAACTGGGTGAAAGTGTTATGGTCATTTTATTGGACAGGAAATAGTGAGACCGGATTTGGGCAAACAAGCATTACATTGCACAAAAGTAGCTAGCTTATTGGTCAAGATTCCTGTCATTATTCATGTAATTTACCTCCCTCTCTCTTGTATAGGCAACTTTTTAGAAATCTGAATCACTTCGGCACTTCTGAAGTACTGAACTACGTCACTTCTGAACTTCGGCACTTCGGAACCTTGGCACATGAAGTTTGTACGAATGTACATTAGGAATGAAATGAATTGCACATGTCTAGTGGAAACAGATTCAGGTTCAAGAGTGGAGCTAACATCAGTCGCCTTCTCTACAAGGACGACATCAAGCTGTATGGCCAAAATTAGCGGGACAATGACTTACCTAACTAGGATGTACAGCAAGGACATTGGAATGTCATTCGGACTAGAGAAGTATAGGCGAATTATAGCAACAAGAGGGAAGAGGTGATCAAGTACCAGAAGACCAAATAGAAGATACCCGGGGTACCACAAACACATGGTAACCATGAGGAAGGGGCAAGGAGGATAGTAACATCCAAGTACCTCCAAAGAGTCAGACAAGTCCTAAAGTTCCAGCTCAATAGCAAGAACAAGATCCAAGCCATCAATTCATATGCCCATTATTCCCAGCTGGAATAATAACCTGGCCAAGAGAAGAACTGGTAACCATGGAAGTCAAGACCCAGAAAATACTCACTATGAATGGAGGATTCTACCCAAAATCCAGCACCCAAAAACTGTACATCAGCCGGAAGGAAGGAGTTCGGGGCCTGATGAGTATCTATATCACAGTCATGGATGAAACACAGAGCATGCACAAGTACCTCCCAAAGATAAACTGCTAAGGGAATGCCTGAGACAACAACAGATAGAGGAGGCAGAAAAAGAGGGGTTTCCATGGCAAGACAAACCTCTCCACGGGGTGTACCACTGGCATATAGTGAATGTGGCTCACATGACAAAATCCTACCAGTGGTTGGAAAAGACAGGACTGAAAGACAGCACTGAGGCACTAATCATAGCAGCACAAGAACTAAGTAACAGATAAATAGAAGCGGAAGTCTACCAGATAAGACCCAAGGTGCAGACTGTGCAAAAAGGCTTCTGAGACAATCCAGCACATAGTAGCCGGATGCAAGATGTTAGCAGGAACAGCATACTCAGAGAGACACAACCATGCTGCTGGAATTGTGTACCAAAACATCTGTACAGAATATGTGCTGGACTCACCTCCAGATGGGAGATACTACAAAGGGTAGTTGAAAATAAGGCTAAGATTATGTGCAAATTCCAGATCCAAGCAAGTATTGGTCAACCAACCTGATATTGTGGTGACAGACACAGAACGGAAGACTGTGGATGTGGCAATAACCACTGACTATAACATTAGGAAGAAGGAACATAAGAAGATCCTGTCCTGGGGGCGTGGCATGACCAGGGATCGAGCTGGACGTGGCTGTGTAGAGCTCCGGCCCCAACACACAATATTCAGCATACTATAGCAGTAACTTAGACACCCATCAATATTCATCGCCAATCATGGACAAAAGGAACCCTAAAAAACAGCCCAAGAGGGGGACCGAGGGGGGTACGTCGGTCCTGGACATGATGACAGCCCATAAGACCGGGTCTCCGGATCCCCAAGATGGCGCCGGACGGAGCCCTTCACCCCAACCATCCTCACCACACGAGGTACAGGGGGACAAACGCAAAAAGGGCAAGACATCGCAAATATTGGAGCGCCTAGCCGAAGTACAGACATACCTGTCAGGGGAGATTGTCAACTCCACAGCAGTTCTCCGAAGCGAGATCGCCACCTTGGGAACACGCACCGCCCAACTCGAGGAGCGGCTGGAGGCCACAACCAGGGCCCATAATGCAGTGGTAACCCACATTAACGGCCTGACGGCCCGAATGTCTGAAGCTGAACTGGCTATCGAAGATATGTCCAATAGGTCACGGAGAAACAATCCCCGCTTACGTGGCCTACCGGAGGGTGAAAGGGAGGGCATGTTGCCGGCTATACTAATGGCCTTATTTAAGCCCCTACTGCCGGATCTCTCTGAGGACAGATGGCACGTGGAAAGGGCCCACAGAGCCCTCCGAACAAGAAGGAATGAAGTCAACTCCCCTCGGGATGTCATCGTCCGCTTCTTGTTCTTCCAGACAAAGGAAGCTTTAATGCGCAAGAGCAGGGAGGCCAAGATAATGCATGAAGGCAAGGAACTCCAGGTATACCAGGTATACCAGGACCTGGCCCCCAGCACACTACAGAGAAGGCGGGAGTGGAGGCCTGTTACAGAAGCTCTGCGAGGAGTATGCCTGGGGGTATCCCAGTATGCCTGGGGGTTCCCATTTCGGCTGATGGCCTTTCAGCGGGGGAAGACCCATACCCTGACCCCCAACGGAGACCCGAGAGGCTTCTTGGATGCCCTGGGAGTCGCTACTCGAGGGGACCTGCCAGAGATGAGGCCTGCAAATCATGAGCTGGACACTCATTCCGATCGAATGGCTGGAGGTGGGAGCACGTCGGCGCTGACTTCTGAGGCCGGTACAGTATGTTGGCCCAGGGATCGCTTTAGGCAAAGCAGCAGCCCTACGGGGGGGAGCCGGGATTGTGTTTGGGTGGGATTTGGGTCTGTCAGGCCCGGGCCTCCTTGGTCTCTTAGGGCTAGATCTGGGAGCGGGGGGGATCCTTGAGGTGCTGGGGAGGGGGCCTTGGGAGATCTGATGCTGTCATCCAGGCAAGTGGTGCTGGGGTTTGGGACTGTCTCCCCGTTCTGTTCGTTTGGCCTGACACTGTCTGCGGGATAAGTTTCGGAGCATCGCAGCGGGGATTTGGACATGCGGAACCCTACATACAGGCCCTGGGGTGGCTTAAAGTTGCGGGACTGGTATGAAATCTACGGGCTTGTGGAGTGTCTTACCGCTCATATGGCCCTCTCACCTGTTTTTTGTTATATGTACATAGGCTGGGGCACGAGTGTCTCCTAGAGCTTCAAGGGGAAGGGTCACCTAAGCAACCCGCATGGCTTGTTAAACAGGGCCCGCCATACTACCATAGGGCTATAGTTTCTACATAACCCCATACAAATTCTAGATTTTCAAAACTCAAATAAAAGAGGGGGGTATGCGTTAGGACGCAACAGAGGTAGCCAGAAAAGCAAACACACCATAGGCTATAATGAGGCGAGGGGACAGGAACTAGAATGTAACCATAGTTACTTCCCGACGACAATTTTTATATACACACTGAAACTTTCCCCCCCAAAAATTAAATATAAAAGAAAGGCCAAAAGTATACAAACATTATAGTATAATATGATTAAAAGGAAAGGAATTAGTATATTATTCTACTTATGATGTTAACGGGGATCCCAGTCACCCCATAGGACCAATGTGCATAGTCGCAGTGACCCTAACACGGGGATAGACGCTGGGGGCTGCATAGGGGCACTCGGATCTCAGGGAGTCAGAGGAGGTTGAGGCCCCCCCCCCACAAGGGTATGATGGGACGCAGATTGGAGGGGACAAAACGACAGCTTCGCCCTGCATTAGGGATCGGAAGTCCCAAACCATACAAATGTTTTTTGTTTCTTTTTGAAATGTTCTGTTGTCACGTTGATACATGCTTAATCACTGTATTTTTCACTGCCGCACGACCTCAGGGTATGTAGGCACACCATACAGCACCCTGGGAGCACGTATCAGAGTGTAATTTTATTGGCATGTTATGTACTTGCAATGTCTAGTTGCAAATTCTGTAAGCACAATTGTGCTAAGTGGGATGGGCTCTCGAACCTGCATCTCTTCTGAACGCTGGACGCGGTTGGGATGCGGGGTCTTGACCCCACAAACGCCTGGCGGAAAATAAGATCAGGCAATATTGGTGGAGCACGGGGTGTGCACCACGATTTCTCTTCTTTGATTCATTTTTTCTTCTTTTTTGTTTCTCTTCTATTCTCTTTTTCTTTTCCCCCTTTCCTAGGCCTCACTTCCTTTCTTTTTCCCTGTATTATCCTGGGGGCGTGACAAGAAACGCATCTTCCCAAGCAGGCTAAATTTAAATTAAAAGACCACACATATAGCTCGACATATGAAGCCAGGATGTTAGGCAAACGCAACGGATGGCAATACTGATGCGGAATAGCTGCCCTATAAGAGTAATAGCCACTGACTCCGATACGGAGGGTCGCTATGTGATAGTTTCAGGCACCATGCTTTCCCACCATATCCATTTAGTTAATGTATATGCACCAAACCGCCCAGAGGCAGCCTTCTGGGAGTCGCTACAGTCCAAACTTCAAACACTACCTCATGGGATGATCATTGTTGGGGGTGACTTGAACGCAACGCCAAGTCCAGCAGTGGACAGGAGGACAGACAGTGGCACACAAAGATCCCAGGGAAGAGGGAGCCAAGACAAACTGCTACAGAATTTCATGGCGGGTTCGGGGTTGGTGGACGTGTGGAGAGCACATCATCCGAGCACAAGGATTAAACCTTTTTTTTGGCCCCACACGGATCCTACTCCAGGATGTTCCTGGTCAATAATAAGAGCCTACCAAGAATACTTAGCACGGACATTGGGTCCATCACCTGGTCGGATCACGCCGACATATCACTAACTCTAGGGAGGCTATGCGAAGCGACCCCGTGGACGTGGCGGCTTAACGCCTCCCTATTGAAAGACCAGGATATAGCAAACCAGATTAGGGCGGAGCTCGACAATTTTTACGAGACCAACACCACCCCAGACGTAACGCTAGCGACTGTATGGGCAGCCCATAAAACAGTAATAAGAGGTACGCTCATAAAAGTAGCAACAGCCAGGAAGAAATTGAAATTCCGGAGACTGGAGGGCCACCTGACAGACCTTAAGAGGGCGGAACAACAACACCAGGGCAACCCGACGGACCTAACTACAGGGCGACTGCGGGAGGTAAGGTTGGCAATACGCCAGCTGCTCCTCGATGACACAGCCAAATCCCTTACGTGGTCCAGAAGGACCTTCTACGAACATGCGAATAAAATGCACACTCTTTTAGCCAGGGTCCTGAAACCTAGACAACGTGGGGGACACATTACGTCCATTAGACATAAGGACGGTTCAACTAAAACTAGTCCACGAGATATAGCAGAGGTCTTCACGGACTATTATAAATCCCTGTATAATCACTCGCCAGGATCTGAGACGGGGGAAGGCGGGGGATGAAGCTCTGGCGCAGCGTTTCCTGGCAAATTTAGGGTTGCCCAAACTAGCTCAAGCAGGAGCGGACGTGCTAGCGGCAGAAATCACAAATGAGGAGGTGGCGCAAGCTATAGCCGCCCTAAAAGGGAATAAGGCTCCAGGACCAGATGGGTTTGACGGGAGCTACTATAAGGAACATAGGCGTGCGCACGGGGTGTGCCGGGTGTGCCTGGGCACACCCTAATCACACCTCCATGCTGCACTACCTTTGGGCAGACTAACATGTCGGGTCCTCGGTCTATGACCGAGGACCCGACACAGGAGGGGGCCGGCGGCGTGCACACAATGCCGCCGGGTGAGAGGCCCCTCCTGTCCGTCTGCCCTGATCCTCAGTCTGCAGCTCCGCCGGGAGTGAGCTGCAGACTGAAGTATCTCGCGATCTCCAGCCTGTCAGAGCGTTGCTACATACATACGTAGAGCGACAGTCGATTAAATATTTAGGCATTAAATTGACGGCAGACCCAGACCACCTTTTGCAACAAAATTATACACCACTCATAAAACAACTTATTAGGGAACTAGAGACCTGGAATGAAAAGCCTATCTCTTGGATAGGGAAAATTCATGCGATCAAAATGAATATCCTACCTAGGATTTTATTCTATTTTCAATAGTCTCCAAGACGCACCTAGCGCCCTTGCAACAGGCGATAGGGAACTTTGTGTGGCAAAATAAATGCCACAGAATTTCGAGACACACCCTATATAGGCCGAAAAATAGGGGAGGCCTAGGTCTGCCTAACCTATTTAGCTATTACATGGCGACACAACTGTCGCAGATAGTCTTATGGCACTCTCCGCCCGGAGAGCAGAAATGGGTGGACCTGGAGTCACTGATGGTAGGGGCAGAGATACCGCAGTTACTCATTTGGGTCCCCAAAGATAACAGACCAATCATTAGGGCAACATTCCCAGCTATATTGAACTCTATTCACGTCTGGGATAGAGCTCAGCAGAGGTATGGCTTGGCATCAGCCCCGTCCCCGCTGATGCCTTTTCTGCGAAATAGGGCATTCCCGCCGGGAATGTCAGCACGGAATTTTAGGAATCTAGAAAGAATAGGCCTGCAATGCATTCATCAATTGGTACAGGGCTCGGAGGTGGTATCTTTTGATGCCCTACAGCCAAGAGGTCACCTCACACCTGCAGACTTCTTCAGGTACCTTCAAATAAAAGATTTCATAAAGCTCCCATGGGTCCGAGCTGCGGCCCAAACACCCATGACTTTTTTCGAACAAATCTGCCTTCGAGACCATATGCCTATGGGTCTGATAACCCAGTTGTATGCTCACCTCTGCTCTGTGTCTAATGAAGGGGGTGACTTGGCCTATACGGAACAATGGGAGAGGGACCTGGGGGAGCAACTAGAGGGGGTGGAGTGGCAGGAGATCTTCGCTGGTATACAACCCCTGTAAAGCTATGCCAAATGAAAAAGTGCCCTACCGATTTTTGCTGGAGAGGGTGCGGAATGAAAGGGACATATATTCACATGTGGTGGGAATGCCCCCTGATGGTACGATTTTTGATAGCCCAGATTCCTCCCCCCCCCCCTCCGGACCTGTGGCTTTACCTGCCCAGTAGAACGATAGACGGGTGGACTAGACACGAACAAAAACTCATCCATAAACGAACGCTAGCAGCCAGGAGAGTAGTGGCAGCGGAGTGGCTTAAACAGACCACACCGGCTATAGCGGGAGTAATTAACAGAATACGGGAGGTATATGTGATGGACGACCTGACGGCAAGAGTTAGAGGAACCCAGAAACAATTCCGAAAAATATGGGCGCCATGGGAAAATAGCCCCATGTGTTAAAGCTCGCAGCGGTACCGAGACCCGAAAGACAACTAAAAAGAAGGATGAGGATCCCCAGTACTTCAAGCAAGAAAGGATGTGGATAGTAAAAGCAGTAGCAATCCCAGTTGTGATAGCAGCACTTGGGACTGCGACTCACAAATTGGGGGAGTGGCTTTAGCAGATTGCTGTAGACCATAATGAATGGCTTTAAACAGGCTTCCCCAAACTCCGGCCCTCCAGATGTTGCTGAACTACAACTCCCATGATTCTCAGCTCATCTATTTCATTCATAAAATCATGGGAGTTGTAGTTCAGCAACATCTGGAGGGCCGGAGTTTAAGGAAGCCTGGCTTAAAAGTTTTAGGCAAAATGTTAGGTATTAAGATTTTATCACATCAGAGATCGCTGTCCAGAAGAGTGCAGTTCTAAGAACAGCTAAGGTACTGTGCAGAACCCTCAGACTCCCAGAACTCTGGTAGATGATCTAAGAATGAGGACTAAACGAAACTCATTCTTAGATCCTCTAAGAAGGGGTGAGAAAATATTTTTTACATTTTAATATACATATACATATAGCAAAAAACAAGAAAGTAATGGTGGGGACAAAGTGTGATTGAAAAGCCCTTCCACCTAAAGTATGTGGATAGTCAATACAATGTTAAACAAATATCTGCACACCAGTCAAGCCATAAGACTTGCTTTTCCCACAAAAATCACAAATTTGCAGTGATGTTACTACCGTAAAGAATTCTGAGTGGGCATATGCAAATTAGCTCAACAAGGAGTCACATTTTTGCCTCATTCCATTTTAAACATGGATTCCTTAAAGTTTGTGTTGGCTGTATAAAACAGCTTTGAAACACAACTTAGGAAAAGATGCAAAGCTAGTGAACCACTCATGAGATGCAAAGCTAGTGAACCACTCATGGACAGCTGTTTCATTAATGCAAATAATCAGCATGTACTGCCAAGCCTCAATAGCAAGCCAGTAACCAACCTCATGTGTTACTATTTCAATTGCTTTTGTTTGATGTGTTTATTGCAAAGAGCTGATTTTTTTTTTACATTTGTACAACAAACCTGATTTTCATTGGGGTTTGAATAATTTTGATTAGAGCTATATGTAATTTTGTGATTTTAATCACAAACATCAATTTATTTTTTGAAGACCCCAGAGTGCACCCCGTCTTCAGTTATTAAAGGGACACTCCAGGCACCCAGACCACTTCTGCCCATTGGAGTGGTCTGGGTGCCAACTCCCACTACCCTTAACCCTGCAACTGCAAACATTGCAGGGTTAACTCCTCCTCTAGTGGCTGTCTACTAGACAGCCACTAGAGGGCACTTCCTGATTTATAGCACAGGTTTTCTGTGCTATAGCGTCGCTGGACGTCCTCACGCTATGTGATGTAAAATCCCCATAGGAAAGCATTGAAAACAGTTTCAATGCTTTCCTATGGAGAGGTCAAATGCGCAATCGGTCTCCCACGCCGGATGACATCGGCGGGGGAGGAGCGTGGGCGGACCCTAAACCGGCACTGGTCTCAGGTAAGTCACTGAAGGGGTTCTAACCCCTTCAGCAACATGGGATGATTTTTTTATAGACTTTTTTTAAAAGTTGGATTGAACTACGATACCAATGTGTAGTATGATGATTTCTCATGCATGACTATAGCATTAACAAACAAATTGGCCAAGGCACGGTTGTTGTTTATGGAACATAAGAACATTTTAAAGTGGTGTTTCAAATTTGAGAATGTTGTTTAACCCCTTAAGGACACATGACATGTGTGACATGTCATGATTCCCTTTTATTCCAGAAGTTTGGTCCTTAAGGGGTTAAGTTCAACAACAATGGACGCATGAATTTGCAACAGAACCTTCTGAGAATTTCATGAAATCGAGATAAGTTGAAAAACAAAATACGAAATTATTACAGCATGTGCAGCAATCCCACTGGAAACTTTGGGCAATGTTACCCGAGCAGCAGATCGCCATAATAATAAGTGTCTGGACACTAATGGCAACCACTTTATTCACCTTTAGTAATTGTAGAGGTCAAAGGTAACTCGTATTCTTCTCTTGATGTCTGAATGAATTTAGTATCAAAATATTTATACAGATTTTTGTTTTGCTGAAGTGTGTATACATTTTTCTGGCTAGCTCTATATGAATAAGTACATCAAGTGACATGGTGTATGGGAATCTTACTAAATTTTGTAGAATATACAATAAAATATTTTTACCATCCAAAATGATCATGTGCACAGCATTACTTCTTGTTGAGCTATAGCTGCCATCCCAGTATTCACAGGTAAACTTCCCTGCATGACTGTAATCCAGACTTGGGATGTGATATGTGAAGGTGTTATTAGAGGGAATCCAAGCAAAATTCTTATAAAATTCAAAATGTTTGTAGATTTTCTTTGGAGGAACAGAACACTCGAGGGTAATAGCTTCTCCTTTTATATAGACCGGATACACAGGGGTAGCAAACAGGTGTGGTGTGGTTACGACATCTGTAATATACAGTTAGAGTAGGAAAGGTTAATATGAGTACAATCATCTTACTTGGTGTAAGTAATAGAAACATAGAAACATAGAATGTGACGGCAGATAAGAACCATTCGGCCCATCTAGTCTGCCCAGTTTTCTAAATACTTTCATTAGTCCCTGGCCTTATCTTATAGTTAGGATAGCCTTATGCCTATCCCACGCATGCTTAAACTCCTTTACTGTGTTAACCTCTACCACTTCAGCTGGAAGGCTATTCCATGCATCCACTACCCTCTCAGTAAAGTTATACTTCCTGATATTATTTTTAAACCTTTGTCCCTCTAATTTAAGACTATGTCCTCTTGTTGTGGTAGTTTTTCTTCTTTTAAATATAGTCTCCTCCTTTACTTTGTTGATTCCCTTTATGTATTTAAATGTTTCTATCATATCCCCCCTGTCTCGTCTTTCCTCCATGCTATACATGTTAAGATCCTTTAACCTTTCCTGGTAAGTTTTATCCTGCAATCCATGAACCAGTTTAGTAGCCCTTCTTTGAACTCTCTCTAAGGTATCAATATCCTTCTGAAGATAGGGTCTCCAGTACCGTGTACAGTACTCCAAGTGAGGTCTCACCAGTGTTCTGTACAATGGCATGAGCACTTCCCTCTTTCTACTGCTAATACCTCTCCCTATACAACCAAGCATTCTGCTAGCATTTCCTGCTGCTCTATTACATTGTCTGCCTACCTTTAAGTCCTCAGAAATAATCACCCCTAAATCCCTTTCCTCAGATGTTGAGGTTAGGACTCTATCAAATATTCTGTACTCTGCCCTTGGGTTTTTACGTCCAAGATGCATTATCTTGCACTTATCCACATTAAATGTCAGTTGCCACAACTCTGACCATTTTTCTAGTTTACCTAAATAATTTTCCATTTGGCTTATCCCTCCTGGAACATCAACCCTGTTACAAATCAAACCTTGTGCAGTCAGTAACCTTTTCCTACAGTGGAATCTTACCTGTAACAGTAAAAAAGAACTCTTAGCACAACTCTTAGACAGTTGAAGCTTCTGTAAAACTCTCCAGAATATCTCCAACCACACACACACACTTAGAAGCAACACTTAGATGAAGCAACCAAGCTCTATTAGCCAAGCTAATGACAACTACCCTTATATACTCCTAAAATCACCTCCCACTAGGAATGTTTAACACCTGGGTAAGCCTCTGCTTATTAGCAAACAATAGCTAATTTAAATAGCAATCAATAGCAAGTAGCTACCTAATCCAATCAAACGCCTTATAATTACCAACAGGAAATCAAACCTTGTGCAGTCAGTAACCTTTTCCTACAGATGAATCTTACCTGTAACAGTAAAAAAGTACTCTTAGCACAACTCTTAGACAGTTGAAGCTTCTGTAAAACTCTCCAGCGCACTCTCCTATCTACTAAACAGCAACTTCAATGTTGACAGATTTTATTAGTTTTTAAAAGTTTCTTTAAAAACACCTAACCTAATCTAGGCAAAAAAAATATATACATATAGATATAGATATATATGTGTGTATGTGCTTATTCATACATACATACATATATTTTGTAGTTTGTCTCGTTCTGCATGATAAAGCCACCTGTCATGTTATTAAATTGTGCTCCCTGCCCTACTCACCATTGTTGGTTTGTTAACTTAAATGTTATTCAACTATCTGCTTATCTCTAAAGACTTTCTCTGTTATTTCTGCTTCCCCCCTTATTTTATTGATAACCACCCGAATGGTCTTGCTTGACCAATCCTCACCTCCTCTGTGCATCTCCAGTCCACAGTTTTATTGCAGGCCTTTTTTGACCCTATCCTCTCTGTTTTCCACAATCTGAGCTTTAAAAGTTCCCTACTACAAACCAGAATGTTGCTCGACTGTAAAGGAGGTGGTGTAGGCATCCTTCTCTCCCCTCAATTTACCTTTCAACCTATCCTCCCTGTCCCTGCCCTTTCCTTTACTTCCTTTGAAGTTCACACTGTCTGCCTTTTTAAGCCCACTCCTTTAAAAATTGCCATCATCTATCGCCCCTCACTGTCATCCTAGGCTATTCACTGAAAACTTTTTTTTCCTGGCTACCCCACTTTCTCTCCTCTAGCACTCCCTCATACTTGGGGACTTTAACATCCCAATCAACAACCTCAACTGCCCTGATGCCTCCCGTCTGCTCTTTGTAACCTCCTCCTTTGGCCTCACGCAGTTGTCTACTTCAGCAACTCATATAGCAGGAAATACTCTTCACCTCATCTTCACCAATCTCTGTACCACCTCTAATATCTCCACTTTTCCATTTCCTTTGTCTGACCACCATCTTCTAACATTTGACATCCACATGCCCTGTACCCAAAGCCAGGCCGTGCTCCTACAGCCTGGCTCTTTCCACTGCGAAAGTAAATTACTTAAACACCCTCATAAGTACACTGTCCCAACAACCCAAACACCTATTTGATGATCAAAGGCAGCAGAAAGATCAAGGAGAATTAGGATAGAGTAATGGCCGCGAGATTTAGCAGCAATTAAATCATTGGATACTTTGGTCACAGCCGTTTCGACAGAATGACCAGCGCAGAATCCAGGCTGAAGAGGGTCAAGCAGAGAGTTGGATTCGAGAAAGTCAGTCAGTCTGGTGTGCACAACTCTCTCGAGGATCTTCGTGGCAAATGGCAGTAGCAAGATAGGGTGATATTTTGATAGGGAGTTGGGGTCAAGGCTGGGCTTTTTCAGAATTGGGGTTACAGTTGCATGTTTGAAGGGTGAGTGAAATGTGCCAGAGGAAAAGGAGAGATTGAAAATTTTAGTTAGAGGAAGAGCAAGAGAGGGAGATGAAGTGCAGATGAGATATGAGGGAATAGGATCGAGGGAACAGGTGGTGGGGCGGGAGTCCTGCGCTTACTCCCATCACTACTGGGCCGACAACAAGGACTACAGTACACATCAGCCCCAATATAGTAAAAACCAAAGAAAAGAAAAAGTTACCTGCGCTCTCTCCTTAATCCCTATGTATATTTAGACAAATGGAGGTCATTTAGTTGCTCCAATAGGGGGTCTGCCTTGACGTTGGCAGGCGGGCATTCCCTCCAATGGCCATTGGAGCAACTAAATGACCTCAATTTAACGCATTTAACTTTATATATATATATATATATATTCACACACATACATATATACACAAACATATACACACATATAGTAAAGAACAAGCACGCGCAGTCACAAACCCTAGCCAACATTCGCATTCATGTTTGTTTGTTTTTTGCATTTTTCACTCAAAAACAACTTATTCACTAATGATATCATCATCGTCGTACATTTTACTGTTTTAAAACACTCACATTTGTGTTCAGGGAAGTTTCTTGAGTACAACAGCACCCCCATGAACAGGTTTTATGGTGTTTTGGAAGTCACAAGGTCAAATACGGGGCTTGCAAATTAAATTGTCTGGAGTTTCTGCCTGGGTTGTCAGGCAAATCTCTCTAATGAAATTGCTTTATTACATACAATTAATAGATAAATATATACAGATTAACCTATATAGTGGATTCACAGGCAAATCCACTGTATAGGTCTTCATGGAGCATTGTCACTTTAATATTGTAAGAACACATTTTTGCCGGTTTGTTGGTACATCTATTTTTATATCCTTTCCATTTTCACTATTGGTTAATTCCTGTTTTCAACATCCTCACTGTACACTTTACTTAACACTTGCCCAAATTGCTGGATTCTAATATATTGCATGGCACTTAATTTTGTGTTATTTGATTCCATACCGATAACACGGTTACCAGCATCACTATGGCAACAAGTCATACACAATGACGTAAGCACAGCACTTTTGGGAGCAGAACAGGTTCATGCATTCGCACAACACTCGGGTAGATGCTGGTGATCACTTTGTTCAGCTGGAATGAGTTAAATTTCTCATTACTTCGTCCCATACATATTTTTCTTGTTGAATGTCTGTATTATTGTTATTTTTTTTCCTGAAGAAAGTCCCTAAGAAGACTATATATATATATATATATATATATATATATATATATATAATAATTAATGCAATGTTAAACACAAATACACACACCAGGCAAGCCATAAGACAAGGGGTTTTCAGCCACACTTTTTTTTCCCACCACAACTTATTTGGTATATATGTATTTATATATTTGTACAAAAATACCGGCACTAGCCGGTATTTTTGTACAACTATATCTTCCATGTGACCAGAGCACCAGGTACCAGGTATATTTTTAAGTAGGAGTCCAAGAGCTTTGGAATAATTATATATAATATATATATAGATATAGCTATAAATAAATAAATACAAAAAAATACCGGCACGCTGGGTTTTCCAAATCTTCTAAATACAGATTGTATACAAAACCGACAGACAGGAACACAATTTTTTTCACAATACAAAACAAATTTCCCCAGGATGCATTGAACCTGGGAGGTTTATAGCATGGCCCCTTGCATGCTGGCGCCTCTGGGTAGCACGTGGAGTAGAGTGTGGAGGTGTTGGAGAAGCTTTTGCATCGAGTTTTGGAGCCATTATGGAAATTGTTTGCAGTTGTTTTGGGACTTTTTGGTGCATTTCTGTGGAAAGGTAGTGAGCTGAGCTTCGTTGTTTGCATGCCTTTTACTGTGTGTTCTGCATTGTGGGTGGCTGTGGATATTTTATTTCAATAATATTGATTGCTGTATTTTATTTAAATACTATTGATTGCTGTATTTTATTTATATACTATTGATTGCTGTATTTTATTTAAATACTATTGATTGCTGTATTTTATTTTAATACAATTGATTGCTGTATTGTATTTGCATTATTTTGGTTGTGGGGGTTTAGATTTGATTTCCCTTTCTGTGCATTGACTGGTCTATTGCTTTCATCCTTTCTCCCTGCCTGTTTTTTCACCCTCTCCTTTCTTTTCCCTTTGTATTGGGGTATACTGCTTGCCCCCCTCTCCCCCTATTCCCAGCCTGACTTTTTCTCCCCCTTTTGCCTTGTTGTTTGTGTGTACCTTTCAGCGGTCAACGGGGAGCGGTATCCCGTTGCCGACCACCGGGGCCGCGGTGATTGTGTCCAGCGGCCCCACGTGTATGCTCCCGCTTGCCGACTCGGTTCGCCGAGCGGGAGCTGTCCCGGTCCCTTCTCCTCTCCCTTCTACGCTCCCGGCCACAAGTGTCAAATTCGAAGCTTGCGAGCAGCGTGGGTGGAGGGGAGGGGGCGAGCCGGCCATGTGGAAGTAACAGCTCCCGGCCTCGTTTCGCTCCCCCTCCGGTCTCAGCACTTACCCACGTGGGAGGTGTGCGATCTAATGAGACCACATCCATGTTCTGTGTAGGGCGACAGGACTTAGGTTTGCTGACTGTATTTAGTTCATTCATTTTTTCTATGCACCAGGGTTCTTTGTATACACGCCTTGTATACAATTCTGATGGGGCTTTGCATGTATTTTTCTGGGGAAGTGTGGTGAGATAGCTCAGTGGGCTGATTCCTCATCAGAACCCTTGGGGTTCACAGGTTCAATTCCCGGCAGGGCTGACTCAGTCCTTAATGCCATTAAATTGAGTAAATGTAACATCCCCACTATGCACTTGGAAATCAGAAGTATCTGAATGTCTCTTTTGCCTGTATTGTATGTAGTGCATACTCATCTAGGGAGTGAACGCTTCCCCTACTATTTGGGCCTTCTTTTGCCTACCAGCTGTCTCCTGCATACCTACACATAGGAAAACACCGCTGGTATAGGCAGGAGACTAATCTGATAAATAAATCCAGAGATTTAAATGTTCTGCCCTACATTACGGTATTCTCTAATGGTTGGCTACACGTGGCAATTACCTGCATGCACTGATTGGCCTGCTTCGTCTGTGCCCACAGATTGACCTGCTTTGTCTGTGCCCGCTGATTGGCCTGCTCTGTCTGTGCCCTATTGATTTGGCCTGTGCTGTTTGTGCCATTGCCTCCTGAATGCACGGCTTAGTGCTACAGACTCATGCTAGCGCCCTGCATGGGCTACCCAACTTGCCTCTGCCACTATATGGGGTGCTGCCCCAAATTACTCAGCTAAAGGTGACATTTATCCTCTACACCCCTAGGTGTACACACCTAAAGTCCCGAGTCTGTGGAGCCCTCTACCCAGGAGCAGAGTCTACAGGCGATGATTAATGCAGCGGTGGCCGCCTCTGTGGAACAAGCCCTGGCCAGGGCTCTCCCTCCAGCATAGCTGGACTTTAGTGCTTGAGGGACCCCTCAAAGGGCAGATGACTCAGCGGAGTCGGACTCTCCTAGTAGAGAGCAGGCAAGTGCGCAGAAGCGGTATTGGAAGGGTGAAAGCCCTGAGCCACGCTCCAGGAGGGGAAAGGCTCAGACGAAGTGACTTGGCTGTATGCTATCGGCGTCGCCGGCCAGACACCGACGCTTGTCCTGCACTTGGGTGGTGACATCCATACCTCCCCCACCCATGACAGTCCCCGTTAAATGACCAGGTCCCCTCGGAGGAGGTGGATGTTTGGGACAAGGATTCTGGAGACTACCCCGAATGCACCGTGAGACTGGGGACGACCCCACACCTGGGGAGACGGCTAGGGTCGTAGATGACTACATTTTCCTGGACGCCATGGGCTATACCCTGTGCGACCCTCGGTCCTTTCGACAAACCTGTCCCCGATTGGTCCTTTCCTGACCATTTAGCACAAATCGTGCATTACTTGGTCCGCAGGCCTTTGGATTGGGAAGTTCGCTGGAAACTTCGGGCGGAATGCCCAGGCCTGTACTGCCGGATAAGGTTGCCACGATCCCAAATGTAGCTTCTCTGGTCGCCACATACATGACCCGTAATGGACGGGATCCCAAGAAAGGGTCGAACGCAGTCTCCGTCTGACGCAGGGACGAAGCCCAGATTTCCATGAAGAGGATCTTCTTTCACCCATGAACCATTCTTCTTTCCATCCTTCCACTCCCGGTCCTTCTACTCACTGAGATCGGACGGAGGTAGAGGGAGTAGAGCCAGAGGACATGCGAGACTATTCTGCAGGTGAGAGCGCCTCCTGCCATTTATCTTTCCCCCTGTTGCATGCGGGCAGACTGTTTCACTGCATGAACAAGTTACGGGAGGTATACTCAGACATCTGGGTACTCAGTTTGCTCAAGGATAGGTCATGGATTTTCGTTCCCGCCGACTCTACTTCCGTTGGCTCCAACCACCTTAAGGGTGCTACAATCCCTCAGAGACACTGAGATTCGAGTTCTGTTCGACTAGGGCGTGGTCCAATGGACTCCGGACACACAGAACTTCTTCAGCTCGATTTTTCTGGTAAGGAAAACATCTGGGGATTTCCGCTCGGTGTTCTACCTGAGAATCTTAAACAGCGTTGTGGTATACCATCATTTCAAGATGAAGGACACACATTGACTACAGGACCTCCTCCGGCCGCGAAATTGGTTTGCAGGACTGGATCTGAAGGACGCCTACCTCTCTGTCCCGGTGGACA
This sequence comes from Pelobates fuscus, assembly GCF_036172605.1. Lineage (NCBI taxonomy): Eukaryota > Metazoa > Chordata > Amphibia > Anura > Pelobatidae > Pelobates > Pelobates fuscus. The sequence continues at coordinate 185,605,377 of NC_086321.1, read as the reverse complement.
ACGAGTGCAGAAGATTTCGCAGTTTCCTTGGGTAGGACGGACTTTGCCATTTCACCTGTTGTCTTATTGGACTATGCATGGTGGGTCTCCTCTTTGCATCGAGCCAGGCAACCTACCCGGACCCACTCCAGGACATTTTTTTCTTCCTGGCTACGTCACTTCCTCTCCTTTAACACTCCTTCCCTTATACTTGGGGATTTCAATATCCCAGTTAACAACCTCAACTGCACTGATGCCTCTCGTCTGCTCTCTGTAACCTCTTCCTTTGGCCTCACGCAATGGTCTAATTCAGCAACCCATACAGCGGGAAACACTCTTGATCTCGCCTTCACCAACCTCTGTACCACCTCTAATATCTCCACTGTTCCATTTGCTTTGTCTGACCACAAATCTTCTAACATTTGACATCCACATACCCTGTACCCAAAGCCAGCCTGGCTCTTTCCAGTGCAAAAGTAAATTACTTTAACACCCTCATAAGTACACTGTCCCATCAACCCAAACACCTATTTCACACTTTTGATGCTCTTCTCCGCCCTTTTACCACCTTATCCTTCTACCACCATGTCCGCCACAAACTTTGCATCTCACTTCACTGAGAAGATCTCTACAATCAGAGAAGAGATTGCTAATTTCTCTCCTTCCCATAATAATACATAACCCAACCCCACTCCCTCCACCATTCTACACTCATTCGTACCTGCTACAGCAGAAGAGGTTTCTGCTCTGCTCCGGTCCTCCCGCCCCACCACCTGTTCCCTCGATCCTATTCCCTCATATCTCATCTGCACTTCATCTCCCTCTCTTCCTCTAACTAACATTTTCAATCTCTCCTTTTCCTCTGGCACATTTCACTCACCCTTCAAACATGCAACTGTAACTCCAATTCTGAAAAAGCCCAGCCTTGACCCCAACTCCCCATCAACATATCACCCTATCTTGCTACTGCCATTTGCCACGAAGATCCTCGAGAGAGTTGTGCACACCAGACTGACTGACTTTCTTGAATCCAACTCTCTGCTTGACCCTCTTCAGTCTGGATTCTGCGCTGGTCATTCTGTCGAAACGGCTGTGACCAAAGTATCCAATGATTTAATTGCTGCTAAATCTCACGGCCATTACTCTATCCTAATTCTCCTTGATCTTTCTGCTGCCTTTGATCATCAACAGCTTCTTCGCATTCTCCGTAATTTTGGTCTACAGGATACTGCTCTCTCCTGGTGCTCCTCCTACCTCTCCAAGTGCTCTTTCAGTGTTTCTATCTCTGACTCTTTCTCTTCCCCCCCCCAAGGACAGAACCTTGGGGGATGCCGACAGAGAGTGGTTACTCTCTGTCAGCATCCCCCAAGGTTCTGTCCTTGGTCCCCTACTGTTTTCATTCTATACTGCCTCCCTTGGTAAACTCATCAGTTCATTTGGCTTCCAATAGCACTTCTATGCAGATGACCCCCAAATCTATATGTCCTCCTCTGATCTCTCTCCTCTTGATTAGTGTCTCTGACTGCCTCTCTGCTATTTCTTACTGGATGGCCACCCATTTCCTTAAGCTCAACTTGTCCAAAACAGAACTTCTGGTCTTCCCTCCCTCAAGTGTTGCTACTCCTGTTTCTGTCTCCCTCCACGTTAATGGTGCTACCATCAGCTCCACCGTGTTCTCTTTGACTCTGACCTCTTCTTCACGCCTCATGTCCAGTCTATCACCAAATCCTGCCTCTTCCATCTCAAAAACATTGCATGCACCCGCCCCTATTTAACGCCAGATGCGGCTAAGGTGCTGGTCCATGCCACTGTCCTCTCTCTCCTTGACTACTGCAATCCACTTCTCAGTGGTTTTATGTGCTCCCAACTTGCCCCATAACAGTCTATAATGAATGCGGCGGCAATGCTCATCTTCCTGTACGCCCGTACCTCCCACGCTTCACCCCTCTGTCAGTCCCTGCATTGGCTTCCCGTAAGATATAGAGCTTAAAAGAAAATGTTGGTTCTTGCTTTTTAAATCTCTACATAATGCTACTCCCACCTATTTATCCTCCCTAATAAACAAGTATGTCCCGTCTAGGCCCCTACGCTTGGTCAAAGACCCGCGTCTATCCTCTGTTCGTATCTGATGCTCGTATCCAAGACTTCTCTAGGGCTGCACCGTTCCTGTGGAACTCCCTTTCTGTTAGATGCTCACCCAGTCTCCACACCTTCAAAAAATCCTTAAAAACCCAATTTTTCACAAAAGCATATCAATTAAACTGTTAATAGCTCCAAAAAAAAGTCTTCATTGAATACTATGCTACCAATCTACTTCCCCAATACTTTGATGTAGAATTATTAAAAAACCTGTATTGAACCTGTGTTGAATTTTTGCACTAACTCCATTTTAACCCACATTACCCGACAGAATCCTCCATTTTAAACTACATTACATGACAGAATTTCCTAACAGCATTTAGTGTAATGAATAGAGACTGTATTTTCTATAAAGACATGACTAACTCCGGAATTATTGAATCTCCTGTTACATGCAACAAAGTATAACCAAGGCCATAGCCAAGGCCATGAGAAGCTGGCCTAATGAAATGTTCTATTCATAAAAGAACCCTGCACCTGACCACGAGTCTGACATCACTAACTACCCAAAATTACGCTCAAGCCCCCCTTCCCACCGAGTAAGCCTCGTGCTGGGTAAGATGGCGCTTGAGCCATCTGTCCACACCCGTGTCCAGAACAATACCACCTCCCGGTGGGAGAACACCTAGCTAACCACTTAGTTCTAGAGCCAATTAATAATATTGATGGGTGGACACTGACATAGCCACTTAACATTTAATCCAATTAATGATGTTTATTTACTGATATCTCAATAATCAATGATGATGTAATTTCGCTCTTATAAGGGTCTGCGAGCCCGCTTTTCTTCAGATGCCATTAAATTTCCTCGAAGTTATTTTAACCTGAACTCCGTGTGTCAGTGTGAATTTACTTCTGCGTATACGCAATTTAATCATCTCAGATTTGGACAGGAACAGATAGACATTTAAACATATTTGTTTATTTCTAAATTAATCTACATCAATTTGGCGCCCAGAACGTGGGGCACCGGGCTATGGCCTCTGGCCAGTAAGCCGTCCTAAGGAAGACGCTGTTGGACGGAGGAATCCGGGGGGAAGGAAAGGAGATTGATCACCTCCCTGTACACGGTAGAGACTACTGCAGAGTTTATCCGGTATGTTCCAGCCCCTTTGATTGACCCGTCCACGTGTCTGTGACTGCTAACGGGAGGACATCAAAGACAGGTAATATCTTGCCCGGTGTCTTGTTGTTACCCACCTGTTTACCTGCATTTAGTCTATCTGTTGCCTGGGTGTGTTGGTATTGGTCTATATTTAGCTTAAGTGCCCAGGAGTGTTTATCTGTTTACCCCTTTTGGGATAAAGGGGGGTGGACATGTGGTAGTTTGCCTGGGGGTCCTCTGTTTGTCTGTTTACCCCTTTTGGGATAAAGGGGGGTGGACCTGGGGGTGTGTGCCTGGGGTCCTCTGTTGCCTGTTTACTCCTTTTAGGAGCCACGTGGCTGTGGCTGTAGGGAAAAAGGGGGGTGGACCTGTGGAAGTTTTCCTGGGGGTCTTCTTTGCCTGTTTACCTCTTTTAGGAGCCTCGTGGCTGTGGCTGTAGGGAAAAAGAGGGTGTTGGATCTGTGGAGGTTGTGTAGACTCATAGCTTCCTGGGGGTCCTTCTGGTGTCACTTTGATAGCCTAGCTAGCCTCATTGTGCACATAACTCTGCTTGCAGAGAGGTGGTACCCTCCAGCTTCGAGCGCTGAGGCTGGTGGAATTCCAATTTTATTTGTGGTGGGTGGATTCAAGCAGGCATTGCTGTCTCCAGCACCACGTGGTAGTGAGACTTACGGGTGGGTCCGTAGGGGCGCTACGGGGGTGAGGATAGTGGTAGCCACACTTAGTGGACTGCTGCAACAAGGGAGGCTATACAGGATTCGGGTCGGAGATGGTTGCTGTTTCCTGTGGCCGCTGGTAGTGAGACTTGAGGAAGTCATTCTCCGAGCGGGGACACTACGAGGTTGAGGGAGGTGACTTTGGTCACATGAGTAAAGGAAAGGGATTACTGTTGATTTTATTTGAACTGTGATGCATGCACTGTATTTCAATTGAATTGTTGTTTTTTGTTTAATTGGGAGTCATTCAAACTCCCGTGTCTGTCTCTAAATTTCACCTTACTTTTACTTTACTCTACTTCCTGTATTATTTACACTATCCCCTCCTATTTCTCTTGTGAGAGAAGTGATTGGTTACACACTTCTCACCCCGCTCCAATCCGTGACTACCACCTCGGGTAGGCGGATTTAGTGACTAGTCTACGTTTTGGGAAGACGCACTTGAGGGGGACCCACCCTTCTTGAGTGGCAGTCGAGCATTGTAGACGTTCTGTTTCATTTTCCTTTCCCTATATCTGGGACGCCATTTATAGGGGGATATGGGACAGGAATTGAGTAAGCCCGGTAAGGGCTGGCTAGCGTGTGATTTAGTTGAAGATAGAGAGGGTGAAGAGATGGTTAAAGGAGTTGAAAAGATTGCTAAAGTGTGTAAAATTGCTGTGCCTTCATGTGGTAGATTGCAGCCAGAAAGCTGGCGTAGATTACTGACAGAGAAGAAAGGCAAGCTTACAGATAATGATTTATTGCGTACTGCTGAAGCATGGTACAGAGTTGCGAAGGCTATTCAGCAGGAAGGTTGGGTTGAGGAAGAAATAAATCACAAAGGTGTAAAATTGTTTGTGTATCATAATAATTGTGTTGCTGGGGCATTCCCTCAGCCAGCGCCCCAAAATGGCGCCCAGGGGATGTCCATCCCCAAGGTTCAGTCAGCAATAAGTGACAGCCAGCTGACCATGTTCCCCACTCCCAATCCTCCCATCACCCATCCCGTCATTTCCCCTGTTTGTCCGGTCCTGAATTCTGATGGATCATTATTCTCCCCATCATCATCCCTAACATTCCCATCATCCTCATCCATCCCTGCACTACCTTCTCTGCCTAATCCAAGCATTTCATCTGCCATTCCTTCTCTACACTCTCTCTACGTCAATAATCCTACCCTCCCGTCTGCATCCACCCAGTTCGCTAACCCCTCCTCTCTTGCTACTGTCAATCCTACTACACCCGCTCCGGCTCCTCCTACTACACCTGCCTCTGCTAATCCCTCTCCGCTCTCTCCCCTTCCCACTCCTCCCACAGCCCAGGTTCCCACCCCTTCAGTTTCATATCCGTATCCCGGATGTCCCACCTCCTTCCCTAATCCCTGCCCAACTAATCCACCCTCCCCAGGTTCCGCCCAAAACCCTACCCAGTTGTCTTGGCCCTACCCCTTCCCTTACCCCTTGGCCCTGCCCTATCCAAACCAAGCCTACTTCCTTTCCCAAGCCACTCCCCAGACCCCGGTCATGCCCAGTCCGGCACAGTCTGCCCCGGATGTGCCCACATCCAACATGGCCGCCACTTCTTCCCTTAACCCTAACGCAGCTTCCTTCCACGCCTCCAATATGGCGGCCCCCAGTCATCCAGCACCCTTAATGCCGGTACTTCCCGGTGATTACTCACCCCAAGCTCATAATCCACTGGCCACTCCAGCTTCTGGGATTCCCTCATTACCCCCGGTTCTAACACCTCAAATGGCCCCATTAATCAGAGGGGTCCAGGTCACAGATGAGGATGAGTATGAGGAAGGATCCCAGGGCTCTCAGGATGCCACGGGGCCCCCGCCCCGCCGTTCCCTCGATGATCCTTTCGGACATACGGGCCGGGGGGATCGGGCCCCTCCTAAATATGTAGCTTTTAATCCTACTCAGGCTAGTGCCCTGATGAAATCACTCCCTGACCCAGAAAAGCAGCCCATGCCATTTTACCGAGGAATAGTTCAGATTCAAAAGACTTATTCTGCAGCATGGCGTGATTTACTGAGCATTTGTGCTATTAAAGCCGGGGATGCATACTGGCCCAGCATGGCCCGCCACCTCAGTACAGATCTGCTTATAAGTGACATTGATTACCCCTCCGGAGTAACTTTTTGTAACCAGCTAAAAGAGTGGGCTAAGGACAAACTTGCAGATCAGGCTGCTGGCCTTACTGATATTGTACAAGACAAAGGAGAATCAGTGGAAAGGTTTCATGCAAGACTGTTTCAAATGTTTACAGATTTAGGATTTGATCTTACAGACAAGATCCATTCTCAAATGCTGTCTGGTGCATTTGTCCAAGGTGTTAAAGACTCCATACGCAAGGGAATCATTGCTGCACGCCCTGAATATAAGGTGGTCCCTCTGGATACCTTACTCTTAGTTGCTAGGGGTCTGGAATCTGCCCCGACTCCTAGAAGGCCCAGTTCAGCTCCCCTCATGGTGTCCCGCACCGGACCTGTCCCAAAAGGCACCAAACCCGAGGATGGACATTGCTTTAATTGTGGTGCTAAAGGACATTTCAGAGGTGAATGCCCAGAGCCCAAGAAAGAGACCAAGAAGGTGACAAAGGCTGCACCTGTCCCCAAAGCCCCAAAAACAGTTCCAATTGTTGAGGAACCAGATGATTAGGAAATTGGCAAGCCTGTGTCATTAACCCCTGTCATGGCAGTGTCTTCAGGGGATAAGGGGGGGCCACTTGCCACTGTGACTCTACCCATTGAAGGACAACCTACCACATTTCTTGTTGACACAGGTGCAGCCCGAAGTGTTCTACGAGAACAAGACCTGCCAGACCCATCTTTTCTGTCAAATATTGATGTCTCTTGTGTTGGAGTGGATGGCCAAGACACAGTCCTTTAACAACTCCATTACGAGTTGGCAACTACCCTAGCTTGCTTGCTCATTTTGTGGTATCCTCCACATGCCCAATTAACCTGTTAGGCGCTGATGTCCTCTCACGCCTGCAGGCATCTATCATCTTCACTCCAGATGGACAAGTAGAACTGTCTACTCCTCTATCTGAATCAGACACCTCAACCTTGTGCTCCCTGCCTCTGATGTTGCATTTAGAAGAACCCCGTGGGGAAGCAAAGGAACAGAGGTCCAATTTTCCAGATGAACTAAAGACTAAGGTACCTGCAAAATTATGGTCCTCAGGCCCAGAGGACATAGGTCACCTAAAAGTTCCACCTGTGGTGGTAAAGCTCATTCCAGGAGCAAAGTTACCAAGAAAACCACAATATCCGTTAAAACCAGCTCAAGCTGCAGCTATTTCAATTCAAATCAAAGCACTCTTGGAGAAGGGTGCTCTTGTGAAATGTGAATCAAAATGCAACACCCCATTATTTCCTGTGAAGAAGAAAACTCCAAAAGGTGAACCAGAGAAGTACAGAATGGTTCAGGATCTCCGTGCAGTGAATGAAGCAACAGTCCTGGACACCCCTATTGTGCCAAATCCACACACTCTGCTCTCTGGGGTCCCACCTTCAGCAAAATTCTTCACAGTCATTGATTTGGCCAATGCCTTCTTCAGTGTACCACTGGATCCAATTTGCCAATTCCTGTTCGCTTTCACACATGAAATGCAACAGTACACATGGACTGTTATGCCCCAAGGGGCACAAAACTCTCCACGTCAGTTTGCAAAGGCCATGTGCTCTATCCTTGATCCATGGCAAGCGGACCACCCAAAAGTTGTCCTGCTCCAGTATGTGGATGATTTACTGCTCTGTGGAGATGACATACCAACAACTGAAGAATGTTCAATTAGTCTCCTTTGCTATTTAGCAGAACAAGGATGCAAAGCTTCACTTCTCAAGCTGCAATTCTGTCAACCTACAGTAATCTTCCTTGGACATTGTCTATCTCAAGGCACCAGACATCTCACTCGTGACCGAGTTAGAGCAGTACTGGATATTCCACCTCCAAGGACTTCAAAATCTCTACATGCCTTCTTAGGCCTCATTTCCTACTGCCGAGCATGGATCCCAGAAGCCTCTCTGCTCATGCAACCTCTCTATGATGCACTCAAGTCAGACCCATTCTGCCTGACCAATGAAGCACTGGATAATTTCAATACACTAAAACGTGCAATTGCATCTGCTCCTGCTCTAGGCCTACCAGACTACACTAAACCCTTCAAATTGTTTGTCTCTGAAAGAAAAGGCCATGCTACAGGAGTCCTTACCCAAACAAATGACTTAAGAGGCCGTCAAAGGCCTATTGGTTTTTTCTCCTGCCAACTGGATATCGTGGCCAGAGGGACCCCTTCTTGCCTTAGGGCCGTTTTTGCAGCAAGAGAACTCATTGAAAGAACTGCAGACCTGGTCCTTGGCCACCCTCTAGTTGTCTTGGCCCCTCATGACATTTCTGCCATCATCAACCAAGTACAACTCAAGCATGTGTCTCCTGCAAGACACCTACGTCTCCAATGTCATCTCCTGTTACCTGACAACATTACCATACAAAGATGTCAAGTTCTCAATCCGTCCACTCTTCTCCCACTACCTGAGGGAGGTATCCACTATGGGTTTATCATGGATGAAACCTACATCTACCTTCTTGCTGGTTCAATCAAGAGAATGCATCCTGATTTATCCTTTCATGATGGACAAGCTCCTCTCTGCGAGGGACCAGGATATGCCTTCTGTACCATGTGGTATAAGCCAAACAGCACTCCTGAGCCTTGCTACGAAGATGAGCTTTATCACCTAGTGGAGGTGAAACTCACTGCCCAAGACTTTTACTGTGACTCTGAAGGCAACAGCATGGCCTTGATTCCATTACCTTCAGAACTCAAATACTTGTACCGTCATTGGGATACTGCCATTCCACATGTCCCTGTCACCAAGTTGAAAACAAAATCATGGAATGATCTTGGGCCCATGGCAAAATTATGGGCCACCATGGATGAATCACAGCTACAGGAAAATGGCATTGTCAAATACCCAACAACTGACCATCTTGAAGCATGGCCACGCCACTTCCTGGAAAATGAATTTCAAGATCTGGTCATAGTGAATGATTATGACCCAGAGACACCTCATGACTGTTTTGAACAGATGAAAATGGAGACAATACACTTACCAACTGTACATGAGAATCCATTAACAAATCCTGATTTCACCCTGTTTGTGGACGGTTCAAGGTATGCTGATGAAGAAGGAAAATACCACACAGGATATGCCGTAACCACAACAGATGAAGTTATCAAGTCATCATCTTTGCCACCAGCAATGTCTGCACAAGAAGCTGAATTGCAAGCCCTGACTTCAGCATGCAAAATCTCCGAAGGAAAACGTGCCAACATCTACACAGATTCAAGATATGCTCTGGGTGTGGCACATGACTTCGGCCTAATTTGGAAATCAAGAGGATTTCTTACCACTGCCGGTACACCAGTCAAACACAGCTCTGCAATTAAGGAACTAATGGATGCCCTCCTACTCCCTGAAGAAGTGGCTATCTTGAAAGTGAAGGCACATGGGAAGTTGGATACAGATGAAGCAAGGGGCAACCATTTGGCTGATCAGGCTGCTAAGCAAGCAGCAAGAAAATTGCAGGAAGTGGATGAAGAAGTGTCCGGACACAAATAAATTCCTATTTTTGCCCTGCAGACCCTTCCTACTGACCTAAGAATCTTACGGGAACAGCAAGCTACAACTACCCCCGAAGAAATACAGAAGTGGAAGAAGAAAGGAGCAGTCCTAAAGGATGGAGTATATTACAACAACTTTAGATTCTGCCTTCCTAAGAATTTATATCCAGCAGTTGTCCAATGGGCACATGGACCTGCACACCTGTCAAAGGACTTAATGGCCGCCCTCATACAAAAGTATTATGAAGCACCTGGAATCACAACATTGATCAACAGCTTCTGTAGGGCCTGTGTCATTTGTGCAAAATGCAACCCAGGAAAACCAACCAAGGTGCCCTTGAAACACCTGGCTAAGCCCATGTACCCATTCCAGAGAATTCAGATTGATCACATACAAATGCCCAAGAGTGGGCCTCATGAGTATGCACTAGTAATAGTGGACATGTTCTCAGGCTGGCCAGAAGCCTACCCAGTGGCCAATATCACTGCAAAAACAACTGCAAGACGCCTACTTACAGATATTGTATGTAGATTTGGACTTCCAGAAGTCATTGAAAGTGACCAGGGCCCAGCCTTTACAGCAACAGTGACTAAAGAAATTTGGACTGCTCTGGGGGTGACCCTAGCCTTTCACACCCCTTACCACCCACAAAGTAGTGGCAAAGTGGAACGCATGAATGGCACCCTAAAAGCCAGAATGCTAAAAATGTCACAGGAAACAAAGATGCCCTGGCCAGAAAGCCTGTCAATAGCTTTATTCAGTGTTAGGCACACACCTAGAGGGAAGCACTCACTATCCCCATATGAGATTCTATTTGGGACTGCACCCAGACTAGGTTGTTATTACCCGCAACAGTTGCAGCTTCAAACTGATGTTTTAGTAGACTATGTAACTGAACTTGCAAATGCCTTAAACAAAATACATGCCCAAGTTTTCTCTTCAATTCCAGATCCCGAATCTGATACGGGTACCCACAACCTGCTTCCCGGAGATTGGGTTCTAGTCAAGAAATTTGTGTGGAAACACACCCTGGAACCAAGATTTGACGGGCCATTCCAAGTTCTCCTGATTACTGCAACCTCCGTCAAATTGGCCGGCAGGCCACATTGGATCCACGCTTCCCATTGCAAAAATACTCCTGCCCCAGAGGAAGCAGATACCGCACAACCATGTACTTCTGGTACATCCTCTCCTTAATTAGCTTAATTAAGGCCCAGCAAGTAGCCATCACCAAAGATGCCAGTGGGTATACCTTCTGGTACAATTCTTCATGTACCCGTGTGGCTACTTATACTTTTGATTACTGTGACATTGTAGAATGCCCATTCCCTACATCACAGATTCAAAATATCTATAGAGATATTCCTCATTCAAAGGACCCCTATGTTTGTGTAGTTGACAAACAATGGGGGCACAATTGTAACCATTGGGGGGCGGCGGGATGGAATGCCGGGCCTGCCTGGGGTTACAAACCAAAAAGTGCCTTATCTAAAGTAGATGATCATGGTAGATCCCTCCTCCAAAGAATGACCCTAAGGAAGCCTGGAGGAGGCACACCCATGAAATTAATCCTAAATATTGAGCATCCCAGTCCAACAGATGCAGATCAGTATGTAATGGGAATGTATTGGAAGAAAGGTTCCTATAACAAGTTAGGGCACTTCTACCTTAAAGAAATGTGCCACTCTCCAGAGTGGCAAGGGGCCACCCATATGGTCTCAAATCCATTAAAACCACACATCCAGTCCTTTAAAGACATGATGGCCATTGCAAACCCCACCTTTGAAGATACCATGGCCGCTGAAACAGGTTTTTAATGATGTTAATCTATGGTTGGAATGGATGAAATATAATGCCAACAAACATAACAGAACCGCATGTTATGTGTGTGGTGGTGCCGGGCCTCACCTCGGCACCGTACCTTTAACCTTACCAGTAGATATAGAAGAATGTGTTTTGAGTCTTTTTGCCTACCACTACAATTTCAATAGGTCCCTCTGCAAAGCATGGACAGTGTTATATCCTCTCTTAGCCAAGGATGTCAAACCCCCAGATGGTGTTACAGTTTATAAAGGTAACTACACTTGTTATGCTAATTATGATGGAATTGGTAAATTCTTGGGTAACTTCTCCAAAGGGTATTGTGCCACCTACAGAACTGTCTCCATGAACCTGCTGCAATTCCATACTAGGTCATTGGGGGATATTTACTGGTTGTGTGGGGATTTACAGCTAAGATCCAGGATGGACAAAGAATGGTGGGGTGAGTGTACTCTGGCTGAAGCCATTATGCCTATACATATTATCTATGACACACACCCTGACACATATGAGTCCAAACACACACCAGCCAAGGTTAAGCGTGAAGCCCCAGTAAAGGGCAGTTTTGACCCTCACATTTATATTGATGCCATTGGGGTGCCTAGGGGGGTGCCCAATGAATTTAAAGCAAGAGATGAAGTTGCTGCAGGATTTGAATCACTTTTTACCATAGTTACTGCAAACAAGAATTTGAATTGGATAAATTACATTTATTACAACCAACAACGCTTTGTTAATTACACCAGGGATGCCCTCCAGGGATTAGCCGAACAGCTGCAGGCTACATCCCAAATGTCCTTCCAGAATAGAATGGCCTTAGACATGATTCTAGCTGAAAAAGGGGGTGTATGTAAAATTTTGCCCGACACCATGACATGTTGTACTTACATCCCAGAAAACACAGGCCCTAATGGTAAAGTCACCTTAGCCATAGAAAAATTAAATGAGCTCTCTGAAGAGTTAAAAAGTAATTCTGGGGGGGCGGGGCCTAACCGCAGAGCCGAGAGGTCGCAGAAAAGAGCTGCTCCTGCACCTCGGGACAGAAACCTCGGGTTAAACGCCTAAAACTTACCGTAAATTCCTCAAACGAGTATCCAGCAGAAAGGCGAGACCGGGGGCTACCTACCGATACCAAATATGTGGCATACCAAGCAGAAACCCTCGAAGTACCCCTCAAGGCCTGCCTGCATAGCCGGCACAGGGGAGACGGCCGCTTCCCTGATGCCTCCAACAGAGATAAACATGATTACGGGCCCTAACCCCCCCCCCTATGGACCGGTGGGGGTCATCCCGGTCCCAGGAGGACCACCCCAGAAGCTGTGGCAGCAACCCCAACGGGATCGACCTGTAAGCAAAATGGCGGAGACTACACTCGAGCCAACAGGCCCAACAAAGGAGACCGACATCCTAGCCCGGCTGGACGCCACGTTTACAGCGTTTTGGGACAAACTAGCAGACCGACTGAGCACAAGTAAGGCTAAAGCTTCAGACCCACCTAAGGCACCGCCATATCGCTCCCGTCCAAAGCGCACACGTAGTCAAGCCAAGCGCGCCAAAAAAGTATGGCGGAGAAGAAGACGCTCTCTCCTGCAGGCAGGGACACACACGAGGCGGCGCCCGACAGCACGGCACAAAGTACAGCAAGCCGCACCCAAGCAGATGAAAACAGAGCTGCTAACCATGAGAGCTGGGAAGAGCCTGCACTCACACCCGAGAGGGGTCCACACCACGCCTGCAAATATACCGGGGAAAAAGAAGATCTATCCACATCTCAGCAAACGGGCAGCAAAGCACATGAAGCACACAGGCCTGGTGGTCGGAACCAGGGCCGGATTAAGAGCCCAGTGGGCCTGGTGCTGATAATTATGATGGGCCTAATTACAAAATCTGATTGACCAAAAACACTAAAACAGTCCTACCTCCTAAGCGTCATGTATCTGATGGAGAAGATGCTGTAGGGAAACTCATAGGATGCAACTATGAGAAAACACATACCCTTTGCTAATCTCATGCTTTCATCTTTCAAGTAAACCCATACCCCCAAACAGCAGTGTCCAGTAAAGCAGGAAGTCTATGGATGCGGTAAAATGGTGGGCTACTGACACAAATCACCTAACCAGAACGGCTGAAAGGGCGAACATACACAAAAAGGGGGAATGTCTGTGTCCCTATGTCTCCCAGTCCCTTAGTGTTTGTGTCCTCATGTCTCCCAGTGTCCCTATGTCACTAGGGGACATTGAGAGACATTGGGACACTGGGAGACATGGGGACACAGATACTAGGGAACACTGGGAGACCTGGGAAATCTGAGACTCTTGGGGACACTGGGTGACAGACACGAGGGGACACGGGGAGACATGGGGCACTGAGCCACTGTGATATATAGGGGACACTGGAGACTTGATAAAAACCTGGGTACAGGTCAAAATGTTGCGGTGTCCAATAAACCTGCTTAAAGCTATCACAGTGAGTGCCTGAGATTTTTTTCTTTTATACTAGGGGACACAGACACTACGGGCACAGAGACACTACGGGCACAGAGACACTATGGGCACAGAGACACTACGGGCACAGAGACACTACGGGCACATAGAGACATGGGGCACTGAGACACTGACATAGGGGACACTGATACATAGGGGACATTGGAGACTTGATAAAGACCTGGGTACAGGTCGAAACGTTGCGGTGTCCAATAAACCTGCCTAAATCTATCACAGTGAGTGCCTGAGATTTTTTCTTTTATACTAGGGGACACTGAGACACTAGGAGACATGGGGACACAGAGACATTGGGAGACTAGGGGACTTTGGGAGTCTAGGGAACACTGAGACACTAGGGACACTGGCACACTACAGACACTGAGAGACACCAGGGACACATGGGGATACTGAGATACTAGGGACACTGGCTGGGAGACATGGGGACACTGCCATGTCTCCTATGTCTCAAAGTCGCCCAGTGTCCCCATGTCTCCCTGTGTCTCCATGCCTTTCAGTGTCCCCATGTCGCCCAGTGTCCCCTAGTGTTTGTATCCCCATGTCTCCCAGTGTCCCTTAGAGTCTGTGTCCTCATGTCTCCCAGTGTCCTGATGTCACTAGGACACTAGGGGACACTTAGAGACATGGGGACACTGGGAGACATGGGGCCACTGAGCCACTAGGGACAGTGGCTGGGAGACATGGGGACACAGACTAGGGGCCACTGGGAGACATGGGGCCACTGTGTCCCTAGTGTCTCAGGGTCATGGGCGTCCGAATGGGGGGGGGTAAAGGGGGGTACTTGCCCCCCCCCCCCCGGATTTTTCAGCTTGTGCTGCTATTTTTCATTTTAGTGTGAGAATACAGTGCAATACCAGCGCTGGCCAGTAGGTGGCGCTGTGAATTGAGAAAGGCAGAAAGCTACAGCTAATCCCTGCCTCTCTCTCATGACTGAAACCGCAGGGGAGCAGCACAAAGGCAGCCTACAGAGCAGGTAAGTGAGGGATGGGGGGGTGGGGGAGACCGCATAGAGGAAGGTAAAGTAGAAGGAGCAGAAAGGTTCTGCAAGGGGCAGGAGGGGTCAGCAAGGAATAGAAAGGGGCAGCAAGAAGCAATAAGGGGTCGAAAGGTTTTCATGGAGCAGGAGGGTAAAGTAGAAGGAGCAGCAAGGAGCAGGAGGGGTCAGCAAGGAGCAGGAGGGGTCAGCAAGGAGTAGAAAGGGTCTGCAAGAGGCAGGAGGGGTCAGCAAGGAATAGGAAGGGGATGCAGGAAGGGGTAGGGCCAGTCTGCAAGGAGCAGGAGGGGTCACCAAGGAGTAGGAAGAGGCAGCAAGGAGTAGGAAGAGGCAGCAAGGAGTAGGAAGAGGCAGCATGGAGCAGGAAGGGGCAGCAAGGAGTAGGAAGGGGCAGCAAGGAGTAGGAAGAGGCAGCAAGGAGTAGGAAGAGGGAACAGGAAACAATATCAGTGTTAATGTGTTCACTTTTATTTACTGAGTGTCAGGAAACACAGAGGGCCGCTGGGCAGGGGTGCCGCTGATTGGCTAAAACATTGTTGGCTAAAACATTTTTATGAATCGCGAACTAGCGATTGGCTTAGAGTGTCAGCTGACCACTCTAGCCAATCAGCGGCACCCATGCCCAACGTCAATCTGCACTTCCTGACACTCTGTTTCAGAAGTCGAATACCACTGAGCGACCTGGAGATCTGGAGCTGAAGGAAGCCTTTGGGGGTAAACCATTTGAGAGCAGTTTCACCCCTTCAAAGAAAGAGCACGCAGGGGCCTCTTTGCATCACAGCATTTTCATTTAGATAAAGTTGTTATGGTGACCAGAATGTTCCTGTAATTTGATGAAAGGAACACTATAGTGTCAGGAATACAAACATATATTCCTGACACCATAGTTGTGAAAACGCTATTCATCCTTGCTTTATGTGAAAATGACTATGCTCCTTCCCTTTCATGACACTGTCAAAAAGGGGCCAAGCATGGATGTCATTACAATTATGCCCCCCCCCCCCCCCACGGAAAAATTCCTGCGGACGTCCATGCTCAGGGTCCCCATGTTCCCCAGTGTCCCAATGTATCAGCGTCCCCATGTCTCGGAGCTGCTGTCTGGACACTCTGTGCAGAGCTGCTCCCCCGCGGATCAGTGAGTAGAGAGAGGCAGGGAGGGAGATGCCGTAACTTCTTATCACTGCCTCTCTCCACACAAACAGCGACCCCTACTGGCCGGCGCTGGTATTGCAGAATAATCTATGTTTATACTGAGACAGACATTTGTGTTGCCGGTATTACTGCAATACCGGCACCAGCTAGGCAGCCTCAAATACCTGAGAAATACTTCTGAGAAATACCTGGAAACCCTAAGAAATACATGAGAAATATCTGGCAACCCTAAGAGTAGTGTGTAAAAAAAAAAAAAAAAAATGTAAAAAAAAATTTTTTTTTTTTTTTTTTTTTTAAACCAATGGGCCTATTCCATGGGCCTGGGCCTGGAGCTGCAGCTCCATCAGCCCCTATGTTAATCCGGCCCTGGTCGGAACGGAAGGCAACCAGCACAGCACAACACCCCACACGGACGACAACAAAGCCCAATGCGAAGCAGAACCAGCTGCAGCAAAGCAGATTCCAGAGAAACAAAGCTGTTGGGAAACCTATACACGGAACCCAGGAAGGACCACACCAGCCAGAACGGGAGTTGGGTGAAGCAACCAGGACTTATGCACTCCACGGCCTACAGCCGCAACCCTGCCTGTAAGGCAGAGACGGACACTCATAGCAGCCGACAGTAAAGTATAAGACTCTCCTTTACATGGGGAACACCCACCCTACACACCCAGCTATAGGCACTAGCAATGTTACGCTTATAACTTAACTCTCACCGGGGCCACTTTAGACGTAACATAAAGTCTTGCGTTAATTAAACCCGTACCTGTGACCCTTACACCTAAGTATATGTTAGACTTAGCATACTGTAGGAATAGGCTGAAGCAGCTCAGACAAAGCGACTGAAACTACTAGCTGGACTGATTGTTCACCCTAGTTAAAATGGCGACGTTTTCGTATTAACTTAACTTAATCTATGACATTAACCTGTTATTGTTTCAAGTTGTAATGTTTGACCTAACCCTGTATCACACCTTCCCAGATAAGATGAACTGACAAACTACTTGATAAGCGACAATTATATATAAAATGTGCAGAACCCTCTAATGCCTGACTATTGTAACATG
This sequence comes from Pelobates fuscus, assembly GCF_036172605.1. NCBI lineage: Eukaryota > Metazoa > Chordata > Amphibia > Anura > Pelobatidae > Pelobates > Pelobates fuscus. The sequence continues at coordinate 185,588,286 of NC_086321.1, read as the reverse complement.
ATGTCTCATTACATGTTTTCCTTGCTGTTGTGGCATGATAAGCACGACTTGTTGAACCCTTGCACAAATAAAATAAAGAATTTAAAAAAAAAAAAAAGTAATTCTGGGATAAAAGATCCCTGGGAAAGATGGTTTGGTTGGATGACAGGATGGCAAAAAGCTTTAATGCATATTGGTATGGCAATACTAATTTCTCTTTTTATCTTTGCTCTTCTCGTTTGTTGTGTCCTCCCTTGTCTGAGAAAATTCCTACAGAAGACTGTAGACCAAACGACACCAACTTTTGCACATCTGGCAGTTGATGACCAAGATTTTCAAGATCTCGACTCACCCTGTATACCGCTGCAAACTATCCCTTTTGTTGATAAAGTGCAAGAGTTTTAGGAAGGGACCAGCTTAGGGACAGCATCCGTCAGTAATGGGTAAAGTCTCCGTGTGGAGAAGTGGTGGACAAGCCACCATGGGCCACCCATGGGAGTGAAGTGTTCGAGAGCCATGCTGACGGATGAGTTAGCCTACTAGGGTCAGATTAAGGGACAGGATTGCACTTTGCATTAACACCTAGCTAGCGGCCACGGGGTTTCTGTGCCTTCGGGCTATCACGTCTTCTGGTATTAACAAATAAAGTTTATCTTTTTAGAATCTAACATTTCATAGGGGGGACTGATGTGGAATTATTAAAAAAACCTGTATTGAACCTGTGTTGAATTTTTGCACTAACTCCATTTTAACCCACATTACCCGACAGAATCCTCCATTTTAAACTACATTACATGACAGAATTTCCTAACAGCATTTAGTGTAATGAATAGAGACTGTATTTTCTATAAAGACATGACTAACTCCGGAATTATTGAATCTCCTGTTACATGCAACAAAGTATAACCAAGGCCATAGCCAAGGCCATGAGAAGCTGGCCTAATGAAATGTTCTATTCATAAAAGAACCCTGCACCTGACCACGAGTCTGACATCACTAACTACCCAAAATGACGCTCAAGCCCCCCTTCCCACCGAGTAAGCCTCGTGCTGGGTAAGATGGCGCTTGAGCCATCTGTCCACACCCGTGTCCAGAACAATACCACCTCCCGGTGGGAGAACACCTAGCTAACCACTTAGTTCTAGAGCCAATTAATAATATTGATGGGTGGACACTGACATAGCCACTTAACATTTAATCCAATTAATGATGTTTATTTACTGATATCTCAATAATCAATGATGATGTAATTTCGCTCTTATAAGGGTCTGCGAGCCCGCTTTTCTTCAGATGCTATTACATTTCCTCGAAGTTATTTTAACCTGAACTCCGTGTGTCAGTGTGAATTTACTTCTGCGTATACGCAATTTAATCATCTCAGATTTGGACAGGAACAGATAGACATTTAAACATATTTGTTTATTTCTAAATTAATCTACATCAATTCCCTTACCTTTTTTGTAACTGTGTGTTAGTCCACCCATTGTAAAGAGCTACGGAATTTTTTGGTGCTATTATAATAATAATAATTATATATATATATATATATATATATATACACACATACATACAGTAATCTATGTTTATATTTATATTTTAATAATTTATTTTTTGGGTCTATTGTTCCTGCAGATTCCCTGTTGGCCAGCGTGTCCTGGTTGCTATGGAGATGCACCGAAGCTTGCGTCAAGAGGAAGGCATTCCCTCTTTTAGTTTTGAGGAGGTAAGCTCCCGACGGCTTCAGTACACATAGTAATAACCAATGGCTATGTTGCGCCATTGGTTTCCTTAGTAATGTGATGGAACACTTTGATTGGTTATGGTCATGACCTCTGATGTGGGGATAAACCTTAAGGATTTGCGCATGTGCCCTCATGTCCGGTGCACGCCGATCAATTAGCAGAGTTGGCAACAGCTGATTTGATGAGTATATTCATTAGTTGTCATATAAAAAGCTTATTTTTGTAATGTATACACTGTATGTCCTGATGAAAGCTCTGGTTAGGAGCTGAAACGTTGACTTGGATCTGCTATAATAAAGAAAGTAGATTTGCAAAACCCAGAGTGCCAGTATTTTTTGTATTCATTATTAATTTGGGAACGTGCACCGGGTATCAACAATATGTAGCCAAAATAGTAAAAAACTAAAAGTTAGCATTTAGTAATTATAAAAAAAAAACAGAGCGAGGAAGACAAAATGATCAATAAGATAAGGCAGAAAGAGGCTGAGCAAGTTATAAAAGCTTGCAAATGACATACAGAAGATAAAATAGCACAGTCAGTAAAAAAGGAGGACAAAACATTTTTTAGATACATAAATGAGAAAAGGAAAGTAAAACAAGGATTATATGCAAAAATAGGGGATGATCTGCTAAACCAATAACAAACAAAGTGTCACGTTCACAGTAAATGATGTGGAACACAACTGCAGATTTCTTAGGACTTTGATCTTTTATTAAGACACTTAGATGGAACTGAGACTTCAGTTCCAGAATTACAGTTACTGTTTCTTTAAATAATAAACGGTTTGTTTCATTTAGCATTGACAAGGTTCAGAATGAATTAGAGTCCGTTATTCTTGTTAACAGTTCAAATTATAAGAGATTATATACATTGGAATTATCAGTAGCAAGAATGGTGCAGCAAAACTTAATTAGTACTTGTTTTGAGGGATGCTGTAGCAGGCTTGCTGAACAACTTGACAGCAGACTTTAGTATGAAGAAATAAGATAATCTGTAGCAAGACAGGTACAGCTGAACTTGAATAATACTTGATTTGAGGAAAGCTGTAGCAGGATTGCTTGACAACTTGATAGCAGACTTTAGTAAGAAGAAATAAAGCTTTAGCATTGTTAGCTCTTAACTCAGAGACTAAGTTACTTAACTTCTAGAAGTGGAGGGATTGTGTCCCCAGCTCTCCTCAGAGGCGGTTGCTTCAGTGAAAGGTTGCCGAGAGTGCTGGTAACTGTCTGTGATGAGGAGAGATGGTGGGAACTTGAATATTCCTCCAGTCCGGTCTAGTAGCGAGTGGTCGTCTCAGCGAGGTATGTGAGCCGGTGAGTTTGGCGCGGTACGCGTTTCAATAATCCAGCGTCTATCAGCTGGTGCGGTCGCATTAAATAGCAGACCGCGGCAATGGGGGTGTGGCTAAGCTCCGTCAAACCCGGAAGTATGAGGAGACATCGGGAGGCTTAAGGCCTGACAGTACCCCCACCTTAATGAGCAACCTCAGGGTGCTATCTCAACATGGTTTAGAAGGGTAGCGTCTATGAAAAGCAGAAATCAATTTATCAGCATGGATTCCAGAGGAGTTTTCCCAAGTATCTTCATCAATTCCATATCCCTTCCACCTAATGAGGTATTGTAAAGAGCCACGATGAACCCTTGAATCAAGAATTTTCTGAATCTTGTATTCTTCTTCACCCTGGACTAAAACAGGATCAGGAGAAGTAGTTATAGCTCCATGGAAAGGAGGATGATGAGTTGTAAGTAAGGATACATGGAAAACAGGATGAATTTTCAAAGTAGATGGAAGCTTCAATTCAACAACATTACAGTTGATTATTGACTTAATTGGAAATGGACCATGAAAAAGGGAACTTATGAGGAGACATCGGGAGACTTAAGGCCTGACACAAAGTAACAGCGTATAACTGTGTATATGAATTAACTACAGATGCTGTGTTCGCAAATGGCCACTCACACATTTGCTGATGTTAAAGTGCCTTAATTTCAGCGAATGTGTGAGTGGCCATTTGCGAACACAGCATTTGTAGTTAATTCATATACACAGTTATACGCTATGTTTCTTTGTTTGTTATTTGTTTAGCAGATCATACTCTATTGTTTGCATATATTTTGTTGAAGACAGAAGGAAGTCTTTGGGGATACCATTAAAAGCTTCACCTTGTACAGGGAAGTTTTTGTCTGCTTATACCTTATTGGGCACTGATTGCACTCTTTGGTTTGTGTACACTAATATTTGTGTTTTTCTTGCACTTAAAACAAGGATTAGTTAGATTAAAAACAACAGATGGAAGGTATGTAGAAGAGGATAAAGGTCTAGCTGACTGCCTCAATGAATATTTTTGTTAAGTATTTACAGATGAAAATGAAGGAAAGGGGCCTCAGTTAGGAAAAAGGACAAATTAGTCATTTACAAATGAGTCAAACACGTGAGTTTACAGAGGAAGAGGTTCTATTTCAACTGTCAAAAGTAAAGACAAATAAATCAATGGGACCTGAAGGAATACACCCAAAGTTATTAAAAGAGCTTAGTGGTGTACTAGCAAAACTATTAACAGATTTATTTAACCAATCATCGTTAACAGACGTAGTCCCAGAAGATTGGAAGTTAGCGAATGTTGTGCCCATTCACAAGAAAGGTAGTAGGGAGGAGTTGCGCAACTATAAGCCAGTAAGCCCTACTCCAGTAGTGGGGAAAGTAATGGAAACCATGTAAAAGGATAGGATTGTTGAACAGTCTTGCATATTTTAAGAAGTGCCTTAAAACCCATCTCTTTCGGAAAGCTTATGTCTTCCAAGACTAACCTCTACCTCACATACCTGTCTCTTGCTCTCTCCTAAAGGGCAGCCCACCTTATTTGACTGCAAACTCCTGTCCTAATGTGTTTCACACCTCACCTCCTATCGAATGTAAGCTTGATTGAGCAGGGTCCTCTTCAACCTATTGTTCCCGTAAGTTTTTTGTAATTGTCCTATTTATAGTTAAATCCCCCTCTCATAATATTGTAAAGCGCTACGGAATCTGTTGGCGCTATATAAATGGCAATAATAATAATAATAACATCTAAAATCACATGGATTTCAAGATCAGAGACAACATGGGTTCACTTCAGGGAGATCATGTCAAACTAATCGTATTGATTTTTTTGTTTGGGTAACTAAAATAATAGATCAGGGTGGTGCAGTAGACATTGCTTATCTAGATTTCAGGAAGGGTTTTGACACTGTTGAACATAGGCTTATCAATAAACTGCAATCTTTAAGTTTGGATTCCAATATTGTTGAAGGGGTAAGGCAATGGCTGAGTGACAGGCAACAGAGGGTTGAAAACATCCCAGTTCTTGCATGGCCAGCATACTCACCGGACATGTCATCCATTGTTTTGGATGCTCTGAATCAGCATATGCAACATTGTGTTCTAGGTCCTGCCAGTATCCAGCAAATTTGCACAGCCATTGAAGAGGAGTGGACAACATTCCACAGGCCACAATCAACAACCTGATCAACTGTATGCGAAGGAGATGTGTTACACTGCGTGAGGCAAATGGTGGTCACACCAGATACTGACTGGTTTTTGGACCCCCCCCCCCCGATCCCCTAATACAGTAAAATTGCACATTTTAGAGTGGCCTTTTATTGTGGCCATCCTAAGGCCCACCTATGCAATAATCATGCCGTCTAATCAGCATCTTGATATGCCACACCTGTGAGGTGGATGGATTATCCCGGCAAAGGAAAAGTGCTCTCTAACAAAGATTTAGACAGATTTGTGAGCAATATTTGAGAGAAATAGACCTTTTGTGTACATAGAAAAAGTCTTAGATCTTTGAGTTCAGTTCATGAAAAATGGAGAAAAAAAATAGTGTTGCGTTATAATTTTATTCAGTGTACTATATGTATAATATACAGCTGCATGCAGCTCTAAACCACCTATTCATCATCATGATCACAAGGCCCTGGAGGGTTAGAGAATTGGAGTTGCTTTAGGAGGACTGCCTTGGTTGTCAGGCAGCCTCCCCTCCCCCCTCTCCCCCCCCTGCCTCCTCCTGACAGGGCCAGATTAAGAGCCCATCAGGCCTGGTGCTGACAATTATGATGGGTCTAATTATAAAATCATATCGACAGAAAACACTAAAACAGTCATACCCCCTAATTGTCATGTATCTGGTGGAGATGCATGTCTCGCATTCACCCTATGCTAATGTCTCGAATTCATCTTTCAAGTAAATCCATACCCCCTTAACAGCAGAAAAGGGTGTTCCACTGACGTGAATCACGTAACCAAAACTGCCCAGAGATGCAAACATGCCCCCAAAAATCTGCCCGAAGAATTAAAAGGTCAGCCTGGCGTGAATACATGTCAGGCTGCCTGCCAATCATGCAGGCTGGCCAACTAAGGGCGTACTAGGCAGACATTACCCTTAGCTTGGCATAAATGCGTCTGATGATGCGCTCATTCCACGCTTTCTAAGGACTGTCTCCTAGCACTCACTTGTCCACTCCTTTCCTTACCTTTAATAGCAGGCAGAAGCTCCGTTTACACAGTTTGGGACAGAGAAAAGTGTATATAGTGAATTTTGAAGAAAGGGAACATTCCACAGAGTTATACTGAAGCAGCAAGAGCATTTGCATAGTGCACAAAGTCAGCTTTACCTTAACTAATTTCATTGTCAGCCAGTCCACACAAGGTTTTTTTTTAGCAGTGGGCCTATTTCATAGGCATGGGCCTGGAGCTGCAGCTCCATCAGCCCCTATCTTAATCCGACCCTGCCCCCTGACCAGGGCCGGCGCTACCTGTAAGGCAGACTAGGCACCCCTTTTGAAGGGGCGCCACCAGGAGCACCGGCCCCCCTCATGCTGCAGCCGCCCGAGTGCTCTGCAGAGAGCCTCAGGCGGCTGCAGCTTTGCCCGGGCTGGTGCGTCCATGAGGGCGCACCGCCCGGGCGCAGCTTGAGGAGAGGGGCTGACAGGAGGTAAGCGCTCAGCGCTCCCTCCTGTCACTCCCTCACTATAGCGTGGCCGAGCCCTAGTCCGCGGGTACAGGGAGCTTTTGTCTCCTGTACCCGGCCGGACTAACAGGAAGTGAACACTGAGGACCATACAGGGCTCGGCCACGCTACAATAGAGGTAGGGGAGAGGGATAAATTGAAAGGGAGGGGGGAATAAATTGACAGGGAGGGCGGTGGGAATAAATTAACAGGGAGGGTGGGAATAAATTAACAGGGAGGGGGGGAATAAATGGACAGGGAGGGGGGGAATAAATGGACAGGGAGGGGGGAATAATTGGACAGGGAGGGGGGGGATAAATGGACAGGGAGGGGGGGGAATAAATGGACAGGGAGGGGGGGATAAATGGAAAGGGAGGGGGGGAATAAATGGAAAGGGAGGGGGGACTAAATGCAGAGGGAGGGGGGTAATAAATTGACAGGGAGGGGGAATAAATTGACAGGGAGGGGGGGAAAAATGGACAGGGAGGGGGGGAATAAATGGACAGGGAGGGGGGGAATAAATGGACAGGGAGGGGGGGAATAAATGGACAGGGAGGGGGGGAATAAATGGACAGGGAGGGGGGATAAATGGACAGGGAGGGGGGGAATAAATGGACAGGGAGGGGGGGAATAAATGGACAGGGAGGGGGGGATAAATGGACAGGGAGGGGGGGATAAATGGAAAGGGAGGGGGGGAATAAATGGAAAGGGAGGGGGGACTAAATGCAGAGGGAGGGGGGTAATAAATTGACAGGGAGGGGGAATAAATTGACAGGGAGGGTGGGGGGAATAAATTGAAAGGGAGGGGGGGGAATAAATAGACAGGGAGGGTGGGAGGGAATCAACTGAAAGGGAGGGTGGGGGGGATAAATTGACAGGGAGGGTGGGGGAATAAATTGACAGGGAGGGTGGGGGAATAAATTGACAGGGAGGGTGGGGGGAATAAATTGACAGGGAGGGTGGGGGGAACAAATTGAAAGGGGGGGAATAAATTGAAAGGGAGGGGAAAGAAATTGACAGGGAGGGGAAAGAAATTCACAGGGAGGAAAATTGAAGGGGTTGGGAGGGGGAGTGAGAGTGGGGAGGGGAGAAGCGAGTGACAACGGGGAGACGAGAGTGACAAGGGAGGGGGGAGAAGAGAGGGACAAGCAGGGAAGAAGAGAGTGACAAGGGAGGGGGAGAAGAGAGGGACAAGGGGGGAGAGGAGAGTGACAAGGGAGGGAGAGGGGGAGAAGAGAGTGACAAGGGAGGGGGAGAGATTGACATCCATCACACACACACAATGCACCCCTTACACACAAAGACAATGCACCCCTTGCACACAGAAAAACACACAATGCATTACACACACAGACACACACAAGCAATGCAACCCTTACACACAATGCATTCCTTACACACACTCAATGCACCCCTTACAGACACGCACACTGCATCCCGTACATACACAGAAACACACCTTGCAGCCCTTACACATACAAACACAGATTCACACAATGCATTCCTTACACACATATCAGGAAATCCCCTACTCCACCTCCTGTGAACAAACTCATTGGTGGAACATGAAGGTGGACCCTGGGACCCAGACCTTGAGCTGTGTAAATGGCGGTAAAAAAAATGGAGCTGCTTCCCGTTCTCCCAGAACATTGATTTTTTTGACCACAGTTACAAACAGCCTCCAGAGAGCCTGTTCTACACCAGACCAGTGAAGCCAGACTGCAGCTAGAGCCCATCATCATCCTCATCTGGTTGTAAGTAGGCAATCTAGTATATTATTCGTGGCACTAATCTCTAATTTACCTCACATTAAATAAACACTATAGTCCCCAGAACCACTTCAGCTTAATGTAGTGGTTCTGGTGTCTATAGCCTGTCCCTGCAGGCCTTTTAATGTAAGCACAGCAGCACTGCAGCACTTGCGTTAGTTAACATGGCAGATCATATGCGTGGGGCATTGTGATGTCATATGGGGGGGGGGGGCGGCAAACTTTACTTTTGCCTAGGGCAGCAAAAATCCTTGCACCGGCCCTGCCCCCGACTCGGATTGCCCCGGATTGCAGAACAGTGTATCATGCTGATGGGCTTACAATGCCGCCCTGTGGCATTTAGGGCCGCCTCCTTAAGGATGGCATAGTATGCCAGTCGTCCTTAAGGGGTTAATTTGACATGGAGTTACAGTGTTTATAGTGTTTACATGTTCTTATAAGAAACTCTGGAATTTCAGGATGGCCAAACATCTCATTGGTTATACAGTGAGGTAAACAAATATTTAATCCCCTGCTGATTTTGAACATTTGCCCACTGACAAAGAAATGATCAGTCTATACGTTTAATGGTAGGTGTATTTTAACAGTGAAAGACAGAATAACAAAAAAATAATCCAGAAAAACGCATGTCAAAAAAGTTATAAATTGATTTGCATGTCAATGAGTGAAATAAGTATATGACCCCTTCGACTTAGTACTTGGTGGCAAAACCCTTGTTGGCAATCACAGAGGTCAGACATTTCTTGTAGTTTGCCACCAGTTTTGCACACATCTCAGGAGAGATTTTGTCCCACTTTTCTTTGCAGATTCTTAAGTCATTAAGGTTTTGAGGCTGACGTTTGGCAACTCAAACCTTCAGCTCCCTCCATAGATTTTCCATGGGATTAAGGTCTGGAGATGGGCTAGGCCACTCCAGGACCTATCTGTGCTTCTTCTTGAGCCACTCCTTTATTGCCTTGGCTGTGTGTTTTGGGTCATTGTCATGCTGGAATACCCATCCACGACCCATTTTCAATACCCTGGCTGAGGGAAGGAGTTTCTCACCCAAGATTTGATGGTACATGTCCCTGTTCATCATCCCTTTGATGCAGTTCAGTTGTCCTGTCCTGTTAGCATAAAAACACATCCAAAGCATAATGTTTACACCTCCATGTTTGATGGTTGGGATGGTGTTCTTGGGGTCATAGGCAGCATTCCTACTCCTCCAAAGTTGGCTCGATTTTGGTCTCATCTGACTACAACACTTTCACCCAGTTCTCCTCTGAGTCATTCAGATGTTTATTGCCAAACTTCAGATGGGCCTGTTCATGTGCTTTCTTGAGCAGGGGCCCATGCAGGAGCTACAGGATTTCAGTCCTTCACAGAGTAGTGTGTAAGCAATTGTTTTCTTTTTCATTACGGTCCCAGCTGCCTTGAGATCATTAACAAGATCCTCCTGTGTAGTTCTAGGCTCATTCCTCACAGTTTTCATGATTATTGAAACTCCATGAGGTGAGATCTTACATGGAGCACCAAACCGAGGGAGACTGACCGTTATTTTGTGTTTCTTCCATTTGCGAATAATTCCACCAACTGTTGTCACCTTTTCAACATGCTGCTTGGCGATGGTCTTGTAGTCCATTACAGCCTTGTGTAGGTCTACCATCTTGTCCCTGACATCCATGGACAGCTCTTTGGTCTTGGCCATGGTGGAGAGTTTGGTACCTGATTGATTTATTGCTTCTATGGACAAGTGTCTTTTATACAGGTAACGAGCTGAGATTAGGAGCACTCCCGTTAAGAGAGTGCTCTTTATCTCAGCTCTTTACTTGTCTAAAATACACCTGGAAGCCAGAAATCTTGCTGATTCATATGGGGATCAAATACTTATTTCACTCATAGACATGCAAATCAATTTATAACTTTTTTTGACATACACTTACCATTAAAATTATAAACTGATCATTTCTTTGTTAGTGGGCAAACGTTCAAAATATGCAGGGGAACAAATTCTTTTTTCCCTCACTGTATAGGGCTTGTTTTTTGTTCTTTTTCATTGAACTTTATACAATTACTACTTTGAAGAATTTATCCTTGAAGTGAATGTGGCTTGACGATTGTTATTAGACATGTGCAATTAGTTTCGGTCCGAATATGAATTTGGACGAATTTCGGACAATTCGGACATTCAGGTACTTCCGAAGTGCCGAATTGCCGAATTGCCGAGGTCCCGAATTTCCGAAGTTCCGAAGTGTCAAAGTGCCGAAGTTCCGAAGCACAGTATTGCCCAAGTACTAATATACTTACCCAGTGAAAGAAGAAGAATGTTACATTGTAAACAATTTTAAATAAAAAGTATACAAACATAGCCAGGATTCAGCTGTAAGCATTTGCAACACTTACAACAATCAAGTAACATACATTCATATCAAATGTAAGTTACTTGGTCAGTCAATGTAAAGACAGGAATGAATAAGTAGATAACTCCCATGGTATTAGGGAGCTATCTACTAAAAGGCTGAAAGACCTAAATTGGTCTTTCAGCCAAATTTACTAATACTAAGAAAAGATTACTTAGTATTAGTAAATTATGCCCCTACTCGCTATACCGTGAGTAGGTGCATGTTTATTAAACAGTGAGCAGCCTGTGAGCGGTGGGTGGGGGCCCTAACGTAAAATAATGGGGGGGCCTAATGTCCTCCCCCCTGGCCCCACCCCTGAGTGGTGGGTGGGGCCCTAAGTACTAATAAGGGAAGGGACCTAATGTCCTCCCCCCGGCCCCCACCCCTGAGCGGCGGGTGGGGGCCCTAAATTATAAATAAGGGAGGGGGGACCTAAGGTCCTCCCCCTGGCCCCCACCCCCCTGAGCAGCGGGTGGGGGCCCTAAATTGTAATAAGGGGGGGACCTACTGTCCTCCCCCTGGCCCCCACCCTTCAGCAGTGGGTGGGGGCCCTAGTGTCCTCCCCCTTGGCCCCCACCCCTGAGCCGGTGGGGGCCCTAAAAAAAATGTCCCCCCCAGGTGACTAGGGGTCCCCAAACCCCTAGTCACCCCCTCCCCCAATAAAAATTATCCCCCCTCACCCTAAAAACAAATGAGGGGGGGACCTTTAACTAAGTACCTGTAAAAAAAAAAAACTTGCCATTCAATGTTTTCTCTCTTTTAAAATCTTTTTTCAGCCCCAAAAAAGGGCAAATAAAAAAACATAATAACCGACGCAATTATATAAAAAAAAAAAAACAGCGCAAAAAAAAAAAATCCATCTTCTCACGGCGAGGGCTCCGCGCAGACTGAGCTCTGCAGGGCGGGGGAAGACTTATAAAGCCTTGCCCCGCCCTGCAATTAGGCCCAGAGCACTCTGATTGGTGGGTTTAAGCCATCCAATCAGAGTGCTCTGACAGTAAATGAAGAGACTGACAGGTAAGTTTGAAATCCCCCAATCAGAGTGCTTTGTGTCATTTTACACAGCGTGGGAAAGTTCTTTGGAATTTTCCTACGCTGTGTAATTTGACTCATAACTCATTTTTATTTTTTTTTAACCAGTGAGCAGTCACAGGCTGCTCACTGTTTACTAGACATGCCCCTACAAAATTTACTAATACTAAGTAATTTTTACTTAGTATTAGTAAATTTGTCTGAAAGACCAATTTAGGTCTTTCAGCCTTTTGGTAGATAACTCCCTAATACCGTGGGAATTAGGGAGTTATCTACCAAGCGGCTGCAAGTGAAGTCCCGAGGTGCAGAAGTCCCGAAATTCCGAAGTTGGGAAATTCCGAAGTGTCGAAGTGCCGAAGTTGCCGAATTTCTGAAGTGCCGAAGTTCTGAAGTTGCCGAAGTCCCGAATTGCAAAAATCCTGAATTTCGTAATGCCGAACCCAACCGAGAATTTTCCCAATGCACATGCCTAATTGTTATACAATTGGATCTTTCTTCCCTTATCATTATGAAAAGCTAATTTATTTCCATTATCCCGTCTTCTGCTATGACCATCAATCATTAGAGATGTCCCAAATAGTTCGCTGGCGAATAGGTCCTGGCAAACATAGCTTGTTCGCGTTCGCCACAGATGGCGAACATATGCGATGTTCGGTCCGCCCCTATTCGTCATCATTGAGTAAACTTTGACCCTGTACCTCACAGTCAGCAGACACATTCCAGCCAATCAGCAGCATACCCTCCCTCCCAGACCCTCCCACATCCCGGACAGCATCCATTTTAGATTCATTTGTAAGCTGCATTCTTTTTTTTTTTTAGACAGAAGTGTGTTATATTTGAGCATGCTAGGCTGAGTGTGCGTATATCATGGCTAGTTGCACTGAGGGTATGAGTATATAGCAGTACATTGTTGTGAAAGATGGCTGTCATGTTTAGGGTGTAGCTTGCACGTTATCAACTGTGTATTTATATCAGCAGCTCCACCACTAGTTATAAATCAAGTGTGAGTCGCCCCATGAGATGGGACTAGTGAATAACATAATACATGAATGGTTAAGGAAAAAGGCATGTAAGGAACTATGACAATAAACTCTTTAGGAGGTGAAGTAATGACATGTTTAAACGCTTACTACTTTACGATTAGTTAATGTGCAGAGAGCAGTTCATGTGATCAAAGGCATGGTATGGAGGATCGGCTATAGTGGGACATGCTTGGAATGCTGCTGTTTACTGCTTGTACTCATACGATCCCTTCTGGGCGCCAGGTGCAGACCCTCAGAGTCCCTGATACCTGGAACAACAAAGGCAAGTCTCTGGCTGAGTGCCGGGTTCGTGGCTCCAGGTGGTGGAAGCTTGTTTTGTCGGGTGGTCGGATCTGTCCCGGGGGTGCTTCACGCCCGGTGCGGGATTGTGGTGGCTTAAGGTGGAGGCGCGTGCTTGACGTGGGGCAGGCTCTGCATTTCTGTTTGTGCCTCCGATCCCGTCTTCAACGCCTTTTGCGTTGGTGGATTTTAATGGGGACTGCTTCGCTTAGCTGTGGTGGAGCTTGTTGGGGCTTCCTGCTTGTTATTTGCTTCCAAAATTGATTAAAGAGTCTGTCCAGCTTAGACTCACTATCCTGCCATGCTTTGCTGGTACCAGGAGGACACGCGGCTGCCGCCATATTAGGAGAGTCGCAGATGAGTATGTCAGCCTGGGCGGCTGTGCTCTGTGCGTCCATTAGCTCCAGGCAGCCTCTCAGAGGTGGACCGGGATAACCCCCACCAGTCCGAGGGGGGGGTAACGGAGCTCCTGCCGGGAAGTAGCTGCTCCTGGGCATTCCAAGATCGGGAGATCGCCGCCTCTCCCTCCCGGCAAGCACCAGGCCACACTTGCCACGCGGAGGTAAGTAAGCAACCTGTCAAGTTGCTGACCGCTATTAAGCATGTTGGGTCGGTCAGGTAGGAGCAATATTGCTGGGTCATCCCCTTCTAGAGTGAAATTCACTTGTTGATAGCTGCTAGTGAGATATTGAGGGAGCTCACACGAAGTGCGTCTTTCCTCCATGACAGCTAGTTTCCTTCACGCGTGTGTGTTTCAGGGCCTGCCAGGGCACAGTGTCACACCAGTGCAACTCATATCTGGTGTAACAGTAGTGTACATTGAAAAAAAATAAAAACATTTTACTGTAATAGATTGAATAGCAGTTAGTTGTCTGCAAGCGTGTGTGTCAGGCCTACAGCGTCTACTCTGCCAACTTCTGCCAGTGCACAGTGCCACTCATATCTGTTGTCACAGTAGCTTGCACGCATAGTACCAATAATCGAAAAAAAATGACAGGCAGAGGCAGGCCACCCCGCAGGGGCTGTCGTGGTCGTGGTGCTGTGATTCCCTTTGGCCCTGGAATAATGCCCAGTGTTCAGAGGCCACGTACCCTGAACTCGAAAAGTTCTGAGGACATAGTTGATTGGCTAACAAAGGACACCCAATCTTCTACAGCTTCCGCTCGGAACCTTGACGCACCATCCTCCTCCAGCTTAGCTTCGGGCACCTCTCAATTTACCACTCGCCCGCCTGCCGCCACCACCAACACTAGCACCACAGCCGCTTCACTTGATCTGTCAGAGGAGTTATTTACACATCAGTTGGAAGAAATGAGTGATGCGCAACCATTATTGCCAGATGATGTAGATAACAGGGATATGTCTCAGTCAGGCAGCATTACACACATGGACGTACGGTGTGATGATGATGATGATGTTGTACACGCTGCTGCTTCCTTTGCTGAGTTGACAGATACAAGTGAAGCGGTTGATGATGACGATGCGTCCGTGGATGTCACGTGGGTGCCCGCTAGAAGAGAAGAAGAACAGGGGGAAAGTTCAGATGGGGAGACAGAGAGGAGGAGGAGACGAGTTGGAAGCAGGGGGAGGTTGTCGCAAGGAGCTAGTGGCACAGTCAGACAGCATGCATCGGCACCCGAGGGTCAGCCAGACAGCACGCTAATCAACGCATGTTGTTGCCACCACCAGAATGCTGTCATTGCAGAGCTCAGCAGTGTGGCATTTTTTTTGTGTGTCTGCCTTTGACAACAGCGATGCCATTTGCAACCTGTGCCAAAAGAAACTGAGTCGTGGGAAGTCCAACACCCACCTAGGTACAACTGCTTTGCGAAGGCACGTGATCGCACATCACAAACACCTACGGGATCAACACATGAGTACAAGCAGCATACAAACTCAAAGCCGCCATCCTCCTCCTGGTCCAGCATCTTCAGCCACGTCAACCACTGCTGTCCTCCTTGCCGCCTCTCAACCATCCGCCACTCCGTCTCTCGCCTTGAGCAGTTCCCGCTCATCTGCCCACAATCAGGTGTCTGTCAAGGACATGTTTGAGCATAAGAAGCCAATGTCACAAAGTCACCCCCTTGCCCGGAATCTGACAGCTGGCTTGTCTGAACTCTTAGCCCGCCAGCTTTTACCATACAAGCTGGTGGAGTCTGAGGCGTTCAAAAAATTTTTAGCTATTGGGACACCGCAGTGGAAGGTACCCGGCCGAAATTTCTTTGCACAAAATGCAATCCCCAACCTGTACTCGATTGTGCAAAAGGAAGTAATGACATGTCTGGCACACAGTGTTGGGGCAAGGGTCCATCTGACCACTGATACCTGGTCTGCAAAGCCTTCAATGACATCAGTGAGGACAAGGAATGGTACATGGCTAGCTTGGTATCCAACTTTGTGCAAATGGGGAGTTTGCGGTTGTGCAAATGGACTGCGGTTGTTTGCGGTGCGTTAAACGGGGAGTTTGGTCTGTCACTGTGAATCAGGGGTAACCCTTACACTACCTGATCAATACAACATCATACCTGATGTTTTAAAGCACGTTATTCCAAACAATTTAGGAATGTTAGGGGATTTATGCTCTTTATGGATTAAAACCAGACTCTGCATCAACTATGTAATTTTCCATGGGAGTTTTGCCATGGATCCCCCTCCGGCATGCCACAGTCCAGGTGTTAGTCCCCTTGAAACAACTTTTCCATCACTATTGTGGCAAGAAAGAGTCCCTGTGGGTTTTAAAATTCGCCTGCCTATTGAAGTCTATGGCGGTTTGCCCGGTTCGCCCGTTCGCGAACATTTGCGGAAATTCACGTTCGCCATTCGCGAATGGAAAATGTTATGTTCGCGACATCTCTATCAATCATGTTTTCAGTGGGTGTTAACGACTTGCTTACCCTAACAGGTTAAAAGTCCCCAACACTCTCTGTCTCCATATTCATATTGTCTGTCCAAAGCTGCTGCAACAAAACGTTCTGGCTGTTTCACTCTGTTCTGTTGCTGCTGCACACACATCTAGCCAGCCATTCTTTCCTCCTCCCCCTTGCTGGCATTGCTTTCCCATGGGCTGAATTCAAACAGGAGAGACGCCCAGATTTCACTGATAATAGAGATCCAGACCACAACCTTCCTATCCCTGTGCCAGTTGGCACAGAATTGGCACAGATTGAACTGACTGAGAGGAGGGGCGGTTTCTTAACCTCTAATTTTAGTGAAATCTAAACATTTGCCATTAATTTTGCTAGCACAATGTATAGATCAAATTTGATTCTCTATAATTTCAGCTTACGTTGTATTTGTCATGACAGATTCCCTATAGTAACTCATTGTTATCTATTTTTTTTCACTGTATTAGTGACTTCTACACAAGTAGCTATCTCTGTTCAAGATTTGATTTCTGATTTTTATATTTGCTTTAAATGTTTGCATGAATATTAAAGTATTACAATATGTTACAGTTGTATCCACTAACAGAAAATTATATTCATACCTCTTTGATTACGATGTTTCTTGTATGCAATTTGATTGTTATATACAGTTTGAAAATTATTTTTAGGTTTAAAAGTGCCCGTTTCGAATTTAGGGTTTTTCTGTTCCACATGTAGTAAGAATCTTCTTTCATTGAGTAGTATTTCTGTTTTTGAGGAAACTGTAAGAAAAAAACGGTACAGGACAAAAAATTAAAAATTAGGAAAAAAATAACTATATATATATATATATATATATATATATATATATATATATATATATGTGTGTGTATATATATATATATATATATATATATATATATATATGTATATATATGTATGTATATATTATAGTATCTCACCCCTCACATTTTTGTGAATATTTTATTATATCTTTTCATGTGACAATACTGAAGAAATGACACTCTGCTACAATGTAGTAGGTGTTTAGCCTGTATAACAGTGTAAATTTGCTGTCCCCTCCAAATAACAACACACAGACATTAATGTCTAAACCAGGGCTGTACAACCTGCGGCCCCCCAGATGTTGCTGAACTACAACTCCCATGATTCCCTGACTATCTGTTTAATTGAAAGAATCATGGGAGTTGTAGTTCAGCAACATCTGGGGGCCCGCAGGTTGGACAGCCCTGGTTTAGACATTAATTTCTGGATGGATTGTCAGGGTGCCCGGTCAGCGCTGGGCACTTTAACAGCGCGACCGGGCCCCCTGTTATGTCATCACTGCTGGGAGGAAGTAACTCCCCTGTCACTCCTCCCAGCTATCAGAGCCCGCACGGGAGGAAGGAGGAGGGAGTCAGAGTGGGAACTCTGACTCCCATCAGGCTGAGCCACCACTGGACCCCAGGGAAATTCACAAAAGGTAGGAAACATTTTGTGTATGTGTGTGTCTCTGTATGTGTGTATGTGTGTGTGTCTCTGTATGTGTGTGTGTGTGTATGTGTGTGTGTATCAGTATGTATGTACAATATGGTAACTTTTGAAATAAACTCAAAAAAGCAAAAGCACGTGGGGTATATTAAAACGTATAATTTAAAAAATGCCAATTTTAATAAGATTAGGGCAGCTCTACAACATATCGACTGGCATAAACTCCTTAGTAATAAAAACACTGAGGAAAAATGGAAACTATTAAACAAATATTAGAAAGGTAAATTCCACAGTATGTACCATTGGGTAATAAATATAAAATAAACAAATTAAAACCAATGTGGCTTAGTAGAGAAGTAAAACAAGAGATTAAAGGGCATTTAAAGCATTTAAATCGGACAAATCAGAGGCAACAGAGGCATCCTTTATAAGATATAAGGAAGCCAATAATACTTGCAAAAAAGCAATTAAAGTGGCTAAACTAGAAAATTAGAAATTGATAGCCAAAGAATGCAAAACTAACCCCCAAAAAATGTCAAATAAATTAATTCTAAAAAAACAAAAAATGAAAGTGTAGGTACACTGAAAACAGAGATGGGTCTGTTAGTCAATGAAGACCAGGAAAAGGCAGAAATGTTAATTAACTATTTTTCTTCAGTATATATTAATGAGGATCCTATGACAAGAGATATGCAAATGATTGCTGCAACAAACTTGCAGATAATTTGTGATTGGATAACTCGAGACAAGGTGCTACAGCTATTAAAGAAAATTAATGTACCGTATATACTCGAGTATAAGCCGACCCGAATATAAGCCGAGGCCCCTAATTTTATCCCAAAAAACTGGGAAAACTTATTGACTCGAGTATAAGACTAGGGTGGGAAATGCAGCAGCTACTGGTAAATTTCTAAATAAAATTAGATCCTAAAAAAAATATATTAATTGAATATTTATTTACAGTGTGTGTATAATGAATGCAGTGTGTGCGTATGTGTGTGTGTATGAGTGCAGCGTGTGTGTATGAGTGCAGTGTGTGTGCGTGAATGCAGTGTGTGTGTGCATGAATGCAGTGTGTGTGTGTATGAATGCAGTGTGTGAATGCAGTGTGTGCAGGGCCGGTGCAAGGATATTTGCCGCCGTAGGCAAAAAACATTTTGCCGCCCCTCCCCCCCCATATGTCCTGACTTCCCCTCCTCCTCCCTCAGTGGTCCTTACCTCCCCACCCCCGTGTTCCTTCACCCCCCCCCCCAGTGGTCCTGACTCACCCCTCCCCTAGTGGTCCTTACCCTCCCCTCCCCTAGTGGTCCTTATCCCACCCCCTCCCTCTCATAGTGGTCCTTATCCCCCCCCATCCCTCCCATAGTGGTCCATATCCCCCCCATCCCTCCCATAGTGGTCCATATACCCCCCCTCCCTCCCATAGTGGTCTTTATACCCCCCCTCCCTCCCATAGTGGTCTTTATACCCCCCCTCCCTCCCATAGTGGTCCTTATCCCCCCCCCTCTCCCTCCCATAGTGGTCCTTATACCCCCCCCTCTCCCTCCCATAGTGGTCCTTATACCCCCCCTCCCTCCCATAGTGGTCCTTATCCCCCCCCTCCCTCCCATAGTGGTCCTTATACCCCCCTCCCTCCCATAGTGGTCCTTATCCCCCCCTCCCTCCAATAGTGGTCCTTATACCCCCCCACCCTCCCATAGTGGTCCTTATCCCACCCCCTCCCTCCCATAGTGGTCCTTATCCCCCCCTCCCTCCCATAGTGGTCCTTATCCCCCCCCCCCTCCCATAGTGGTCCTTATTCCCCCCCCCTCCCATAGTGGTCCTTATACCCCCCTCCCTCCCATAGTGCTCCTTATACCCCCCTCCCTCCCATAGTGGTCCTTATCCCCCCCTCCCTCCCATAGTGGTCCTTACCCCCCCCTCCCTCCCATAGTGGTCCTTATCCCCCCCCCTCCCTCCCATAGTGGTCCTTATACCCCCCCTCCCTCCCATAGTTGTCCTTATACCCCCCCTCCCTCCCATAGTGGTCCTTATACCCCCCCTCCCTCCCATAGTTGTCCTTATACCTCTTTTTTTTGTTATTATAAATTTTTTATTATTATTTCTTATTTTTTTATTATATTTTTTTTTTCGTCCCCCCTCCCTGCTTGATACATAGCAGGGAGGGGGGCTCCTTCCCTGGTGGTCCAGTGGCAGTTCAGTGGGGGGAGAGGGGGGCTGGCAGAGCTGTACTTACCTCTCCTGCAGCTCCTGTCAGCTCTCTCCTCCTCCGCGCGGTCTGTGCAGCTCCCTCTGTCAGCTCCCAGTGTAAGTCTCGCGAGAGCCGCGGCTCTCGCGAGACTTACACTGGGAGCTGACCGAGGTGCTGAACGGACCGGCGGAGGAGGAGAGAGCTGACAGGAGCTGCAGGAGAGGTAAGTACAGCTCTGCCAGCCCCCCTCTCCCCCCAGTCTGTATTATGGCAATGCAAATTGCCATAATACAGACTCTGACTCGAGTATAAGCCGAGTTGGGGTTTTTCAGCCCAAAAAATGGGCTGAAAAACTCGGCTTATACTCGAGTATATACGGTAAATAAAGCTCCGGGGCCTGACGGTATCCACCCACGAGTACTTAAGGAGCTGAGTGGGGAAGTAAGTGAACCTCTGTGTTTAATTTTTCAAGATTCTTTTGTTTCAGGTATTGTACCGGAAGATTGGAGGATTAAAATGAGTTGAAAATCCTTGCCTGGAAATTATAGACCTGTGAGCTTAACTTCTGTGACTGGGGAATTATTTGAACGGCTATTAAGGGATAATATTCAGGAATTCATTGGGAAGAACTGTGTTATTAGCAATAATCAGCATGGTTTTATGAAACATAGGTCGTGTCAAACTAACCTAATTGCATTCTACGAAGAAGTAAGTAGAAATATAGATCAGGGTGTTGCAGTGGATGTGATCTACTTGGATTTTGCAAAGACATTTGATATGGTTCCTCACAATAGGTTAGTCTTCAAACTAAAAGAAATTGGTCTAGATTAGAGATGTCGCGAACATAAAAATTTTCGTTTGCGAATGGCGAACGCGAATTTCCGCAAATGTTCGCGAACGGGTGAACTGGGCGAACCACCATAGACTTCAATGGGCAGGCGAATTTTAAAACCCTCAGGGACTCTTTCTGGCCACAATTGTGATGGAAAAGTTGTTTCAAGGGGACTAACACCTGGACTGTGGCATGCCGGAGGGGGATCCATGGCAAAACTCCCATGGAAAATTACATAGTTAATGCAGAATCTGGTTTTAGTCCATAAAGGGCATAAATCACCTATCATTCCTAAATTGTTTGGAATAACGTGCTTTAAAACATCAGGCATGATGTTGTATCGATCAGGTAGTGTAAGGGTTACGCCCGCTTCACAGTGACAGACCAAACTCCCCGTTTAACGCACCGCAAACACCGCAAACTGTTGTCAGAGGCAGACACACCAAAAAAATACCACACTGCTGAGATCTGCAATGACGTCATTCTGGTGGTGGCAACAGCATGCATTGATTGGCGTGCTGTCTGGCTGACCCCGGGTGCCGATGCATGTTGTCTGACTGGGCCACTAGCTCCTTGCGACGACCTCCCCCTGCTTCCAACTCGTCTCCTCCTCCTCTCTGTCTCCCCATCTGAACTTTCCCCCTGTTATTCTTCTCTTCTAGCGGGCACCCACGTGACATCCACGGACGCATCATCATCATCAAACGCTTCACTTGTATCTGACAACTCAGCAAAGGAAGCAGCAGCGGGTACAACATCATCATCATCACACCGTATGTCCATGTGTGTAATGCTGCCTGACTGAGACATATCCCTGTTATCTACATCCTCTGGCAATAATGGTTGCGCATCACTCATTTCTTCCAACTGATGTGTAAATAACTCCTCTGACAGATAAAGTGAAGCAGCTGTGGTGCTAGTGTTGATGGTAGCGGCAGGCGGGCGAGTGGTAACTTGAGAGGTGCCCGAAGCTAAGCTGGAGGAGGATGGTGCGTCAAGGTTCCGAGCGGAAGTTGTAGAAGATTGGGTGTCCTGTGTTAGCCAGTCAACTATGTCCTCAGAACTTTTCGAGTTCAGGGTACGTGGCCTCTGAACACTGGGCATTATTCTAGGGCCAAAGGGAATCACAGCACCATGACCACGACGGCCCCTGCGGGGTGGCCTGCCTCTGCCTGTCATTTTTTTTCGATTAGTGGTACTATGCGTGCAAGCTACTGTGACAACAGATATGAGTGGCACTGTGCACTGGCAGAAGTTGGCAGAGTAGACGCTGTAGGCCTGACACACACGCTTGCAGACAACTAACTGCTATTCAATCTATTACAGTCAAAAAATTTTTTTTTTTAAATGTACACTACTGTTACAACAGATATGAGTTGCACTGGTGTGACACTGTGCCCTGGCAGGCCCTGAAACGCACACGTGTGAAGGAAACTGACTGCTATTATATTACAGTCAAAAAAGTTTTTTTTTTTTTTTTTT
Organism: Pelobates fuscus; assembly: GCF_036172605.1. Lineage (NCBI taxonomy): Eukaryota > Metazoa > Chordata > Amphibia > Anura > Pelobatidae > Pelobates > Pelobates fuscus. The sequence continues at coordinate 185,566,209 of NC_086321.1, read as the reverse complement.
AAATGCAAGCTATTGTGACACCAGATATGAGTGGTGGCACTGGGCAAGTGGGCACAGCATACGCTGTGAGCCTGACACACACGCTGGCAGGCAGGCAACTGCAATTAAATTACACAGGAAAAAAAAAAGACTGATGTTCTATTTTGGGGTGCTGTCCTTACAGCAGAGATCAGATGAGTCCTTCAGGACTGTAGTGGATGCTGAATACACTAGCCTAGCTATCAATTTCCCTATTAAATCAGCAGCGGCTACACTGTCCCTCCACTCACAAAGAATGCAGCTTCCGGGGGGCGGGGCCTAGCTGTCATGGAGGAAAGACGCACTTCGTGTAAGCTCCCTCAATATCTCACTTTAAGCAGCTATCAACAAGCGAATTTCACCCCAGAAGGGGATGACCCAGCAATGTTGCTCCTACCTGACCGACCCGACATGCTTAATAGCTACATAGTTACATAGTTAGATAGCTGAAAAGAGACTTGCGTCCATCAAGTTCAGCCTTCCTCACACCTGTTTTTTGCTGTTGATCCAAAAGGCAAAAACAAAATAAAAAACAAACAAAAAAAAACCCCCAGTTTGAAGCACAATTTTGCAACAAGCTAGGACAAAAAATTCCTTCTTGACCCCACAATGGCAGTCAGATTTATCCTTGAATCAAGCAGTTATTACCCTACATTGAAAGATTATATCCTTGAATATTCTGTCTTTGCAAGTATGCATCTAGTAGCTGTTTGAACATCTGTATGGACTCTGATAAAACCACTTCTTCGGGCAGAGAATTCCACATCCTGATTGTTCTTACAGTAAAAAAAACCTTTCCTTTGCCTTAGACGAAATCTTCTTTCTTCCAGTCTAAACGCATGGCCTCGTGTCCTATGTAAAGTCCGGTTTGTGAATAGATTTCCACACAATGGTTTGTATTGGCCCCGAATATATTTGTATAATGTTATCATATCCCCTCTCAGGCGACGTTTTTCTAAACTAAATAGGTTTAAATTTGTTAACCTTTCTTCATAGCTGATATGTTCCATTCCTTTTATTAATTTTGTAGCCCGCCTCTGCACTTTCTAGTGCCATGATATCCTTCTTTAGAACAGGTGCCCAAAATTGCACAGCATATTCAATATGTGGTCTTACCAGTGATTTATAGAGAGGCAAAATGATATTCTCGTCCCGAGAATGAATGCCCTTTTTCATGCATGACAATACCTTACTGGCCTTGGCCACTGCTGATTGACATTGCACATTGTTGCATAGTTTGTTGTCTATAACAATTCCCAAGTCCTTTTCGTGTGTTGTTATCCCTAATTCACTTCCATTAAGGGTATACGTTGCTTGTGTATTCTTTACGCCAAAGTGCATAACTTTGCATTTTTCAACATTAAATTTCATCTGCCATTTGAGTGCCCAGTCCTCCAGTCTATCTAAATCCTTCTGCAGCAAAGTAATATCTTGCTCACATTGTATTATTTTACAAAGTTTTGTGTCATCTGCAAACACTGAAACATGACTTTCAATGCTGTCTTCAAGATCATTTATAAAAATGTTAAATAGAAGGGGTCCCAGAACAGACCCCTGAGGGACACCACTTGCCACCTCTGTCCAGCTTGAAAATTTACCATTAACGACAACTCTTTGTATTCTGTTTTTAAGCCAATGTTCTACCCAAGAACAAGCATTTTCATCGAGACCGATTTCCTTGAGTTTGAACACTAATCTTTTGTGTGGAACTGTATCAAATGCCTTGGCAAAATCCAAATAGATCACATCCACTGCAACACCCTGATCTATACTTCTACTTACTTCTTCGTAGAACGCAATCAAGTTAGTTTGACATGACCTGTGCTTCATAAAACCGTGCTGATTTTTGCTGATAACCATATTCTTCTCAAGGAATTCTTTAATATTATCCCTTAATAACCTTTCAAATATTTTACCAGCCACAGAAGTTAAGCTCACAGGTCTATAATTTCCAGGCAAGGATTTTGAACCATTTTTGAATATAGGAACCACATCTGCCTTCCTCCAATCCTCCGGAACACTTCCTGAAAGAAAAGAATCTTGAAAGATTAAAAACAGAGGTTCACTTATTTCTACACTTAGTTCCTTAAGTACACGTGGATGGATACCGTCAGGCCCTGGAGCTTTGTTTATATTAACTTTCTTTAGTTGCTGCAGCACATTGTCTTGAGTTAACCAATTACAATTATTCTGCAAGTTTTTAGTAGCAATCATTTGCACATCTATTGCCATGGGTTCTTCTTTAATATATACGGAGGATAAATAGTTATTTAGAATTCCTGCCTTTTCTTGGTCTTCATTAACTAACACCCCCGTTTCAGTTTTAAGTGTACCTATACTTTCATTTTTGGGTTTTTTGGAATTTATGTACTTAAAAAATGCTTTGGGGTTGGTTTTGCTCTCTTTAGCTATCATTTTTTCATTTTGAAGTTTAGCAAGTTTAATTGCCTTTTTGCACGCATTATTTGCTTTCTTATATCTTTTATAAGATGCATCTGATTTGTCTGATTTAAATGCTTTAAATGCCCTTTTCTTATTTTTAATCTCTTGTTTTACTTCTCTACTAAGCCACATTGGTTTTAATTTGTTTCTTTTATACTTATTTCCCAATGGTACATACTGAGAAATGTACCTTTCTAATATTTGTTGGAAGATGATCCATTTATCCTCAGTGTTCTTTTCACTAAAGAGTTTATGCCAGTCAATATATTGTAAAGCTTCCCTTATCTTATTGAAATTGGTCTTTTTAAAATTATATGTTTTAGTATACCCCATGTGCTTTTGTTTTTTTGAGTTTATTTCAAAGGACACTATATTGTGATCACTATTTCCCAAGTGCTCACCTACTTGAATGTTGGTCAAAAGATCAACGTTGTTTGTTAAAACCAGGTCCAGACAAGCGTCCATTCTAGTTGGTGCTTGTACAAGTTGTGACATGAAGTTGTCATTTAACAAGTTTAAAAACCTAATTCCCTTTGCTGAGCTACTAGTCCCTATGTCCCAATTTATGTCTGGGTAATTAAAATCTCCAATAATTAAAGTGTTACCAAGATTTGCAGCTTTCTCAATTTGCTCAAACAGCTGTTGTTCCTCGTCAATATTAACATTAGGTGGTTTATAACATATCCCAACCAATAGTTGGTTTCCCTTCTTTTCCCCCAAGCAGATATTTACCCATAAAGCTTCCACATTTTCCTCATCGCATTCAATTTGCTTAAGATTTGGCTTTAAATCATGGTTGACATACAAACATACCCACCACCCTTCTTGTTTTTCCTATCCTTCCTAAATAATGTGTACCCATTTAAGTTAACTGCCCAGTCATGTGTCTCATCCCACCATGTTTCAGTTATGCCTATTATATCATATTGTTTAGTGTATGCTAATGCCTCTAGTTCCCCCATTTTGTTATTTAGGCTCCTTACATTAGTAAGCATACATTTAATATCATGCGTCTCTTGTTTATTTTGTGAATTACCAACATTACATAGCTTCTCTGTTCTGAGCTTGCCCCTCCCCCGTCTCCACCCTCCTTATACTGTTCTAAAGCCCATCTCCTTTCTGTCCTATCTCCATTTTGTAGATTGCTATGACCCTCCCCCCCTACTACTAGTTTAAAATCTCCTCCAACCTTCTAGCCATCCTATCCCCCAGCACTGCAGACCCCCTTCCGTTTAGGTGCAATCCATCACTACTATATAGGTTGTACCCAATCGCAAAGTCGGCCCAGTGCTCTAAAAACCCAAAACCCTCCTTCCTGCACCAAGACTTCAGCCACGCATTAACCTCTCTAATCTCCCGCTGCCTTTCCACTGTAGCACGTGGCACAGGTAATATCTCAGAGAATACCACCTTGGAGGTCCTTTTCTTGAGTTTGCTACCTAATTCCCTGAAATCATTCTTTAGGACCTTCCATCTTCCTCTTACTTTGTCATTGGTACCAACATGGACCATGACCGCTGGGTCATCCCCAGCCCCTCCCAATAATCCATCCACTCTGTCAGCAACATGCCGGACCCGAGCACCCGGGAGACAGCAAACTGTCCGGTTGAGCCGATCAGAGTGGCAGATTGCCCTATCTCTTCTCCTAATGATAGAGTCCCCTACCACCACAACCTGTCTTGCCTTCCTTACATTTTGATCCCCACCCGTACTAGAGGGGCTGTCACCTCGGCTGTTAGAAGTAACAGCTTCCTCTAATACAGCTACTCCTGAGCTGATGCTCCCAACATCTTCCCTCAAACGGGCAAATCTGCTAGGTTGCACCAAATCAGGACTAGCTAGCCCTTTCCTCTTCCCTCCCCCCCTGCTTCCTCGCCCCACTGTCACCCAGCTACATGCCTGTTCCCCATCTGTCATATCTCCTCCCTCTCCACTACCTGTCCCCACTAAACTCTGCTCAGTCAGCAGCAGACTCCTCTCAAGATTGTCGATCTCCCTCAAAGTTGCGATTTGCTTCTCAAGATCTCCAATCTGAGCTTCCAGAGAAGCCACTCGCACACAACCATCACAGAGGTATGGACCATGGACGGGTACATCCAGGCATCCATACATGCAACAAGATGTGCATTGAGTTAAACTAACAATCTTGCTAACACTCATTTCCCCAGATACAGATAAAAATATAATTAAATAAAAAAAATATATATATATATAAATAAAATAAAAAATTTAAAATTACCTTGATAGTTTAAACCCCTAGTTAGTTCCAACTCCTGGTTTTCTAACTCCTACTTGAAAGAGTCTGCTTCCAAGTAATGTGAGCAAGCTCAGAAGCTCAGTGGGTTAGGGGTGTGCCTTTATGGGGATACAAATCCCACACAGGTGCAATTAATGAACACTATCCCCCAATCAATCAAGCAGCAGCACAAAAGACGGGGAAAAACCAGAACACCAGGAAAAAAACAAAAAAGAAACCTTTTTTTTTTTTTTTTTAAACTTTACAGACTGAACCAATTAAACAAAAACAAAATACAAACCACTCTCCACAGTATACAAACCACTCCAAGCAACTCCTGGTTTTCTAACTCCTACTTGAAAGAGTCTACTTCCAAATAATGTGAGCAAGCTCAGTGAGTTAGGGGTGTGCCTTTATAGGGATACAAATCCCACACAGGTGCAATTAATGAACACTCCCCCCAATCAATCAAGCAGCAGCACAAAAGAGGGGGAAAAACCAGAACACCAGGAAAAAAACAAAAATATAATTGTAGTCCACAATATATTAAAAAAACAAAAAACAAGCAGGCCCAAGTATGTTAAAATGATGAAGAAATGGAGATTAAAGACACATTGATTCAAATTCTACATACAAGTAATTCAAATACAATACAGTTATAGTGTCCAGCATTAAAGGTTGATAGTGTCCTCCATAAGCTACCTTGCATAAGGCACTGGTTCAACTGTACTTGATCTGAGAACTGTTCTGGTTTTCAACAGGGAAATTTTTAACTCAGACTTGCATAAGGCACTGGTCCAGCTGTACTTAATCTGAGAACTGTTCTGGTTTTCAACAGGGAACTTTTTAACTCAGACTTGCATAAGACACTTGTCCAGCTGTACTTGATCAGAGAACTGTTCTGGGTTTTTAACAGGGAACGTTTTAACTCAGACTTGCATAAGGCACTGGTCCAGCTGTACTTCTGTAGATGTACCAGACTGAGAAAAGCATTGGTTCTTCTAGCCCACCACAAATATTAGTGGAGACACCCTGTGCTTAATCCTTAACTATTTTGTGAGTGTATTACTAATTGCCTATAGACTGTTATATTGTATTCAAAGAGCCGTTTTCCTGGCACTATAGGGTTACTAGGTCCTCACCTCCCTCGGGGACACTCTCCCGCAGGGCTGGAGGGGTTAAAACCCCGTAGACATTTACCTTAATCTAGCGCTGGGCTCCCTCGGAGCTGGTGACCTCTTCTCCCTCTGCTGACATTAGCTCCCGAGTGGAGCCGAATGTGCATGCACGGCAAGAGCCATGCATGCATTCAAACCGCCCATAGGAAAGCATTACTCAATGCTTTCCTACGGGGATCTGAACTCACACTGCGTGAGTGTAATGCAATATTCACACTGAGAATCACGGAAGCAGCCTCTAGTGGCTGACAGGGAGACAGCCACTTGAGGCTGGATTAAAACTGCAATGTAAATATAGCAGTTTCTCTGAAACTGCTATGTTTTCAGCTGCAGGGTTAAAACTAGGGGGACCTGGCACCCAGACCACTTTAATGAGCTGAAGTGGTCTGGGTGCCTATAGTGGGGGCAACAATGGGGGCAAAAACAAAAGTGTTGCATTTATAATTTTGTTCAGTGGATATCTGGAGGGCTTTATTAGCCTACAAGCTAACTTTATGATCTGTCCACAAACGTGTGCCTAACCTGACCACCTACGCCTTATTATAGCTACATAATCTTTTTAGCTTACTGAATACTGTGTAAAACACCCTCTAGACATATCCACTTAGCCTGCTGTTATTTTTTTTTTAATTTTTTTTTTATTCTGCAGTTTTTTCAAGGCCATGCAATTGTTCTCATGTCTTACATTGCACTTTCTGGGCAATAAGTTTCATAGCTAGGCAAGTTCTTATGTAATACTATGCACATTAAGCTAAAATTTATTTGGTGACTATAGTGAAATCCAAGACATATTGGGCAATTTAACAATCAGGGCTAATTAGTAAATCTATTTTGAGGTTTTTTCTTTTTTTTGTATTAAGATCATAGAGTTCATGTTGCCATGCTCTTTTGTGAGCATCTCCTTAATTGGGATGCTTTCTTGATAATTAAACCACTTATTTTAACGCTTCACATGGAAACCTCCTGTGAAGCGTTTCTAGAAAACAGTTTTGGATGTCTTGTGCTACTATGTCTGCAAAAGATGAATCATTTATAAAAGACTACTTGAGCCTCCATGGGCTTCTATTACTGTAACCGTATTAATCTTTTAGGATTGTGATAAGAGCTGAATGGTCAGACCAAGCGGTCTGTTAATTGAACATCGGGGGCCCTGGTCCAGGTAGCTGCTTGTAAAATGACAACTATCAATCCTTGAATATGCATTGTTGCATTGTGAATAACAGGTGAAATTCCTTTCTCCGGGGTGAAGAACCCTTCAAACATCATACAAATTGTGGTCATCTAGCAATTTAACTAATGCTTTACAAGATTTGGAGAGTATAGTCTGTGTAGGACTTTTTATGTGTGAATTTGAGTCTATTGAGGAGTCCAGAATTTGATAAAATCCCCACAGAACACTATTACTGTCCAAATAGAGCACTGATTGGACAATCCACTCCATTGTTAGAGTTTGTTAAAGATTTTCTCCACCTCAGAGTTACAGTCATGTGGCTGGTAAGTCCTGGTCTCACAAAATGGAGTTCCTTAGACTCTGGGAAGGACAGTTCTTCCACACATTATATGTACCTGGATATCTCTTCACTGAGTGCCCTTACTATCCAAATAGCACCCTGTTTAGAGAATTGGCGACCAAGTTAGAGCTATTCTCTGATTCAGCTCAGAATTACAGGCTAGTTAGTCCCAGTCTCAAAAAATTGTATTCCTGGGGCTTTATGGAGGACAGTACCCGCACACATTATATGTCTATTGATAACTCATCACAGAGCACCCTTACTGTCCCAGTTTCACCCTGATTGGTGTTTGGGGGACCATCGATACCTGATTAAAGATTTAATGGATCACTGCACAGTCCTGATTCGGTGAACAGTTCCATAGTGTGTCAGGGTATCTCCCGCTCGATGTGCAAGATGGCAATCCCAAGAGGTTGCATCCAGGGGGTCTCTATAACCCCTTCCCATAGGAACTATAGCCCTTTTTAGTGGCTCTTGGTACCATGCACATAGTCTATGGGCAGGAGACAGGCGTTCACAGTTCTAAAAGGCTGTGGTATGGGAGCTTTCATCACAATTATTGTTATTATTTGGTATTTATGTAATGTCAACATATAGGTGGCTTAGGCTAGTCTTGGCCTGGGACTCTGGATCTGTGTGTGGGGTCCATGTCTGAGCCTGGAGAGCAACAGATCTCTCTGTGTGGCTGTGTGCTCGCTGGAAAATCCGGAGGGGGAGAGCATCCTGCATGGCAGCACTGGGAGAAAGTGATGTCAGCTCACTTTCTCTTGGCACGGGAAGGCATCTGCATGAAATTGAAAAGAGTGCTCTGCTAATTTCCTCACTGGACCACAGGGATGCCACCCTCCTCCAGCACAAAGATAGGCAAAGAGGAAGGTGGCTAAATGTGTGTGTGGGGGTACCAGTCATATATATATATATATATATATATATATATATATATATATATATATATATATGTATATGTATGACACTGTGTAAATTGGTGGGTATCTTTGTGTTTTTATGACAGTGTGTCTATTTTTTTATGTACTGTGTATATGTGTGTGACACTGTGTACGGAAGTGTATATCTGTGTGTTTGTGTAGCAGTGTTTACCTGTTTGTGTATATACATGTGTGGCAGTGCATATCAGTGTTTGTAATTTGTGTTTCTAATGCTCAATCTGTGAGTGTGTGAATGTGAGCATGTATAAAGTTGAGGTAATACAATTGTTAAGATTAGAGACAGCTATAGAGTATAGAGTGAGAGAGAGGAGGCAGAAATCTGCTGGCCATATGCGTCTAGCTCTAAAATATCTCAGGTATTTCTGCTGTGCTGCTTTTTCTGCTGGTCTCCTTGTTGAGTTTAGGCTATGACTGCCAATGCATGCCTGAAACACATAACCCTCAAAACCCAAACCCCACCAGATATAAAACCATAAACACTGAATAAGAGGAAAAGGGTTTGTCCATAGTTTTATTTTAACCACCTGTACAAAACAACATAAATAACCACTGCTGTCTGAAAATGCACAGACAGGCAGGTCTCTCAATCCAGAAATCTATTTCTGTTCCCCTTTCCCAATGCTCTATCTTTGATCCAGGGACTAACCAGGATAAAACTCCACATTTGTGAAAATAACTAAAAAAACTAAACACAAAACATAGAATCGCACCAAAGGAAATGGGTGGGGAGGGGTGGAGACAAAGCAAAAAAAAAGGAGAAAGTGGAGAAAAGGGATCATAGCAAGAAAAAAAGGGGAGGGGGTGGAGAAAAACCAAGAAAAATATAGGAGAAAAGGGATCATAGTAAGAAAAAGAGGTGGGTGGGTGGGTGAGCATGTAAGGTCCTGTTCTTGTGCTGCCCTGGACCAAAAAGGAGGAGGTGTGGTAGCAACATTTTATAAACTTTCATAACATTAATGTAGCCAATCCATCACTACCTTGCAGACAGGTCCTAAAGAGTTATGCTGGGCAGTCAAGGCCTAAATGGTGCATTGGGCTTCCTGACTGCAAAGGCATGCCTGAACCACATTACCCACAAAACTCTAAACTCTTTCCTCAACTGAAGCAAATAACTACTGGTGGCTGAAAGGACACCAACCCCCAGGTACGTCTCTCAATGCAGTCGGTTCCTGTTTGCCTGACAGGAAACCCCTCTCCCAATTGTCAGGATTACTAGTTGATCCAGCACGCAGAAATAGTATTACACCTAGGACTATGGATAACATCTAACCGGACCTTAGAATGTCCGGACTTAACATATCCAAGAATAGTCAAAATACTTGCCAAGGTCATGGATACAGAATGAGACACAACAATGAGGGAAAGCCAAAAGTCAAGGATTAAGCCAAAGTAAAAAAACAGAATAATACGATCAGGAGCACACTCTCACATAACCAGCAAAGGGAAACCACGACCGGGCAATGAGCTAAAGTGAGTTAAAATAACCCTCTTGCGGATCTGATTGGCGTACCCGCCTTTTACCCCAAAACGTGCGTGTGTGTCTCCTGCGTGACGTCACCCGCATGGCGATGTCCTCTCCACCATGGACAGGCGTGGGGTTATACAATAGAGTGGATCCGCAGCAGCTGACATGTTGCAAATGCCAGGTATAATGGCGTAGGGCTGCTGAGCAGCACTTCTATTATTCTTAGGAAGGTAAATATTACTGTAATCCTAATATGGAGAGGATGGATACGTGACACAAATGTTCTATCTTTAAGGTGCTAATCAGGATGAAACAACACCACTGTAGCCTGTCCGGACCCTGAACAGACCAGGTTGCTTCTCCCTGGAAATAGCACCTGCTCAGTTTGCGTTAAACATATCAAGACTTATGTCATAAAGTTGAACTCCACCCCTTTCCATAAGATCCCTATTGTCCCCTTCCAACTAGAAATGCGAAACACCACTCTCTTCAATCTATGCACAAACTCCAACACTGCATAGTTCAGCTTGCACCGAGCCTCATGGTACCGAAATAAGCCTAGCTTTGACAGGGGACTATTTAAAACTACATCAAAGTAGCATAGGAAAAGAGTAAAAATCCTAGCAAGATCCAGCTTGACAGCCCAGAACAAATCTACCATATGGAAACACCCAAGATTAGTCCAGGTCCTGGCCAGCTGCACAAACATGCTCTGGTTGGGGGTATCAGAGACCCCCCAGTCAGAGAAAGTCATATTTGTACATATTCCAGCAATAGGTTGCCCCTGCAACCTATCACACACTTAGTATTCTCCCTCTGCCTACCCTCCACCCCCACCTTCTGAGTGAGACCTGGCAGTGATCCTGCAGCACTTGCCAGGTATCCTCCATGTTGTGACTGAGGGGAAGAGGCGGGGCCCAGGAGAGGGGAAGTGTCACGACAGGTGACCCAAACATGCAGAATATAACCCAAATAGAAAACTTATTATCAGACCTTAGAATGGCCAGGTTTAACGTAGATAGAATAATTGCGGACTTGCCAAAGTAAAGGAAAACCAGAGATCAGGATAACGATAAGGAATAGCCTTGTCAGGGAACCAGAAAGCAGGATAAATGAGAAAACGAGCCGAGTCAGGATACCAGAATGAAGAATAGTCAATATAATACAAGCCCAGTCAAAATACCAGAATACACAGACAGTTAACAGTATAGCAGTAGAGGGAACAACCAGTGAACCACAATAGGGCGCTGAACAAAAGCAAAATGCGCTCCTTTATAATGGAGCACCTTTTGCTTTAAATCCACACCCCCAAAATGTCAGGGAGCATGGAATATTTAAAAATGTTCATGACATTGCCTCTATGACATCATCGCTCATGCACCACGGCATAAAAGGGGGTGTGCATGGAGTAGACAGCGTCCAACAAGCCGTGCCGTCGCCGGTAGGAGTCAGCACCCGGAGCTTCACCTCACGGGTCCGCGGGATAAAGGTAAGGTATCGTGACAGAAAGTTACTTCACTTCCTGCCCTGTCCTCTCCTGCAGAATATGCTGAAGCCTGGGAGACAGCAGGTATGTAAATATTTTCTTAACCCCAATCCCCCCTTCATCCAGGCCAGACACATTGCACCCCCGTCCACCCATTCCCCTCTATGCACCAATTCACCCACACCAGCCCCCCTTTACACATACCAGCCTCAATGCCATCCATCCCAGACCCTATGCCCCCTTTACCCATCCCAGCCTCTATGCCCTACTTCACCCATTCCAGCCCCTATGCCCCACTTCACCCATACCAGCCTTTATGCCTCTTTCACCCATCCCAGACCCGATGCCTCTTCACCCATCCCAGACCCTTTGCCCCTATATACCCATACCAGGCCCCATGCTCCCCTTCATCCATCCCAGACCCTATGTGTAAAGGATTTTCCTGTATTCACCTGTGTTCATTCGGTTATGTCCTCTCCCTGCTGTTTAACTACTTTTGAACGTTTCGTTTAACTATGTGTTCGGGAAAGTTATTCGTTCTACAGAACGGAGACCACCCTGGGTAGCCATCAGAATTTGGAACACCGAGTAATCACATGAAAAACCGCAACTTAATTGAGTGCTTCTAGGTGACCGCCATTCGGCATACGAACACGTGGTGAGAACAAAGGATGGTGGCCATCTTAAATCTCCCGAATGCGGTCAGCGGGACTTACTCGTGGATTGCCTGAAACTGTTTTCGGCATGGCAATCACACGAACGTCCGGTCATTATGGAAGTCCCGGCTGACTCTGTGACGAAATGCCTTTAAAAACATTATTTGGGCTAATGGATTTATATTGTGCTGTTGCTGGCCCTTTAAGAACTGCATTGTGGCTTATGGACTTGTATTGGACCATGCTGGCCCTTTAAGAACCATCTGGGGGGGGGCGGGGCCTGACCGCCGAGCTGGCTGGACGTGGGGCACCTCTGCTCCTCAAAGAATCCCCAATATCCAGCGCAAAACACCCTAATCTCTCCTGAATACCCGAACAGCTGCTACAAGAAGGCGAGGGGGGACCCGAGCACAACTTAAGGGGTGAATACTGACCCCCGTCCTGCCGGCAAGGATGATCGCTGGATGGCTGGGATTGTGGCCTGTCGTGAGGCTCTGGCGGGAGATGCGGCCGGTCTCCCGTGCTTAGTCTGGCGGGACCTCCCATGCACTTAACGAGGGCCCCGTTCACCCCCCCCCCCTGTGGCAGCGATCTCCTATGTAGCCTCAGTGACAAACGGCGCAAATAGGGACCGCATGGCGAAAAACAAAATGGCCGCCGCATCAATCACCAGCGGCAGAACAGGAGACCCACAGGCACAGACACACTCTTGCTGCACACCAAACAACTCTAAGGAGGAAACGCTCAGACTGTAAAGAAGGCTCACACCTGCATAACATGAGGCAATCTCTCACCATGGTCACCGGAGGATCAGAGGGAACTCAATCGGGACTCTAACCCTGCTGTGTCACAAGCTCCCTCTCCCAAACACCAGAAGCTGCAGCTAGCACAACAAGAGATTTACCCCTCCCTGGCAAGAGACCTGACTACATCAAGGACACTGACCGATCCAGCACAGAGGCAGGGATGATCAAGCGGAGGCTAATTATATATGCCTTGTGTATATGTATGTATAAGGTTGTGGACTATGGCAAACCCTGTGTTTCAGCACCTTACCTTTACAAAAATCCCGAGTGTAAACTGCAGCTGAATCTCCTTTTGTAATTCCCCATAGAGAGCAAATATGAAGCGAGACCATGTGGAAAACCTAGCGCTCTGCTGCCCCCTGGTGGTTAAATTTATTTAAGCATACAGAAATACACTCTTGATGTTTACTTTTATAGCCTGTACTAACAATCTAATGTTCACACTACTTTAAAAAAACCAAAATGTGCATTGTTACACATGCCTCACTAACACTGATCTATGTTAAACGATCTCTCGGCAACAGCTGTTGGGGCATTGCCAGATTATTTGTACTGTTTATCCTATGCACCAAAAATAAAGAATTTAAAAAAAAAAAAAAAGAACCATCTGGGGACATATTGAGACTTTGTGTGACAATGACCCTTTAAGACGGTGTCCCCAGACTTAGTTAAAATATTTTGTTCCTGGCTATTTTCCACTTGGTTTAGTAAATGGGGCTTACTGAACCAAGTACCACACAGGTGGACCACCCAGAAGTGGAAGTGTGCAGGCAATTTACCTCCCAGGCTGTGAGGTTACTGCAGTTTAATTGCCGACCGCTGGGTGGCCGCAGTTCGTGCAAATGAACACGTGGCGGCGGCCATCTTTGTTCATTCGAACAAGGTCAGCGGTATGTGTAGCCATATCCATGGAACTAAAATCGGCTACACATTTTCGCGAACACCGCTGACCCTTACCTTCTCCTACACTGAACTTTCAGCTGCAGAGACTAAGTCCCGTTCGGCAATTCGAACGCAGGTTTGAATGGGACTTAGTCGTTTTTCTGCATAAAATAGACCGACCGCACAGCCCAAATCTATGGAACTGTTTTGGGCAGGAAAATGTGCTTGCGGTCGGTCATAAAGGACTTCCACGTAACTTTTTATGTACTGGGGGGGATTTGTCTGATTTAAAGTATGTTGATTCTGAATATGTATGTTTTATGTGAATATGATGCATATTTTTAAAGTTACAGTGTATGTATAAAAAGTGTATTTTTCCTGCCTGTGATAAATTACAGTAACCCATTGTGTTCAGTAATTATATCACAGGCAGAGGGGAGGGATTGTATGTTTGTGCTGGGTGTGTTTTACGGATTTCCTGTATATGATTGGTTGTACTGTGTCCCACCCTGTGGGATGTCCCCTTGCATGGGGACTTGCATAAAAGCCAGTGTGTGGTCATTAAAAGTTCAGATCATCTTGGACCTTCATGAAGTTTCGGCTCATGTTTGGGGGATTGGAGAACTACACTTTGGGGATTGCTATAATCACTATACTCCCGAGGGTATAATCACTAAGCTCTGCTAAGAGCTTGTTCTTGTTCCTACTCTCTGGAATTCGGAGAGGTTGGCCTACTGGAAGCTGGACCCTGGTCTTGGGTCCAGAGTGGGTGGAGACGGCGAGACCCCAACCAAGCTGTGGCAGTTCGTGGGGTCTGCTGTGGTTATGGTGTCAGGCAGAGTGCTTGGAGTCCTCGGAAAACACTAGGAGCATCCGTCAGCGGAAGGTACCCGGTCGGGGTGCCAGCGGTTCTGTTACAGACTCCTTTCCACTCAAAGTATCAAACCGACATTCAGGACTTTTTATCTACCGAACGAGGGGAGCATTCTCAGGTAACAAGCTGCAACATACCTATGGTAGTTTTCGTGTAATTATGCGCGAGTGGAGACTGGCTCCTGCTACTGATTTCATGGAACTCTAAATCTGATACCACCACATGGCAAGCCGGTCAAACTTCCACACGATGCGACACGGAAACTACCGAACGGATTTTCATGAAATTTGGATATGTGACTCCTAGTATCCTCAGCTACCAAGGGATGTTTATATATTTCTATGTTATGCAGAAAGTATTTTTCTAAAAATTTTAAAAAATGTTAATGTTTCTGGCCAGCAGATAATTGAGTTTAGTAGGTTGTTGAAACTTAATAATCTAGCCTGGCCCAGAGGAGGAGTCTGTTATTGTATAAATTGAATGCCTGTTGCTTCCAGTAAATCAGTCTTGTTCCAGCATTAAGCTTTGGCTCATGTGTGGATTATTTGGTGATATCAGCGATATTTATTCCTGTGGATTATTGTGATTATTCTACTATTGGGAAAAAGGGAATACTGGACGGTGATACAGTTTACTACTGTCACACTATGTCCCCCTTTATCCATCCCAGCTCCTATGCACTAATTCACCCATACCAGCCCATTTGCACCTTCATCCATGCCAGACCCTATACCCCCTCTTCACCCATCCCAGACCCTTTGCCCCTCTAAACCCATCCCAGACTCTATGTCCCCCTTTACCCATTGCAGCCTCTTTGCCCCACTTCAACCATACCAGCCCATGTGCCCCGCTGTACCCACCCTTGCCCCTATGCCCCCCTTCGCCTATCCCAGACCCTATGCCCCCTTTACCCATGCCAGACCCTATGCACCCTGTGACAAACTGGATTGTCACGGGTTCTTGCAGGGACATACTTATCAGCCTCTTGCCCTGTGACTATGGCCCCTGTGTTAAATCCTGGTTAAAACCACTGTGTGTGCCTTTTTGTACTTGTTTGGCAACAATTCGAACTTTCGAAGCAGCACTTCGAACTCCCGAAGCCATTTGAAGTGGCAATCGACCACGTGGTGGTGGCCATCTTGTTTTCATGGACCAAAACCGCGAATAAACTTCAGTGGGACTTAGCCGCGAATGCCCTGGAACTATTTTCGGCATGAAAACCTTGTGGTTCCCGGTCGATCCCCCAGCGGCACTTAGCCACAATTCTATGGAACTATTTTCGGCTATGGGACCATGTCTGCGGATAGAGAAAAGGACTAACCATGCACCTTGAAGAATACTGTAAGGTTGAAATGTGTTGTGCTTTTTATCCTGGACTTTTTATTTGCTATTTGTTGTTGCTGTTATTTCCTTTATTTTGCACTTTATTTGAAGTAAATTGATATTAATATACTTCTAGTTTCCCTACTAAGTTTGTGGAAGAAGGAGCTACAGGACCAAAATTACATCAAAGCAGCTTTACTAATTGATATGCCAACATAGCCAGAGCCTGCTATATGTGGCTCTGGGGCGTGTTAGTGACCCATTACCTCTGTTTTCTAATTTTTCTGTGTGATGAAACAGGATTTTGCTGTGAGCTTTTCTGTTTTACAGACTAATCAGAGGTCTACCATCAGGATTTTCCTGTAATAAGTATATCTCACTGTGTGTTGGTGATTACTATTGCGCACCTTGTATTTTGTATTATTTGTGATATTGTATTTAGTGTCTTGTGAGTGATTATGGACACTAGGGTAGCTGCACTTGCACTTTTATAACTAGCGCCAATCCACCCATATCCCATTGCTTCTCTGGTTTGCTACATGTATAATTGTATGTGCATATGGACTAGTCCTGAGTTAAAATAAAGCTAAGTACGTTAGTTCCTTTTAGTTCCTCCTAGTTTCTAGAGGACCCAAATCCGCTATCAGACCTCAGAGCCCACGTGGACTGTGGGGGCAAGTCAGTCAGAGGGGCTGAGGGGGAGAAAGAGACCCACAGATGGTCTTAGGGAGATGAGACACACAAAGGAGTTGGAGGAAGTAAGAGACACACAAAAGGGCTGAGGGTAGAAAGAGAGACATAGAGGAGCAGGGAGAGTAAGAGACATGCAAAGGAGCTTGGCGGAAAGAGACACACAAAGGAGCTAGGGGTACGGTAGCTTAGTGGTGGGCTTAACACAATATGACAATATGATTGGTAAGCTTAACACAATATGAAACTAAATTCCCATATTTGTTTGGTAAAATAGGTGATTTTAATTAAAGGGACACTATAGTCACCAGTGCAACAACATGTATTCCTGACCCTATAGTGTTAACACGGCCATCTAGTGCTTTCTTCACTGTGTACCATCTGGTGCCAGGCTTCCTGTAATGGCCAGCAACATACATCCAATGTGTGAAGTGCTGCAGAAACTGTATGCTGGTCCCACTAATCATCTAGGTGCGTACTAATGATGCTGCTGGTGGTGGAGTTGGACCATAGTCAGAATCATTAAATAACTCTATATTCGCAGCTTTTCATTGGAAAACACTACATTTAACGACTCCAAATACAATGACCACTTTAACCCCTTAAGGACACATGACATGTGTGACATGTCATGATTCCCTTTTATTCCAGAAGTTTGGTCCTTAAGGGGTTAAAAACATGTCATGGAACATGGAGCAACACTTTAAAACTAGTCTGAAATCTATGAAGAGTATTGATTTGAAGTGAAATGCATCATGCCTTCAGTAGGTTTCTTAGCATTCAGCATGTTGGGCTGGTATTTCACAAAGTGCAGAGATGCATTTTCTGGGTCTATTTCTCCTCATTTTATGCCTGGAAACAACAACTGGGCCTATCTGCCCAATCTGAGGCCAGAATAGGAAATGCTCCAATTGAGATTAGCAGTGATGCAGAGCTAACTAGTTTGACGCCCATCTTGGCTAAAGCCATGCCCTTCTCTCATACTAAAATACTGTTGGTCTTAAACTTTGAAAACTAATCACAAACTCACCACCAGTTTATTGACCTGGTTATTTATGCCAGTAAAATGACCCAAACAAGAATAGAATTTAGAATATCAAGGACAGTAGTTACCGTATTTATCGGCGTATAAAACGCACAGGCGTATAACACGCACCTCATTTTTAGAAAGAAATTCCAGGAAATTTCCCCCCTCATGCCATAGTATTCCCCCCCCTCATCCCATAGTATTCCCCCCTCATCCCATAGTGCCCCCCCTTTCCATAGTATTCTCCCCCCCTCCCATAGTATTCTCCCCCCTCCCATAGTATTCCCCCCTCCTCCCATAGTATTCCCCCCTCCTCCCATAGTATTCCCCCCCTCCTCCCATAGTATTCCCCCCCTCCTCCCATAGTATTCCCCCCCTCCCCTCCCATAGTATTTCCACCCCCTCCCCTCCCATAGTGTACTTCCCCCCCTCCCCTCCCATAGTGTACTCCCCCCCCTCCCCTCCCATAGTGTACTTTCCCCCCCCCTCCCATAGTGTACTTTCCCCCCCTCCCCTCCCATAGTTTACTTCCCCCCCCTCCCCTCCCATAGTTTACTTCCCCCCCCCTCCCCTCCCATAGTGTACTTCCCCCCCCTCCCCTCCCATAGTGTACTTCCCCCCCCTCCCCTCCCATAGTGTACTTCCCCCCCTCCCCTCCCATAGTGTACTTCCCCCCCTCCCCTCCCATAGTGTACTTCCCCCCCTCCCCTCCCATAGTGTACTCCCCCCCCCTCCCCTCCCATAGTGTACTTTCCTCCCCCTCCCCTCCCATAGTGTACTTCCCCCCCCTCCCCTCCCATAGTGTACTTTCCTCCCCCTCCCCTCCCATAGTGTACTTTCCTCCCCCTCCCCTCCCATAGTGTACTTTCCTCCCCCTCCCCTCCCATAGTGTACTTTCCTCCCCTCCCATAATTACTTACCTGTCCTGAAGCGTGGGCCGGCTTCACAGCGCGCACCGCGGTACAGGAACTTTAATTTGAGGTTCCGGTTTCCGGCGGGACTGAAAGGAAGTGTGCACACTATTGTGCACACTTCCTTTCAGTCCCGCCGGAAACCGGAACCTCAAATTAAAGTTCCTGTACCGCGGTGCGCGCTGTGAAGCCGGCCCACGCTTCAGGACAGGTAAGTAATTATGGGATATCGGCGTATAACACGCACCCACGATTTTCCCCCTATTTTCAGGGGAAAAAAGTGCGTGTTATACGCCGATAAATACGGTAATTTTCTACATAGCATTCATTATATTTATTTGGAATTTAGGGATACATGTGTTATGTGGGGAGGTTTTCAAGTCAGCTATTTAGTGCAGATATTTACCTGGCATCCTAGGTTACTGCAGGACTGATTCTTATACCAATTGGAAGTAAAAACAATACTATGTTATTGAAATAAAAATTCAAATATTCAGTAATGTGTTAGATTTTTTTTTCTAACCTAAACTTCACTGCATGCACCCACAAATAAACTTCTGTCAACAAAATACACGTTTTTTTATGATATATTTAACTACATAAATAGCTACTGTAAATGTATATAAGATGTAAGATGTATATTCCTTTAAAAACATCTAAAACACTTCAGTTTGCTGAAGTGCTGTATGTGTGAAGATTGTGGTCTTGCTTTTAATTTTACAAAAAAAGGATAAAAATGTGCACTTTTATAAATTAACCTTGTTTCCAGGGGCGGCTCTCTAATTAGGCGGTTTAGGCGGCTAACTGAGGCTTCGCTCTGGCTGAGGCCTAGCGGCCGCCTAAACCACCTGAGGGCAGACTGTGTCATGTCTTCGGTCAGTGACTGTCAGGATTACAGAATGATCCAGCACATAGAATTGTGTAACACAGAGGACTGATAGGTAATGTATACCGGACCTTAGAATGGCCGGACTAACGTACCAAAGAATAGTCAGGAATAGCCGAGGTCAAGGGAAACAGAAAGAGACACAACGATAAGGAAAAGCCAGGAGTCAGAGATGCCAGAAAACAGGGAAGTCAAAAACAATGCCAAAGTCAAATAACCAGAATTACCAGAATCAATAATGCGCTCTCAGACAACCACAAGGGAAACCCCGACAGGGCACTGAGCAGGATGAGAACTGGGCCTAAATACCCCTCCTCTAGATCTGATAGGCTGTAACCGGCCTTTGACCCCAAAGCAGTTACCAGGTTTCCATTTGCATAATTGCTGCTCAGCATTAACCCTTCTGTGAATTCAGTTTCTGCTCGGCACAACTTTTCCTGTGTGGACAGTAAATGTCATTAACCACATTTTTATAAGCGGATGAATACGTGACATTACCCACCACCTGAAGAACGCCCACCGGACGGGCAGGACCAGGCTTGAGTGGAAATTTGCCATGAAAATAGCTAATCTTGCGGCCAGCATGTATATCAGATGCCAGAACCCAAGAACGATCGGCTGGTCCATAACCTTTCCAATCCACCAAGTACTGTAAAGTGCCCCGAGAAAACCTGGAATCAATTATGGAGGAGACCTCATACTCTTCCTGTCCAGAAACAACTAAGGGAGGAGGAGGGACACTTGAGACAGTATATTTATTGCAAACATGAGGTTTGAGCAAGGACACATGAAAGGTATAAGGAATTTTCAAGGAGGCCGGAAGGGCCAGAGAGTACGCAACAGGATTGATCCTACAAAGGACACAAAAAGGTCCAAGGAACCTAGGAGCAAATTTCATGCTAGGGACTTTGAGCCTGATGTTACGAGAAGATAACCAAACCCTCTCACCCACTTGGTAAACAGGGTTGGCACCTCGACGTGTATCAGCAAAATGCTTGAAACGGTCAGCAGCAGTACCCAGACCAGATTGAACTTTAACCCAGGTATCACGGATGGAAGCCAGACGGTCATCCAAAGCAGGAATAGCCGTATCAGTAAAAACAGCCGGTAGGACAGTAGGATGCCAGCCAATATTAACAAAAAATGGACTATGCCCAGAGGAGTCATGGTTCAGCATTGTTCCTGGCAAACTCGGCACAGGGTAATAATTCGGACCAATTATCTTGAGTGCTATTAACGAAACAACGCAAGTATAACTCCAAAAACTGGTTAGCCCTCTCAGCTGTACCATTAGTCTGGGGGTGGTAAGAGGATGAAAACGACAATTCAATCCCCAATTGCTTATTGAAAGCCCTCCAAAACCGGGATACAAACTGAGAACCTCTATCAGATACAATATTGTGAGGAATGCCATGCAGACGGACAATCTAACGTATAAAGATCAGTACCAGGTCTTGAGATGACGGTAATTTCTTAAGAGGGATGAAGTGAGCCATTTTAGAAAAACGGTCAACAACCATGAGAATAGTGGTATAACCATTAGAACTAGGAAGTTCTACAATTAAATCCATAGACAAGTGGGACCATGGGACCTCAGGAATGGGAAAAGGTTGTAACAAGCCACAAGGGAGTTTATGAGGTACTTTGGAAACCGCACAAACAGAACAAGCCTGCATATACTCCTTAACATCCTTCCTGAGGGAATCCTACCAGAATGACCTCATGATTTATTAAAACCTGGGTGACCAGCAGACACATTGTCGTGAAACACCTTCATGATATTAACCCTTTCCCCCAATGGAACGAACAATTTGTCCTGAGGTTTACCGCAGGGCGCCTGAGACTGAGCCTCCATGATGGAGCCAAACAGCAGAGAGGACAATGAAAGGATAGAGGAAGCAATGATACATTCCAGGGGAATGATATGGGACTTTTCTTGCTCTTGTATAGACTCAGTATCAAACTGTCTGGATAAGGCATCAGCCTTGACATTTTTAGAACCAGGTCTATAAGTAATAAGAAAATTAAAGGGAGAAAGGAACAGTATTGTATTCTAGCTTGTCTAGAATACAATCGTTTAGCATCTCCTATGTAAGCCAGGTTTTTGTGAAAAGTAATGATCAAAAGGGGGTCCTTGGCTCATTATATATTATAATCTCACTGCAGCCTGACGTCTTCTCCACTACAACTCTTAACATACTACATACTCGCTACGAGTGTCCTATTAATGCCCTTACTAGTAGCAGTGACACGGCTATAATCACGCTGGATGCGGGTTCAAGACTAGCATCTAACTTGCTTTTTAGCGTAATCTTGTAAGCCTGAGGCACAAGCCTGTTACCTAAGCATGTTTTACACTATACCCAGGCTTTACAGTCAACTAAGACGGAGTTTAGAGCTATATCGCGCCCCACACTGGATACTCGCTAGCCTGGTTTAGTCTGCATACATAATTGCCACTTTCAGCCCTCATCATTTCCCAACACGAACATCATGGCATGGGGCTACACTACAAATCTATTTTTGATCTGATAAGCTTGCTGACACATGCATCCGCTAAGCCACATGTATAACCTGCCTGTGCAGGATAATCGATTAACCTCCTCCTAGTATGTGTATATGCATCCTATACCTCACCTGTTGACCTTGGTTACACGCAAACCACATGAAAATGCACAATTGTGAATCTTACAAGGTCTCAGAGACCCACTGTTTATCAATTACTGCCAATCCTGACGCATAACTTTAACCTATTTTTCTCTTTTTATCTTGTTTCAAGCGTTGGTTACTCTTCTAAGCTACAGCGCATACAGTTGACCTTTCATGTTAATAAATAAAAAATGTGCAAAGTACCTATATACCCCAATGTTACTAATACCATTCAAACGTGTGTGGAATGCCGTCGGGGTACCACACGTTCATTGTAATACCTTCATGCACTACAAAAATAAAGAATTAAAAAAAAAAAAAAAAAAGGGGGTCCTTGGAACCCTCTAAAATATGTCGCCATTCCTTGAGAGCTAGAATAATGGCCAACAATTCCCTATTGCCAATATCATAATTGCGCTCGGCAAGAGACACCTTTCTAGAGAAGTAACCACAAGGATGCAATGGAGTATCCTGACTCTCCCTCTGGGAGAGAACTGCCCCTACCCCTGTCTCTGATGCATCAACTTCCAGTATGAAAGTTTACTGGTGTCAGGATGTATCAATATGTCGGCGGAGGCAAATCGCTGTTTGAGAGTTTCAAAGGCTTCTATAGCCTCCTTAGACCATATCGTACTGCTAACCCCCTTGCGTGTCATATTGGTGATGGGGGCTATTACTGAAGAAAATCCCTTTATAAACCTTCTGTAATAATTGGCAAAACCAATGAACCTTTGAATGGCTTACAACCCAGTGGGTAAAGGCCATTGTAGAACCGATTCCAACTTTTTAGGATCCATCTGAAACCCCGAGGCAGAGATATCATATATCCCAAAAACTGTATTTCAGATTGGTCAAAGATGCATTTTTCTAATTTACAATAAAGTTGATTCTTTAACAAGGTCTGCATAACTTGTTTAACGTGATCGTGGTGAGTCTGAATGTCAGGAGAATAAATAAGGATATCATCCAGATAGACCAAGACAAACGAGTAAATGTAATCCCTGAGTACATAATTTATGAAATCTTGGAAAACCGCTGGAGCATTGCACAACCCGAATGGCATCACTAGATATTCATAGTGTCCACTTCTGGTATTAAATGCAGTCTTCCACTCGTAGTTGTCCTTGATTCTCACTAAGTTGTAAGCACTTCTCACTAAGTTGTAAGCTGGACTCCCAACGGCGGTACCAATGTACCCCGCGCGGCCCGCAAGGGCCTACTCACCACCACACCTCCCCGCGGGCCGCGGGGGGACCTGGACCGTCGCCGGGTGGCCTTCTGCCGCCCGGATGGCTGTATCCGCCGCCCACCGCCCCAGGACCGCAATCCAGCACAGGCGGCCGGGGCGGATGGTGTGGAGGGAGACCAGCGTGTAGGCCGCGCGGCAGCCGCACCAGGAGGCCGCGCGGCGGTAGCAGGCCGCATCCCCGGCCTTGTAGTAACAGGCCGCGCGGCCTGCTGCTTCCGCCGTACTAGGCAGTACTTCCGCGGTACTAGGCCGCATCCCCGGCCTGGGAGTACCAGGCCGTGCGGGAATGGAGGCGGCTGGCCGCGCGGCAGTAGCAGGCCTCGTGCAGAAGGCCGTGCCACGCGCGCGGCCGCAGAAGGCCGCAAATCACAGGCACTGGAGGTAGGCCGCGTGTCTGGAGCCCCCAGACACGCGGTCCTGGCGTTGCCACGGGCCCGGGCTCTCAGTCCTCAACCGGGCCCGAGGAGTGGGATCAGGGAAGAGCCTGGCAGGCGGGTAGGAACACCTGCAAGTGCTGGTGCGGCCCCCAGGGGCAGGGACCGCACGGGAGGCAGCAGGGGAGACCGCAGTGGGTGCTCCAGGGGGAGGTAGGCCGCGGGGGGGGCCCACACCGGTAGCCATACCTTCAGTAATGCCTGCCAATTGCTCCCACAGGTGCCGGCCACCATCCACGCTGCAGCAGCCCTGAGGGAAGCCAGAAGCCTCAACCATCAGGCTGTGTAAATCTGCAGGCCCAGGCAAACAGGAGCAGGAGACATGAAGCTGTTTGCTGGCCCGAATCCCAAGTGGCACTGAGGTAAGACCTCCCCCACACTGTCTTACACAGAACATAATCACACCCACAGACTCTTCCCAACCAATCCCATGCATCTATCCCCACACTCCTACATGTGCCCTTGTCCGCTTAGCTGCGCTATCTCCCCAGGGCCTGGGTAGTAAACTAATGGAACGGTCATAAGGTCTGTGAGGAGGTAGAGTTTTCGACTGAGTTTTGCTGAATACTTCTTTAATGTCTTGGTACTATGTAGGGATTTACGGGTTTTGAGGTGTACTAGTGGGTAATCCAATAGTGCCCACTCTTTTGGCAACATTCAATATACACCTTTCATAACAATCCTTACCCCATTCTAATATTTCCCCATTAGCCCAGTCAATATGAGGGTTATGCTTGTTAAGCCATGGAAAGCCTTATATGATCGGACAGGAAGGGGATGCAATAACCTGAAATGTAATCTCTTCCTTATGTAAGGCACCAATGGACAAATTAATGGGTAAGGTTTCGTGTGTAATCAATGGTTGTGAGAGTGGTCTCCCATCAATAGCTTTAACAGCTAGGGGTGATAGTCTCTCCTTGATAGGTATAGTATTTAACAAATTGAACGTTGATGAAGTTTCCAACGGCACCTGAATCCATCAGGGCTTTGCATGAAAAGTTCTTCTTCTCAAAGGCAATAGAAATATCAAGTAGAAACCTATTTTTATCCATTCCAGAGGACGTTTCCATTACACCTAAGACCTGTCCCCTTAAGGTGCAGTAGTTTTCCGGATGTATGGGCCAATTGTTTCTCATATGTCCTTTTCTACCGCAGTATAGACATAGGCCTTCTTTTCTACTATATTGGCTTTCTGCTTCCGACAGTCTAGTGACCCCCAACTGCATGGGTTCGGGTTCAGACTGTACAGGAAATTCAGGGACAATAGGTTTGGAGAAGTGGGGTGCTAAAGGCATATTCATGTGTCTAGTCTTATTTCTAGTAGCTTCTCTGATTCTCAATCTATTATCAATTTGCATGACAAAAGTGATAAATTCATTAAGCTTTTTGGGGAAATCTTTGGCAGCAATCTCATCTAGCATAGTTTCAGATAGTCCCTTTTTAAATGCAGAGATTAACCCACTATTAGTCCAGTCTACTTCGGAAACTAGGGTACGAAATTCTATGGCATACTCCGAGATAGACTCCCCATACACACAACACACTTCAACCAGCTACCCCATATACAAACGGTCCCAGATAAAAACACAAACATGCTCACAGAGATATACATTCACACACACAAGGATACTCTCTGTCAGACACACTCTCAGGCACATACACAAGTAAACAGTGCATCAATGGGTATATGTGACATTGTGCATGTATTGCAACTCTATTTGTTTTTTTTTTTACTTTGCTTTTAGTGGGGCCTCATGTATAAGTTTTGCCTAAGGCCTCATAAAGTCTAGAGCCACCTCTGCTTGTTATACACACTGGCATCCAATCAGACAATCTGTCCTGTTACTTCCTGGTTTGTTTAGTTCAGTGTACCGTAGCTAAAGGTCTAGAGGCAGCAATTGCCTAGAGCACCTGCCTTGCAATGACTTCTCATTGAACTGCATTTGGAAGTTTGATTGGATAGATACAGAAAGACTGTGTGACATTAGAAGGGGAGGGCTTGCAAAGACAGCAGATGAGATTTGCAGCTATGCAAGCTATTTTTAGATATATCCCCAATGAATAAAATGCATAAGTAATGCGTGCATGTTTTCATTGAGGGTATTTGTACTAAATAGTGTTTTTTTAATTCCTTTTTTTTTTGTATTTGGGCACTAGAGTGTCTATTTAATATGCAATATGTTGGAAGGTGACTCCTTATTTCCAAATACATACTCACCAATTAGGAATGCGCAGGAAAGGAGAGTATTTAGGGTTACAATCATATCTGGAGGATAAAAGTAACAAGAATAAATTCACAACAGAGATGTTCTGCACTATTTTCGTACACATTAGATATATACACGTTATAATATTTAGAACTATAACAGGTTTATTTACTATAGTGATAATTCCAAGTGAATACATAGTACATTTCAAATGTAAGGGCGGTGCAACTGAACTTGAAGCAAAAAATAAAGAATGAGAACTCTGAGAATTGACAAAAGCTTAGAGTAAACTCAATAGCTTGCCCTTTGGTACATCCCCGATTAGGTCTCAAATAGTTTTTGCTCACTTGTGCCATTACAGAGAGAACATATCTGAAGCATATCAGACTGGTTCCACCCATACAGGCAGTCCAGATAAAAAATGCCAGCAAGTTCCCTCTGCACGAGAGATACAGAAACCCGATTGTTTCGGCCTTCTTTTGGGCCTTGTGAGGTGTAGCTGATATCCCTCAAGGCACAGTGAGCACGGGGTCCACATCTGGATTACCCTTTTATCTTGGGGTGAGCCAAGTAAATGCATTAAAGCCAAAAAAATAAGAATGAGTACTCTGAGAACGGATAATAGCTTAGAGTAAACTCAATAGCTTGACCTTCGGTACAAAGCAAATATGACTTAGAGAATGTTTCTGTTTTCACTATAAATTCTCACTTAAATATTTCCAAAGTATGGAATAAATCCATACAGCTGAGTTGTAGTTTTGGTTTTTTTTTAAATTGGTGATTTTGCAGCCTAATTCTAAAAATCAATTCTCAACTTACCAGAATCAATTTTGAAGTTGAGATGCGGGAGAAAACTACATTATATTTTTTGTAAAGTAATTATTACTCTGCTGTATTATTCTTGTTAATATACATATTTTATAGATCTGATAGCAGAGACACAGTTCTTTCTAACGCCACACCTCTAGTTTGTGGTGCTTGATGTCTGTATCTATACTTAGCCATACAATCCTGCCCTGTATGTAAGATCATGTATTAGGGTCACAGCATACGTCTGCACATAGTACAGCTGTGTGGCAATGCAGAAAGGAATGTGCATTTTTCCCACCACTAACCTTTGTTTCCACTCTTAAAAAATCCAGAACCTTTCTATCTGTAAACCATGCTTTGCTGCCCTTACTTCTCAAAACAATTTTAGACATTATTTTACAGACACAGAAAAAAAAGTTTAACTGATAAAATGCAAGTGTTTAAGGAATACTCCAGCACCACAGCACATTGTAATCATATAGTGCCAGGAGTGCATTGGCACACATCCAATGCAATTAGTCACACCGCTTACTAACTGTGTGGAGGGGTCTGCTGGGCACAACTTATGCAATACTTCTTATGGAAAGTCAAAAGCTTGATAACGAGACAAGTTCGGTGTTGTAGGGCTTAACTCACTAGTGTAAGTAGCTGACACTCTCAGCCAAAGAGCTAGCCCTGCATTCAAGTGCTAAGGTCAGCAGAGCTAATGAAAGCTCCTGTTTTAGGAGCATCCTGCTCTCCATAGTAACTAATGGAGGCAGAAAGTGTTGTCTGCCAAACTCCTGGAGAGAAGTCAATCAAACATTCTAAAACACTTTGACACCTTATATTGGGGGGGGGGGATGTAGGGGGAGGACACCACAGAACTCGTGGCACCATAACAATTACAGTGAGCTCTAGTGGGTATGGTGTTTGGAGTGTTCCTTTAAAATACTCTAAAATCTCTTTTTAAAACTATGTTTTTAACAGTTGAAGATTTATAACATCATATCCCCTCATCCTTAACTGTCTGTCTATACAAACAAGAATGACATGGCTATTTAATAACAGTTCATTTACAGTAAATCATTAATCATCTCAATGCATATTATCTGTTTAGATTGTAAGCTCATTGACCTTAATCCATAGAGCTAGCTAGCATAAAAGTGCTGCAAATGCTAGATTAAAGTCCACAGGCAGGCTTCTATACTACTTTTTGTTTCAGCAAGTCTAAATATCTCCCATCTGTAACCCATAATTGCTATATTTCATAAATAAATAAAATTCAGTGAAGGATATGGTTATTATGATATACCAAGTTATTAATCTATGGTTTCTAATTTAGAAGTCAGATCTTTTCTTTCATTCTCTTACTATATACTATTATATTATCTGGTAGTGAGCAGAATGCCTAAGAAACCATTTCTGATATTTTATAAAACAACTAATCAATTGTATAAAATGTCTTATTTGCATATGTAATACGTATACAAACTTAACTCTACAAATCATGTGTATTTAGCATTTTGTGCTATTAACTATTTCACATATAATTACAAACCAGTAGTAATACTATCCATCACTCTATAATACATAACATAACATTACCTATTTGCGATTCCAAGTCTGTTTTTCAGTAGAGAGCTATATTCTTGTGCTTGAAGGGCTCTAATATAATTTAATAAGAAGCAATAGCCAGTAAGATGACACTGTGTTTTCCTGTGCTTCTGTCTACATTACGTAAAAAAGACAAAAATGGTCATGTCTAGTCTAAGGTTCTGCTTCCTATTTTTATGAAGCCACTTGAAAGTGGCATGCAATGTACTGTTTCAAAAACTTGCTCACACATCTTTTACTCATGCTAATTAGTTTTTTTTTCTTTTTTTTTTTGCAATACATTACTCTACAGAATTTGTTATATAGGAAATGATTTTTGCTCTACACAAGTACAATTTATCATAATATATTTGATACAAAAAACAGTTTACCTATATTTGTTATGACATTTTTTTTTTATTCTGCCTCCTAATACTAACATTGAAAAATTCAGGGACTGCAATTGTTTGGATAGTAAACACATTTTTTTATTTTTTTTATTATGCACTTTTCAAGTTCATATCTTGCACAGTGTGTGAAAGGTTGTATATCTTGCTTGACAATCATTCACATTAACATACTGTATTATATAGTACAAGAATGGGCAACAACATTAACGTTTATGATACAGTTGAGAGAGCATAGAAGGGGGGATACTGGGGGGATGGGGGTGGGAGCAGGGTAAGGGATGTGTGGGTTATAATATTGCATACATCTTTGCCCTTGATTTAAACTTCATAAGGTTCTTGATATCGTCCCCTAGGAGCGACTGCGATACTGTTGGTCTAATGTAATTTGGTGTTTGTAAGTGTATGGACTGGGGTATTCATAGAATATTTGCTATCTTTCAACTGAGAGTTTGCCTAGACTTGCTTGTTTGTCCTAGGAGTTTTGTGTGGTAGGCAGAGCTGCCTTTAGAAATTTTGGGGCCCCTGACACAGTTCAAAGTCTGGGCCCCCTGCACCTGCCCCTGAGTCTGCCCACGGGGCCCATTCTGAGTGGTATTGTGGAGGGAGCCAGTCCCTGTACAATGTAGACGGGGCCAGCCAGCACCATCTTAACTTTCCAGCAGCTCCTGTGTCTGTAACTCTCGCGAGCTGTGCCTGCGTGCCGCGCGGAGCATTGCCATGGTAACCTGTGACAACGCTCTGCCGGCCGCGGAGCTTGCAAGAGTTACAGACACAGGAGCTGCTGAAAAGTTAAGATGGTGCTGGCTGGCCCCCGTCTACATTGTACAGGTAGCCGGGCCCGCAGGTGCACATATAGATAGTGATAATCACTATCTATATGTGCACTTATTAAATGTGGGGCCAGGGACTCCCGGAGTAGTCCGGGCCCCCCAGGACCGCTGGGCCCATGACAACCGTTATGGTTGTCATGCCCTGATGGTGGCCCTGGTGGTAGGGTTTTAGCATTTTACTATTCCTGTTGGTTATCCACCTTAGCGTGGTCAGTCAGATCTATACAGTCAGTGTGTCAGTGGGTTCCAGTAGGAATAACCACCTAGGAATGACAATGTATGGACTTCTAGCATAATTGATAAGTCATGTCATAGTGTGATCGTCTCTTTACAATTATGTACCATTAGGGACAGTTATGAACAAATAACTGAACTGTTAGTTTTGAACTTGGCTGGCGAGACTTCAAACATTTTTTAGTATTAAGATTCTAGGGAAGTATTCCCTAGTATTATCTAGAGACTTTCCACATGTGCCAGGCAGAGCTCCAGAATTTTGCCTTAGTTCGAGATGACGCTCTGCACGAAGATTCATAGAGTTGTGTGGTTTCTATATATTTGATACACTGCATTATGGTCGGTGTTTCAGGGCTGCACCATTTTCTGCTTATCATGGCAGGTGCCGTGACATTAATATGGTATATGAGAAATTTTGTTGCTTTGGGCAGGTTAGGCGGTTAGGTATGGAGTAGCATGCAATCGGGTGTTTTAGGTAAACTAATTCCTGTGCTAGAATGGATCAGTTTTGCCACCGCTGTCCAGTATATTGTTAATTGTGGACAGTCCCAACAAATATGGAGCATGGTGCCAGTTCCAGCTGTTCATCTCCAGCACTGGTCTGAGGAGTTTGGGTAAATTTGTTTTAGGCGCGTTGGTACTAGATGCCAGCGATATAGTATCTTTCATGATATCTCTATTTGATTAACACTTAGTGTGAGTTTTTTTAAGAGTTTGGAATATCTCCTGCCATGCACGCTTATTAAGAGTAATGTTGAAGTTTTTTCCCCATGCCCTGACAAAAGGGGTATCTGATATTTAATTTGAATATCAGATTGCTAGAATAGAGTGTTGAAATCATTTTTACTGCTGGTGTAATTTTTAGCATTATTTTCTCAAAGCTCGTCAGCCAGTGTTCATGTACATTTTCTTTAACCCACGTTTTTTTGTTTTTTTTTTAACCAAAAATTGTATTTGTAAATATGAGAATTGTGCTATTGATGGGAGACTATACATCTGTTGCATTTCCTGAAAACTTAATGTTTTGCCGTTCTGATAAAATTGATGCATAAAGTGTACTTTGTGGCATTCCCATAAACTGTAATTGAAGTTTAGTATTACTGAATGTAAGGTTGAAACTGTACATGCCCCCCGAGCAGCATTTGTGTTTGTTAAGGTCCCAGATGTGGATGATTGTAGTTGTGGTAGGCAATATCGGAAGTTTATTGGGTCTGATATGTTTGGGTAAACACACCAAAAGTGTGTGTTCCTGCATTACCGCATTTTCTAAAGTTACCCATTGAGGTGGTTTGTGTTTGGCTTGGGTACTATGCTAATAATGATAGCTGCTTGATAGTATATGTGTACATTTGGTGCGTTCATCCTGCTATCGGCGTTTGTTTGGTAAAGCGTATTTGCCGTTACTCTAGGGGTTTTGTATGCCCATATAAATTGGTTAAGTAGTGTTTGCACGTCTTTAAAATATGAAGTGGGGAGACGGATAGGAAGGGTTCTAAATAAATATTGAAATTTGGGGTCTATGATTATTTTAATAGCTGCTATGCGACCTATCCATAAAAGGCATTATTCTCGCCAGTAACCTAGCATTATTTAAATTTCCCCCAAAAGCCGAACATAGTTTGCTTTATATATATGTTAAATGGCAGATGTAAAGGCTACCCCTAGGAATGTGAGTTTGTGTGTTCTCCAATCAAATGAATATTGGGATTTTAGGCTCTGCAGTGTTTGTTTCGGTATGTCAATACCCATAGCCTCTTTTTTGACCACATTTAATTTGTAATACGAGCATAGGCTGTATTCCTGTAGTAAGGGCGAGAGTGAGCAGCCCTACCTAGAGCCATTGGAAATATGAAAGGGGACAGAGGTGAAACCTGCTACAAGTTTTCCCGGGAAATTTGCTGTGCAATTTTGGGCACCTGTTCTAAAAAAGGATATCATGGCCTAGAAAAAGTGCAGAGATGAGCTACAAAATTGATAAAAGGAATGGAGCATTTTAGTTACAAAGAAATGTTAAAAAATGTAAATCTCTTTAGTTTGGAAAAATGGTGCCTCAGAAGGCATATGATAACATTATACAAATATATTCATGGCCAGTACAAATCATTATCTGGTAATCTATTCATAAACAGGGCTATACATAGGACACAAGGTCATTGGGGGTATTCTCTGATTATTAGTATGTATAATTTTTTTCCATGGATAGGTCATTAATGCTCTTTGTGAGGTGGTCAATAGTGGTCTGTAATGCGTCAGTAGGTTGAATGTAGTGTTTCGTGGTTGCCTCTCGGAGGTCTCATAGCAGAGCTGTGTATTCTTCGTGGGATTGTTTTTTTTAAAAAGGATGCCCGGCTTAGAAGGCCTTGCATGAATAATTTATGTGCTTGCCATACCGAGAAGGGGGACATCCCTCCGCCTCTGTTAAGTGTGAAGTATTCAGTGAGTGTTTTATCTATAGTTTGTTTGAATGCGTCATCACGTAATATCGACTTGTTTAGTCTCCATGGGGCATGTCCTCTAGAGGCAAATTTTCAGAAATTGTTGTTGGGAATTTGAGCTGTATAGGTTCACAATGGTGTACATCATATAAATCATACACAGTAACATGAGATATCTTCCTTGACTATCTGTGGTGATTTTGAGTAGTTCAAATGATAGTGATTTATGAATAAGTATAGATACGCCTCTAGTCTGATGCATTGGATGAGTCAGATAGTCAGTGGTACCAAAGGTGGGGATTCGCAGTTTCACAAAGTGTGTTTCTTGTATACATACAATGTCTGCTGATATATGTTTAACATCCTCTAGGAGTTTAGGGCAATTGTGAGGGGTGTTTAGCCCCCTAGTATTGTGAGAATATATTTTCATATTGGTGGAAACCAAAGTGGAAGTGCTATATGTCGGATTCTGTTAAGTGAGAGGGTCTGCCAGAACAATATTAGTGTTGCAGTTGTCCTCATCATAGTGCCAAGACAGTAAAGGTGGTTTTCACCTGTGTGCGTGTTATTTCTTTCAGGGGGGGGGGTTGGATTGACAGAAGGAGGAATGTATGGGGTTGGTTGCATATCAACCAGGAAAAAGTAAAAGAAAGTATTTACATTAGTACCCTCCATGGGGGAACAGTGCAATAGTTTTGCAATTTGGGCATAGTAGGACCCAGTGTATTGTGTCCCTGGCTACCTGGGCTCTTAGGTAGAATTGACATCTATGACTGGTAAGGATATAACACAGTAACAATCGATGGACATTCAGAATGTAACAAAAGATTGATTCTAAAATAATTAAAGTTTTCCCACAATATTGGATTCCTACGTGTATTGAGCATAATAATTGAAGTCTGTCTTAATGATCTACTACTTTTAAATGTTAGGAAAGCTCTGCACATATGCAGTTTTACCCCCTAGTTCCCAGCGAGTGTGTTAGATTTGTGCGGGTAGGATAATCGCAATATATGGCGAGATTCATGATACTCTAAGTGTTGGAGTATAGTGGTGGTGTCACAATGTGTTCCCTGTAGAATTTAACCATGTGCATGGGGATTAACTGCTTCCCAACTCATTTGGGTTCTTTCATTCTAATCCCTATTATGTCCCCTATCAAGGGACGTGTATATAAGGCATCGATTTTAGGAAGCGGGAGATGGAAAAACATGCTTGGTCGGTCCTCCTACTTCAAATTTGGGGTACTGCGCGTGTAATCTAATGTGCCACCAGATAGGAGTGGTGTGTTAAGTAGTACTATTCTTATCAGTTTAATCCCTGTTAGGTCCCCTTTCAGGGGACGTGTATATAAGGCATTGATTTTAGGAAGCGGGAGATGGAAAAAGATGCTTGGTCGGTCCTCCTACTTCAAATTTGGGGCACTGCACATGTAATCTAATGTGCCACCAGATAGGAGTGGTGTGTTAAGTAGTCCCCCTCATCAGGCCTTTTTCAGTCGAATGTATCGCCCACTGTCAGTCCCTTCGGGATCCATCCCTCATTCATCTTAATAAAGGTGAGGTAATCTAGACTTTTTTGACCTAGGCGACTTCTTTTCTTAGTGACAATACCTCCTGCTGCACTGAAGGTCCTTTCGGACATGACACTTGAAGCAGGGAAGGCCAGAAGTTCTATCGCAAATTGGGATAGCTCAGGCCACAGGTCAAGCCTGCACACCCAGTAGTCAAGGGGTTCATCGCTCCTCAGAGTTCGATATCTGCAGTTAAGGTGAGGTAGTCTGCTACCTGTCGGTCGAGTCGTTCTCTGAGGGGGGACCCCGAAGGGCTGTGGCGATGCGTAGGACTTAAAAAGCTCTGCATGTCCTCCATCAACAACACGTCTGTAAAGCGTCCTGTCCTTGCCGGCGTGGTTGTGGGAGGAGGAGGATTACTTTCACCTCTTCCCCTGTTAGATTCCCGTTGTGCTGTGACATCACCCTTATACGCTGCTGTACAGCTGTTTCATGTTGCTGTTGTATGCAGCCTGTTCTGCTTCAGCTGCCAGCCCATCTATGTAGTATTTCTTGTCCTTCCTAATGCTCTTCTTCACTGCTCTGTGGACTTCTGTGTATTCCACTTGGGCCTTGGCTTTTTCTGCCCTAGTCCTGTTGTTTACTGCCACCTTCTTCTGTTTTCTCTCTTCTATCAAGCCCAAGGTCTCAGCTTGTGATCCACTCTTTGTGGTGATGTTTATTTGCTCCGACCACTTCTTGACAGGCTGTTCTTAATGTCTCTTTTATTGTCTGACAGCTGGCCTGTACACCTTTTCTTTCCTCTTTCTCATGCAGCTCATGTAGCACCTCAATCTTGTTCATTAACTTAAGTCTAAACTCTTCCCTGATGCTGGTGATCCTTAGGCGGCTGACATCATACTTCACTCTACACTGTGTTGTTTCAATCCAGTTCTTCTTTAACTTCAGCTGCATGCTGGCTACTACTAGGTGGTGGTCGGATGCCACATCTGCTCCTCTTCTAACTCTAACGCCCTGCACGGATCTTCTAAACTTCTTGTTAATGCATATGTGGTCAATCTGGTTCTCTGTCACACTATCCAGTGATACCCAGTTGTTTTTGTGGATCCACTTGTGAGGAAAGATTCTTCCTCCAATGATCAGGTTGTTGAGCGCATACAATTCCGCAAATCTCTCCCCATTATCATTCATCACTCCCAGCCCATGTATCCCCATGACTTGTGTTGTCGGGTCCAATCTTGGCGTTTAAGTTTTCCATAAGGATGACGATGTCTCTGGCTCGGAATGTCTCTACGATTTTCTGCAGTCTATTGTAAAACTCGTCCTTCTCTTCTTTATCGGAATCATTGGTTGGAGCGAAACCTGAATGACGTTGAGCTTAACCTTCTTCTGCTTGGTTCTGTAGGATGCTGTGATGATTCTGGGGCCGTGCGCCTCCCATCCAATCAGTGCCCTTTGTGCTTGCTTGGACAACATAAAGCCTTCTCCCTGCGATTGGGGTGCGTCACTCTCTTCCTGCCCGGAGTACAGCAACAGCTCTCCTGCAGGGCCGGCGCTACCATAAGGCGGCACAAGCGGCCGCCTTAGGGCGCACGGACCCGAGGGGCGCAAAAATGTCCAAGTGACCGGCGGGAGCACGGAGAACTCCGCTCCCGCCGGTCAATTTCTGCAGCAATCTGCTCAGCTGGCTGGGAAACGTGCAGCCACTGAGGGAGGGGGGCGGAGCACCGAGGAGCGACCGCGGCGAATCTCGTCCTGAGCTACAGGCTGCTGGGATATGTGACATCATATCCCGGCGGCCAACTGCTGTGGAGAGAGGAGGAACGCTACAACAGTGCAGCGGGACCTCTGTTTGGCAACTATAAGAAACAGTAAGTCTGTGTGTGTGTGTATGTGTTAGAGCCAGTGTGTGTGTGTAAGAGTTAGTGTGTGTGTATGTGTAAGAGTTAGTGTGTGTGTATGTGTATGTGTAAGAGTTAGTGTGTGTGTGTGTGTGTGTTAGAGCCAGTGTGTGTGTGTGTTAGAGCCAGTGTGTGTGTCCAGGGCCGCCATCAGGGGGTGACAACCGTGACGGTTGTCACGGGCCCGGCGGTCCTGGGGGGCCCGGACTGCTTTGGCAGTCCAGGGCCCCACAATTACTTTCTGCACATATATATAGCGATCATCGCTATATATATGTGCAGCCGCGGGCCCCCCGGCTCCCTATACTTGCAGAGGGGGCCCAGCGGACTGCAGGAGCACTTTCCAGCATTTCCCTCGCTCTAACTCCCGCGAGACGTGCGGCCGTTAGAGCGTTGCCATGGCAACGCTCCGCGCGGCGCGCACACCACATCTCGCGGGAGTGAGAGCAGGAAATGCTGTAAAGTGTTCCTGCAGTCCGCTGGGCCCCCTCTGCAAGTATAGGGAGCCGGGGGGCCCACAATTCCACCTGACCGGACCACCAGGGATCAAAGGATCTTCCCCCCTCCCTGAACCAGGTAAGAAACAGGGAGGGGGGAATAACAAAAATACATTTAAATTACTATTACTACATTTACATGCATACACTACTAAACACATACACACACTGCATTACACTGACACACACACTGCATTCATTACACTGACACACACACTGCATTCATTACACTGACACACACACTGCATTCATTACACTGACACACACTGCATTCATTACACTGACACACACACTGCATTCATTACACTGACACACACTGCATTCATTACACTGACACACACACTGCATTCATTACACTGACACACACATTGCATTCATTACACTGACACACTCACTGCATTCATTACACTGACACACACACTGCATTCACTGCACTGACACTCACTGCACTAACACACTGCACTCACACACACACTGCATCCACTGCACTCACACTGCATTCACTACACTGACACACACTGCACTAACACACACACACACTGCATCCGCTGCACTGACACACTGCACTAACACACACACACACTGCATTCACTGCACTGACACACACACTGCATTCACTACACTGACACACACACTGCATTCACTACACTGACACACACTGCACTAACACACACACAATGCATCCACTGCACTGACACACACACTGCATTCACTACACTGACACACTGCATTCACTACACTGACACACACTACATTCACCACACTGACACACACACTGCATTCACACACACACACACACACACACACTGCATCCACTGCACTGACACACACTGCATCCACTACACTGACACACACTGCATCCACTACACTGACACACACTGCATCCACTACACTGACACACACTGCATCCACTACACTGACACACACTGCATTCACTACACTGACACACACACTGCATTCACTACACTGACACACACACTGCATTCACTGCACTAACACTCACTGCACTAACACACACTGCATTCACTGCCCTAACACACACTCTGCATTCACTACACTAACACACACTCTGCATTCACTACACTAACACACACTCTGCATTCACTACACTAACACACACTCTTCATCCACTACACTAACACACATACTGCATTCATTGGGGGGGAGGCAGGCCGGCCGGGCAGGGAGGGGGGGGAGGCAGGCCGGCCGGCCGGGCAGGGAGGGGGGGGAGGCAGGCAGGCCGGCCGGGCAGGGAGGGGGGGGGGGCCCAGACTTTGTGCTTTGTCAGGGGCCCCAAAATTTCTGGTGGCGGCCCTGTGTGTGTATGTAAGAGTTAGTGTGTGTGTCTAAGAGTTAGTGTGTGTGTTAGAGCCAGTGTGTGTGTGTGTGTGTCAGAGCCAGTGTGTGTATGTAAGAGTGTTAGAGCCAGTGTGTGTGTGTAAGGGTTAGTGTGTGTGTTAGAGCCAGTGTGTGTGTGTGTGTGTTAGAGCCAGTGTGTGTATGTAAGAGTTAGTGTGTGTGTGTGTAAGAGTTAGTGTGTGTGTGTGTGTGTAAGAGTTAGTGTGTGTGTATGTGTAAGAGTTAGTGTGTGTGTGTGTGTGTGTGTGTGTTAGAGCCAGTGTGTGTGTGTGTGTGTTAGAGCCAGTGTGTGTATGTAAGAGTTAGTGTGTGTGTCTAAGAGTTAGTGTGTGTGTTAGAGGCAGTGTGTGTGTGTGTGTGTTAGCGCCAGTGTGTGTATGTAAGAGTGTTAGAGCCAGTGTGTGTGTGTAAGGGTTAGTGTGTGTGTGTTAGAGCCAGTGTGTGTGTGTGTTAGAGCCAGTGTGTGTATGTAAGAGTTAGTGTGTGTGTGTGTGTGTTAGAGCCAGTGTGTGTGTGTGTTAGAGCCAGTGTGTGCGTGTAAGAGTTAGTGTGTGTGTTAGAGCCAGTGTGTGTGTGTGTGTGTTAGAGCCAGTGTGTATGTAAGAGTTAGTGTGTGTTAGAGCCAGTGTGTGCGTGTGTGTGTGTAAGAGTTAGTGTGTGTGTAAGAGACTGTGCGTGTGTGTAAGAGAATGTGCGTGTGAGAGAGACTGTGTGTGTGTTACAGCCAGTGAGTGTGTATTAGCAGTGTGTGTAAGAGACTGTTTGTGTGTGTCTGTTAGAGCCAGTGAGTGTGTATTAGCAGTGCAAGTGTGTAAGAGGCTGTGTGTGTGTATAAGCAGTGTGTGTGTGTGAGCAGTATGTGTGTAATGGTCAGTGTGTGTGTGTGTGTGTGTGTGTGTGTGTGTATGAGCAAGTGAGTGTGTGACGCAAGGGGGTAAAGAAAAGTGGGATGAAGACACAAACATAAAAAAGAATGCCAAACAGGGGATACAATATACAAAAAGGGAAAACAAGAGACAAAGGTGGTAAGATGCACAAAAGGGGCAAAAGAATGGGTAAGAGGGGCAAAAGTGGGAATATGAGACAGACAGGTGAAGATAAATTTTGGGGGCAGCAAAATTTGTCTTCGCCTGTGTAGACAGAAGTCCTTGCACCGGCCCTGCTCTCCTGCCATTGGTCTCCTCTGTCCTGCTTGTGTCCATCTGGTTTTGCTGATGCCCAGTATGATCAGGTTGTTTTTCTTCATCTCGGCAGCTACCTGCTTCATCTTGCCTGTCTCATAGATGGTCCTAACATTCTATGTGCTGATGTGGGTACTATTGGTCGAAAGAAGGGTAATTGGCTCGGTGGCTTCCTTGCGGCTTTCACCACCTATCATCATGCGTCTCCGAATTGTCGGAGGTCCTTGTTACATAACTACTCCTACTTTATCACAATGTGGTTTCATCACTTTGTTTGTATACAGTTTGTATTCACATATATATCACACTGTGCTCCTGTTGGTGGGTGATTTGTACATTTTTAACGTTTTGATTACCACTTGTTTTTCACGGCTATCTCCAAATAATGTTTGTGCACCTACAACTTTTGCTTTTTACAATCACCACAGATGCCATTGCCTAGTCCCAGAAGATGTTCCTTTCAATATTTTGGAAATGTGGGCTCTTCTTCAAGGCCTGTTGTATTTCAGCACCCAGATCAAGTCTCAGTGGATTCACCTGAGGATAGACAACTGATCAGCCATACAAAAAAAAAACAGTCAAGGATCAACATAAGTGTATAAATTATTTTCTAAAAGCCCAAAGTTGGTCGAATGTGTGTTCAAGTCAGGAGAACAAACCAACAATGCATGAAAATGGGCCAACTAGTGTGCTGCAAAATATATACATATATAAATGTAATACAGTATATATACTTTACACTACATTGATTGGAGCATATTCCAACCATTTGGTTCCCAGATCAGGTGAGAAAAGTACCAAATAAAGGAAAAAAGAGGAGAGACAGTAAACAATTATATTTATGTAATATATTTATTAATTATATAATATATACATACATTTTTTTTTACTGCTTCTCCTGTTTTCCCTCAATTGCTCACTTCTCACTTGTTCTGTAAATGTAAAATAACAGATTAAATTATTATCTTGTGATTATTATTTTTTATTTGATTAACAGTATTTTGGAACAACGAGCTTTCATGAGAACTTCCCTGTCTCAAGTTTTAAAGCATTTCTGAGCAATAATGACACATAGAGGGTGCTACATTGGGGAAACCACAAAGCAATAATATGGCAGAGTGAATATGCACAGTGTCACGGGGTCGTATCCCAAATGACAGAAATTGCGAATCTTACAAACAGAGGAACTAGATAGACGTTTTACTGGTCCTTAGAGTGGCCAGATTTAACATTAATAAATATAAAGACAAAGTCAGAAATAACCAAAGTCAGTAATATAGAAAGAGATAATGAATAACAAGCCAAGTTAGGATGTCAAAAATACTCAAGGTCAGAAACAAGCTTGGTCAGGATATCAGAATTTCTCTAAGTCAAACACAAGCCAATGTCAATATCAAAATATATCAAGAGATAATTAAATAAGCACTAACATGTGTCAAGGCAGAAACCAAGATAGGGCTATTAACAAAGTCCCATATTAACTATATATAAGCTAACATCTTTTCCACGTCCACGTCATCTCTGCAAATTCAAATAGCTAGCATATGGGGTCGCCTAGATGACATTGTCAATTTAAGGGCAATCGTGATATCAGGGAAGAAACAGCAAGTATGGATTTTGGCCCATACAAACTAGGAAATGGAGCTGTTCATGGGCCTAAACCCATACTTGCTGTTTCTTCTCTGTATAAATATAGATGCTGCTTTGATATATTCATATCACGTGACATCACGCGCTCATAAACTAGAAAGGTTATAAGGCCATTTCCAAACAGTTTAAAGTTCATCATTCTACAGTGAGAAAGATTATTCAAAAGTGGAAACATTAAAGACAGTTGCCAATTTTCACAGAGGTGGGTGTCCCAGCAAATGATGAACTTTTAACTTGTTTGGAAAATGTCTTATAATCTTTCCTAGTTTGACAGGCAGCAACAATTGCTTCTCTAAGATCATTGCTGATGTCTTTCCTCTTTGGCAATGTGCTAACACACACCTGAATGCTCAAGACCAGCAAATTACTAAACGTTGACCTTTAACCGCTTAGTGACCAGACTGTTTTTACATTTCTGCGGTGTTTGTGTTTATCTGTAATTTTCCTCTTACTCATTTACTGTACCCACACATATTATATACCGTTTTTCTCGCCATTAAATGGTCTTTCTAAAGATACCATTATTTTCATCATATAATATAATTTACTGTAAAAACATTTATAAAATATGATGAAAACATTGAAAAAACACACTTTTTCGAACTTTGACCCATAAAATTATTACGCATCTACAACTGCCAAAAAACACCAATGCTTAGTAGTTTCTAAATTTTGTCCTGAGTTTAGAAATTCCCAATGTTAACATGTTCTTAGCTTTTTTTTGTGGAAAGTTATAGGGCTATAAGTACAAGTAGCACTTTGCTATTTCCAAACCATTTTTTTTCAAAATTAAAGCAAGTTACATTGCAACACTGATATCTGTCAGGAATTCCTGAATAACCCTACACTTGTATATATTTTTTAAAAGAAGACAACCTAAGGTATTAAACTTGGGGTATTTTGACTCTTTTCATGCAACCATTTTACCACCAATCTATGCCAAACGTAAACAAAAAAAAAAAAATGGTGATTTTTTTGGACACACATAGCAATTTGAGAACTTTAAGGGTTACTGCCAAAGAACACCCCAATATGTGTTTAGCAACATCTCCTGAGTACAGTGATACCACCCATATGTAGGTGTGTTGGGTTCTCTGGGGGCTAAAATACCTTATTTTGAGGGCGCAGGCCTTTACTGAGTACCCCTCGAGGCACTCAGTAAAGGCCTGCAGATGGCTTCAGATGCTCTTCCCTACACTGCCGGGCGCCATGTGATGCAACTCGGAAGTCATCGCCACGGGGGGGTGGGCCGATCACTCAGGTCCCCGGCAGCCTAGGGGGTCATTACATGATGCCTCGATATCGATGAATTGTGTAATACCATAAGAGCTGCTAGAAGCAATCACAATCGCTTCAAGCGCTCAAATTTACCACGGACGTATCAGGTCCTGAAGGGGTTAAAGAGGTGGTCACACTTGCTAATGATCAATTAATCAAGGGCATTTGATTAGCAGCACCTGTCTGCTACTTAGCCTCTTAATTCGTATTGAAGCAGTAAGGGTGTACTTAGCTTTTCAAACATGACTCCTTAACCCCTTAAGGACCGGACTGTTTTTGCGATGTTGTACATTTGCGACCAGGTCTTTTTTTACACTTTTGTGGTGTCTGTGTTTAGCTGTAATTTTCCGCTCTCTCATTTACTGTTCCCATACAAATTATATATTGTTTTTTTCAGGACAAAAAGGGCTTTCTTTACATACCATTATTTATATAATCTCATGTAATTTAATTAAAATAAAATAAAAAAATATGATAAAAAATTGAAAAAAATACATGTTTTTTTACTTTTACTTGAAAAATCATTTACTCATCTACAAAAGCGAATGAAAAAAACTGCTAAATAGATTCAAAATTTTGTCCTGAGTTTAAAAATACCCAGTGTTTACATGCTTTTTTTTGCAAGTTATAGGGCAATAAGTACAAGTGGGATATAGCGGTTTCAAAACATACAATTTTTAAATTTATCAATAGTGACATTGTAACACTATTATCTGTCATAAATCTCTGAAAAACACCCCACATGTACATATTTTTTAAAAAGTAAACCCAGGGTATTCAATATGGGGTATGTCCAGTGTTTTTTAGTAGCCACTTAGTCACA
The DNA here is from genome assembly GCF_036172605.1 of Pelobates fuscus. Classification (NCBI taxonomy): domain Eukaryota; kingdom Metazoa; phylum Chordata; class Amphibia; order Anura; family Pelobatidae; genus Pelobates; species Pelobates fuscus. The sequence goes on along the minus strand of NC_086321.1, from coordinate 185,523,836 downwards.
AACACTGGCCAAAGTTAGCGTTCATATTTGTTTGTGTGTGAAAAAAGTAAAAAACTAAATTGAACGCTAATTTTGGCCAGTGTTTGTGACTAAGTGGCTACTAAAAAAGACTGGACATACCCCATTTGCAATACCTTGGGTTGTCTTCTTTTGCAAATGGTATGCCATCATGGGAGTAATTCTCATTCCTGGGCTACCATACGCTCTCAAAGGCAACGTAACCAACCTGGCCATTTTCAACGTAAAAATATGTGACCCATATATTTGACCCTGTAACTTTCAAAAACGCTATAAAACCTGTACATGGGGGGTACTGTGATACTCGGGAGACTTTTCTGAACACAAATATTAATGTTTCAAAACAGGAAAGCGTATCACAACAATTATATCATCAGTAGAAGTGCTGTTTGGGTGTAAAAAATGCAAAAAAGTCACTTTCACTGACAATATCATGGCTGTGATATTTTTTTACTGTTTTGAATCATTAATATTTGTGTTCAGCGAAGTCTCCTGAGTAAAACAGTACCCTCCATGTACAGGTTTTAGGGCGTCATAGAAAGTTACAGGGTAAAATACAGTGCTAGCACATTAAATTCTCCAGTCTTTCGTCCTGGGTTGGCAGCCAGGTCCCTCAAATTGCAATCAATAAAATTACTTAATTATGTAAAAATATTACATAAATACGCATGTAGAATTTAAATATATATATGCATATTTATATATTTGAAGTCTACGTGTATATTTATATAATTATTTATGTAATTTTGTATATGGACATATGTATATTTTGTATTATTATTATTTATTTATATATACATAGATATATATACAATTTTGTTCTAAGTGTATTTTGATATAAATATATATATATATATTAATATCAAAATACAATTAGAATAAAATTTCATATAGATATATAATTATTTTTTCATTTTTTATTATTATTTTTCATTTTTTTAATTTAATTTAAATTACTTATTATTTGTATTTTATAATAATATATATATACAATATATATAGTTATTATATATATTATATATATACGTGTGTAGTTTAATTATACGTGTATTTTTATATTAATATATGTACATATTAATATAAAAATACACTTGGCATGACATTATATATATGATATATAGACATATATTATATAGATATAATATGCCTATATGTCATATATATATACAAATATATAATATATATATTTTTTAATTAACATTAACTTTAATTTTTTTTTTTATTTTACAGTTGCAGGGAGACTGCCTGTCAGCACAGACAGTCCCCCTGCAGGCAGAGACTAGGACACCTATTGTGACCATGTGGTCGCCCTATTGGGCGAACACATGGCCACAGGGGTCCTAATCCGCCATGGGGAGACTGTCTGGTCTGCAGGCAGTCTCCCCACAAGGGGACCAACACCGATCGCCGCCGGGGGAACGACGGCGATCGGGTAAGTACATAAGACCGCTGTGACGGTTCAGGACCGTCAGCGGTCGGCAACGGTAAAATGCCGATGACGGTCCTGAACCGTCACCGGTCCTTAAGGGGTTAAGGATGGAGGCAATTGTACACATACTGATCAAAACAAAATCAAAACAAACCCTAGAATTTGACTATATGTCTGTTCATCCATACTTCATCTCTTTCATATTAAATGCAACCAAACGTATTATCTCTAATTTTGTTCAGGAGAAACAGGACTTTCATTTCACATCAAATATTTATATATGAAACTTAATTTTATAGGAATAAAAACTAAAAAAAGAATGAGAAATTAAGAAATGTTGTTATGTTCTTAGTTCTTCATGGCATTTCTACCGTGAATGTCATAATACAATAAGCTTTTACTGCAATAAAAAACAAATTTTTATGTTCTGCGATGTCTCACAAGTACAATGGTACCATCCATGTGCAGGTTTTATGGTGTTTTTGAATGTTAAATGGTCAAATATAGAGGTTTCCCCTTTCTAGTTTTTACACATTCATTTTGCCAGATTGGTTACGTTGCCTTTAAGACCATATGGCAGCCCAGGTATGAAAATGACTCCCATCATTGCATATCATTTTGAAAAGTAGACAATCCATGGTATTTAAAATCAGGTTTGTCCAGTCTTTCATACTAGCCACTTGGTCATAAAGATTGGTCAAATTTAGCGATCATATTTGTTTTTTCCATTTTTAACAAATAAACTGCTCTTTTACCAATGATATAATCAGCATTATATGTTTTATTGCTCTAAAACACTCATATTTGTGTTCACTAACGTCTCCCGAGCACAACAGTAATCCCCATGTCCAGGTTTTATGGTGTTTTGGGAAGTTAGAGTGTCAAATTTAAGACTTGCTCATTTCTGTTTTTGCACATTGAAATTTGCCAGATTGCTTATGTTGCCTTTGAGACCGTATGGCAGCCCAGGAATGAGAATTACCCCCATCATGGCATACCATTTTAAAAAAGTGGACAACCCATGGCATTCAAAATAGTATGCCCTTTCTTTTTTAGTAGCCACTTAGTCACAAACCCTGGCCAAAGTTGGCATTCATATTTGTTTTTTTGCTTTTTTTTTTACACAAAACTGCACTTTCGCTGATGATTTAATCGCCATGATATTCTTTACAGTTTTACCACACTAATATTTGTGTTCAACAAAGATTGACAAGTAAAACAGTACCCTCCATGTTTTATAATGTTTTGGAAAGTTACTGTCACATGTTCGTCCTCACCTTGTGGTGTCCGTGAGGATGACCACCTTCCTGGCATTGGTGGAGATGTTGGACGGCGGCCCTGTGTCGGTATATCTGACTCCTGCGGCATGCTGAAAGATACCAGCCGCTGCGGATCCAAACCAATTTGTAGCCCCAGGTCCGCCCACAGTATTAAAGACATCGATATGCGTGTGACATCATGCAAAGGACGCGCATGCACGTTCTGGGTTCATATGCCAGGTATGGCCAATCGGATTTAAAGGAGACTTATTTAAACTCCTTTCTTGCCTTCCCTCATTGCCCTATTGTGGTTTCCCTTAGTGGTTGTCCGAGAGTGTGTTCCTGAGTGTTTATTTCTGGTTATTGACTTTGGCTTCATTTTGACTTTTCTGTATTCTGGTATCCTTGACTTTTGGCTTTCCCTCATCATTGTGTCTCATTCTGTATCCCCGACCTCGGCAAGTATTCTGACTATTCTCTGGTACGCTAAGTCCAGCCATTCTAAGGCCAGGTAAGATGTTACCTTTACTCCTAGGTGTGATACAGTTCTGCGTGCTCGATCAACTAGTAATCATGACAGTTACAGGGTAAAAGATAGGGCTTGCAAATCAAATTCTATGGACTTTCTGCCGAGGTTGTCAGGCAGGTCCCTCAAATTGTAATTAGTAAAATCAGATAATTAAGTAAAAAGATTACACAAATATATATATAAAAGATTACACAAATATATATATATATTATTTTTATTTACACACAAATTTAGATAATTAGAAATGACAGCTGAAAACACTGCCTGTAATCAGCACACTCCTACACTCTCATAATCCATAACACTCAGTCCTCATTGTTATTACTTCTGCTCATTCTGCTTTCCTCAAAGTACTTACTCATCTGAGCAATGCTCTATCGTCTCCTCTTCTCCTTTTCTCTCCTCTCCCTCAGCATCAAAATATCTCCTTACACCCACTTCCCTCAACAACACAATCACATCCACATTAATCGGTCTCTGCTACACTCCCCCGCTTCTCTCATCTCATGCCCTGCACTCATTTCTCTATTCTCACTCTCCTGCTCCCACCCGATCTCATCCTAGACCCTCGCCCATATAAAATCCATTCACACCTCCTGTCATTATCTCTCCTCCTATTTCTAGCAGCTGGTGATGTCTCTCCCAACCCAGGACCCTTCACCTTGTCTGTTGACACTAAGACAACCAGAAAGCATGAGAACCTCATCTGAATACCCAGCATTTTATCCTCCTCTACCAACATTCAGTGTCCACTCTGGAAGCCCATTCCATCTGTATCAATATTAAATCAACAGCCATACACATCTCTAATTCCCTCACACTACTAGCACTCTCTGAAAACCTGGCTGTCCCCCTCTGATACCACTACTCCTGCTTCTTTGTTTCTCCTACACTCCCTGACTCAACTTTAAAGGAGGCGGTATAGGCATCCTTCTCTCCCCTAAATGTACCTTTCAACCTATCCTCCCTGCTCCTGCCCCATCCTTTACTTCCTTTGAAGTTAAAACTGTCCGCATATTTAAACCCACTCTTTTAAGAATTTACATCACCTATCAGCCCCCCGGTAATCCTAGGCTAATTATTGAACACTTTTCTTCCTGGCTATCCCACTTTCTCTCCTCTAGCACTACTTCACTAATATGTGGGGATTTTAACATCCCAATGAACAACCTTAACCACCTTGATGCTGCCCGACTGCTCTCTGTAACCTCCTCCTTTGACCTCACACAGACGCGCCGCCACCCAAACAGCCAGCCCGCCGGGTGACACCACTAGACCCCGGGGAATCCCCTCAGCTCTCCAAAAGGTAAGGAGGCTGGGGGATTAAATTAAAAAGAAAAGTGTGTGGGTTAGTGTGTGTGTTAGAGTGTGTTCATGTGTGTGTGTGTGTGTGTTAGTGTGTGTGTGTGTGTGTATTAGTGTGTGTGTGTGTTAGTGTTAGTGGGTGTGTTAGTGTTAGAGTGTGTGTGTGTGGGTGTTACTGTGTGTGTGTGTGTTAGTGTGTGTGTGTGTATTAGTGTGTGTGTTATAGTGTGTTAGTGTGTGTGTTGGTGTGTGTTACAGTGTGTGTGTAGAGTGTGTGTGTGTGTTAGTGTGTGTGTGTGTGCTAGTGTGTGTGTGTGTGTGTTAGCGTGTGTGTGTGTGTTAGATTGTGTGTGTGTGTGTGTGTGTGTGTGTTATAGTGTGTGTGTTAGTGTGTGTGTTAGTGTGTGTGTGTTAGAGTGTGTGTTACTGTGTGTTAGAGTGTGTGTTAGTGTGTGTGTTACAGTGTGTGTGTTAGTGTTAGAGTGTGTGTTAGGGTTAGAGTGTGTCAGTGAGTATGTTACTGTGTGTGCTAGTGTGTGTGTGTTAGAGTGTGTGTGTTAGTGTGTGTGTGTGTGTGTTTGTTAGAGTGTGTTGGTGTGTGCGTGTGTTAGTGTTAGAGTGTGTGTGTTAGAGTGTGTGTGTGTGTTAGTGTTAGAGTGTGTGTGTTAGTGTGTGTGTGTGTTAGAGTGTGTGTGTGTGTGTTAGTGTTAGAGTGTGTGTTAGTGTTAAAGTGTGTGTGCTAGTGTGTGTGTTTGTGTTAGTGTTAGAGTGTGTCAGTGAGTGTGTTACTGTGTGTGCCTGTTACTGAGTGTGTTAGTTTGTGTGCGTCTGTTAGTGAGTGTGTTTTGTAAGTGAGTGTGTATGTGTCTGTCTGTCAGTGAGTGTGTATGTATGTCTGTCACTGAGTGTGTGTCTGTCAGTAAATGTGTGTGTCTGTTAGCTAGTGTGTATGCGTGTGTTCGTGAGAGTTTGTGTGTCTTAAGCACTTACCTTTCTCCAGCGCCGGACTCCCTTGGCGCTGGGGATCTCTCCGCCCCGATCCGCCTCTCAGCTCTGAATGCGCAAATTGGGCAGACTAGATGGGCCGACTGGTTCTTATCTGCCGTCACATTCTATGTTTCCAAGTTTCTATGTTTCCTCCCTCAAGTTTGCTACTCCCATGTCTGTCTCCATCCAAGTCAACGGCACTATCATCACTATTACTTCGCAGGCTCTCTGCCTAGGTGTTCTCTTTGACTCGGACCTCTCCATCACCCCTCATATCCAGTCGATCGCCAAATCCTGTAGTTTCCACCTTAACAACATCTGCCCCTATTTAACACCGGACATGGCTAAGGTGCTGTTCCATGCCATTGTACTCTCTCGCCTTGAGAACTGCATTCCCCTTCTCAGTGGTCTTTCGTGTTCCCAGCTTGCACCACTGGAATCTAAAATGAATACGGTGGCGATGCTCCATTTCCTGTCCTCCCACACCTTCCACTCCTCCCCACTCTGTCAGTCCCTTCATTGGCTTCCAGTCCCTTCATTGGCGTTAGTCTTTCACCCACTCTCCACTCCTTCCAAAAAATCAATGAAAACTCACTTCCTTAGTAAGATATTTTTGACAGTTGCAGGAGAGGAGTCGTGGGGGTTGAAAACCTGCTAACCGTTTAATTCATATGCTTTCCTAAGCCCTCAGTGAATACTTTTCTAGAAACCTACTGTGTTACCCTTACTTTTACCCTTTGTGTCACTATACCCCACTACCTCTAGCAAGTAAGCTCATTGAGCAAGGCCCCCAACCCCTCTGTTCCTGTACACTCACTTGTCTGGTTACAATTATGTGTCTGTTAGTCCACCCATTGTACAGTGCTATGGAATTTGCTGGTGCTATATAAATAATAAAATAATAATAATACAATTGTATTATGATATGAATATATATGTATTAACATTTGTTTTTATTTATATATTATTTTTGGTAATTATTATTTCTATTTTTATCAAATTTTTTACTGAGACAATGAAATGAAACATGTCACAAAATAAGGAGTAATAGCACACAATCACATTGGCACATTAGCTTAGCTCGGAACATAACATGAGTATGTCATAGATAATAAAACACATGATATAAACTAACTAAATCTGCTCTATTTAAATAATAAGATCAAGCTTGCTTAAAGATTGCTTGACAGCAGATCATTACACCCATGGGGGCTTCTAAGGTTTTAAAGATTTGTTCAATATCCGTAAAGACATGGAGAATTGTGACCACAGCTAAGGCATGTTTGTTAGGAAAAGAAAAAAAGAAGTATAAGCATAAAATAGTAAAAAGAAAAGACAACAGCAGTAAAACAGGTGAAGTGAGGTGCTATCATGCTCTCAGAATGCCAATCAGCTTATGCCCATCGTGGGAAGGACACAGTTCCAAAATAGTGTACAGGCCCTCAGGCCAGATGTCATATATGCAGGAGATCAGCTCAGTGTTGGCAGGTGGGTTTCCCTCCTCCACTTCTCCCACTGTGGTAACACTAAGCTTTCTCTGTGGGTCTTCAGTGGCAGTGAATGGTTGTGTAGCACCTTCTGCCTTAGCTGCCCCAGATGCACCGCTTGAGTGGTGCAGGTTGCTGGTCTACCTACTTTGCTTTGGGGTAGACTCAGAACTTATTGGATGAGTGAAGGAGCAGGTATGTACTGTTGAGCCTGCAGCTTTTGCCAAAATGCTTTGACTATTGTGTCTAGTTGGCTTATGATAGAGGAAGATTCTCTGGTGTGTTCAGGCCCTAATACTAATATTCTGGGGGTAGGACCAAGTCCGCCATCTTGTGTACTTCACTGTTGGCAGTGTCAGTGGCTGCAGTGCCAACACCAAAGCTCGGCAGATCTGAGGAGCCTCCTGGGTGTGGACCAGGATCACCCCCATTGGTCCAAAGGGGGGTTGCGGGGCACCAGCTTGAATCAGATATAATCCTGCTTGCGGCCGGTTGGAAGAGTGGCAGCCTCTCCCTCCTGCAGCGCCTGTTAGGCCACACTAGTGGCGGCAGTAAAACCATGGCTGGATAGCTAGAAATGACCGTGGGAAGCACTCCCAGGCCAGTTAGTCGATTTGGATGTTCTAGAGTATGCTGTCAACCACAGATCGCAAGCCAGAAGAGCAGGTATTTTTATATTAAGTATATTGAGAATTGAGCAGTGAGGATTCAGAAGCATGATCTATGCACCAAAACTGCTTCATTAGGCTAAAGTTGCTTTGGTGACTATAGTGTCCCTTTAAAATATATAGGCCCAGCAAGACATAGGACTTCAAAGTTTTGTTTTGGCACAGTCCCGCTGAAAGGTTGCCTACCCTATAAAACATGAAATAAATTATAATTTATAATTAAGTCAGTTAGGTCAATAATGTTGAAGTGTTAGTATAGAGTAGAATTGTACACAAGGTGTAGAATTGTATACAAGGTGTAATCAAGCCTAAATGGCTCACCTCTTACATGCCCTAGTCTAGGAATGCAAACTGCTAAAAAATCATGAAGAGCGACCGACTAATGACTTTAATAATCAGTATGCGTGGTCAAGTCTGGTGGCTTGAAAGATAATAGGATAGGTATATGGCATTCACAAAGACGGTAGATCGGGAAAACGGTCACTGTATCGATTTCTCCCGGTTGTTGTAGTAATGTGTGGCTAGCTGTAGCTTGTAGAGCTATGAGTCTATAGCTAGATATCCTTGGGACACATAACTCAGCCAAAGGAGGTAGTTTAGCAGGTAAAGTAAGGTATGTGTGGCCGCTGCTGCCTAAATAGTGAACAATAAACTTGATAGGGAATAATAGTAGCCCCTTCAATTCTAGTGCACCACTGGAATAGAGTGATGATATAGGTAGCAGGGCTAATACAGCCCTATCTGAGCAATCTCAGAATGGAACCTGCCAATTACCTGTAGTGACCAGCTAAGAGGTGAAAAATAAGTAGGAAATTAAAGTGAATGTATGTGCAGAACCATGCTTAGAATGCTGGTTGCCTGCACATACTGATAGCCCTGGTGAAAGGAAAATAAAGTAATATTAGTGTTACGAAGAATATGTCACCTCTAATTTCAAGGAAGTGCCATGACATATTTGAAAAGTACCGTTTCCACAATTAGAAAGAAACAAAAATAGTACATATAATATAACTAATTTTAAAAGGCAAGGGGTTCAGTAGTGTTCATTCCTTTGCTACAATTAATTTCTGAAGCCCAGTAAAACACTATATAAACTGTTCTCAGCTCATACTCAACACTGTTTGAGGGAAGTCCAATAAAAAGTGATCTTTATTAAAAAAAATTGTAAATGCAAGGCAGAAATACAGTTCCACATACAGGGAGTGCAGAATTATTAGGCAAGTTGTATTTTTGAGGATTCATTTTATTATTGAACAACAACCATGTTCTCAATGAACCCAAAAAACTCATTAATATCAAAGCTTAATATTTTTGGAAGTAGTTTTTAGTTTGTTTTTAGTTATAGCTATTTTAGGGGGATATCTGTGTGTGCAGGTGACTATTACTGTGCATAATTATTAGGCAACTTAACAAAAAACAAATATATACCCATTTCAATTATTTATTTTTACCAGTGAAACCAATATAACATCTCAACATTCACAAATATACATTTCTGACATTCAAAAACAAAACAAAAACAAATCAGTGACCAATATAGCCACCTTTCTTTGCAAGGACACTCAAAAGCCTGCCATCCATGGATTCTGTCAGTGTTTTGATCTGTTCACCATCAACATTGCGTGCAGCAGTAACCACAGCCTCCCAGACACTGTTCAGAGAGGTGTACTGTTTTCCCTCCTTGTAAATCTCACATTTGATGATGGACCACAGGTTCTCAATGGGGTTCAGATCAGGTGAACAAGGAGGCCATGTCATTAGATTTTCTTCTTTTATACCCTTTCTTGCCAGCCACGCTGTGGAGTACTTGGACGCGTGTGATGGAGCATTGTCCTGCATGAAAATCATGTTTTTCTTGAAGGATGCAGACTTCTTCCTGTACCACTGCTTGAAGAAGGTGTCTTCCAGAAACTGGCAGTAGGGCTGGGAGTTGAGCTTGACTCCATCCTCAACCCGAAAAGGCCCCACAAGCTCATCTTTGATGATACCAGCCCAAACCAGTACTCCACCTCCACCTTGCTGGCGTCTGAGTCGGACTGGAGCTCTCTGCCCTTTACCAATCCAGCCACGGGCCCATCCATCTGGCCCATCAAGACTCACTCTCATTTCATCAGTCCATAAAACCTTAGAAAAATCAGTCTTGAGATATTTCTTGGCCCAGTCTTGACGTTTCAGCTTGTGTGTCTTGTTCAGTGGTGGTCGTCTTTCAGCCTTTCTTACCTTGGCCATGTCTCTGAGTATTGCACACCTTGTGCTTTTGGGCACTCCAGTGATGTTGCAGCTCTGAAATATGGCCAAACTGGTGGCAAGTGGCATCTTGGCAGCTGCACGCTTGACTTTTCTCAGTTCGTGGGCAGTTATTTTGAGCCTTGGTTTGTCTACATGCTTCTTGCGACCCTGTTGACTATTTTGAATGAAACGCTTGATTGTTCGATGATCACGCTTCAGAAGCTTTGCAATTTTAAGAGTGCCTCATCCCTCTGCAAGATATCTCACTATTTTTGACTTTTCTGAGCCTATCAAGTCCTTCTTTTGACCCATTTTGCCAAAGGAAAGGAAGCTGCCTAATAATTATGCACACCTGATATAGGGTGTTGATGTCATTAGACCACACCCCTTCTCATTACAGAGATGCACATCACCTAATATGCTTAATTGGTAGTAGGCTTTCAAGCCTATACAGCTTGGAGTAAGACAACATGCATAAAGAGGATGATGTGGTCAAAATACTAATTTGCCTAATAATTCTACACTCCCTGTACTTACGGATAATAGACATATAAAATAAACAAAACAAAAAATAGAAAAAGGCAACTGTATGTATTTCGTGTCTACACCTACACTTCCTGAACAGCTAAGTTATGTTTTATTTTTAGGTCTGTGAGAAATATTAATTTCTGCTTCTGTTGTTTCAAGGGTAACCTGAAATGTTGACATTAACCATGAAAATGTGTTCTGTTTCACTTCTAGGTTCCTAAATGTGAGACAGCTGAAGATGCATTAGATTGCATGCAAAAGGTTCTTACTGTAATATCTATGGAAAATGTAAGATTATGCTAGCGTTAGTGTACTTATAATCTTAATTTTAGTAATGACAGGAGGCGAGTATTTTGCATTAACTCTCTTTACTAACTCACATAGCAGTAAAGAAAAAGGTGAAAACATTAACCAATCAAAAGAAAGTAGGAGGTATAGTATTCACAGTAATGAGGCTCCTTCCCCTCTTTCGAGAGCGACACCAAATACAAGAATTTTTTTTTTTTTTTTAAACGGATAAAGTCTTGCAACATGCACCAACGGGTGACTTTTCAAATACGAAGTCCTAGGGTGATCCAAACATGCACCAACAGATGACTTTTCCAATTGCGAAGTCCTGGTTTCTGAAGGAAGGTCCAAACATGTCCATCCTGAGTGTAAGCTGCAATGTCTTGAAGTTATGCTGAAAGAGAGCGTGGAAAAGGTTAGGAACCGGTCTGGCAACTGTTTGCAGTAATGTAATAAACCCAGCACAAACTCTAACGAAATGTAACTAGTCTAAGTATGACAGATAACAGTAACGAAGCTGTAGTTAAACAAGGTACAAGTCTGATATATACCAGGTAGAAAATATGAAGGAATATGTAGAGTATAGGTATACTTACATGAGATTTCATCCCTCGAGGGTGCGGAGGGTGGGAAAATACTCGCCCCCTGTCATTACTAAAATTAAGATTATAAGTACACTAACGCTAGCATAATCTTCAATTTTACCACATGACAGGAGGCTTCATATTTTGCATTTTTAACGCTGATGAAGGAGAGATGCGGCTGCCCCCGAGTTTGGGCGGAAATAGAAGGTCCGAAAGGTCGCTTCGCGTGACCAATCCGCGGCTCGTAGGATGTCTGCCAGTGATGCTCCCGCGGAGAAAGCGGACGAGGCCGCCGCTCCGCGAACGGAGTGGGCACCGAAGGTGTCTTCCACACCTGCTAGAGACAGGATCCAACGTACCCATCTGGCAAGGGTGGTAGTAGAGACGGGAACGTGAGGTCTAACATAAGACACCAATAGTTGTCCCGAAGCTGAGACCAGAAGGAGGGAAGTGACCTGAACATAACGACGCAGAGCAGAAACCACGCAAAGCAGCGGTTCCGTAGGAAAAAAGGGGTAGAAGACCGACGAGGAATCCGATTTTGTACGACGTGACACTTGGAAGGTAACTCCCTCGGGGGAGACCGAGAAGGCGTCAATGTCGAAAGCCCGCACGTCCGAAACTCTGCGGAACGAGACCAGACAAAGTAGGAGTGTTAGTTTGGCCGACAGTTGTCGAAGTGAGAGTCTGTCGTTATCTGGCCAGTCTCGCAGAAACTGTAGGACGACTTCCACGTCCCATAACCGAGTGTACTTGGGTCTGGGGGGCCTTTGAAGTCTGATGCCCCTGAGGAGGCGGCATACCAGAGGGTTTTTCCCGACGGGTGTACCCAGGACCGGAACGTGAGCCGCTGAGATCGCGGAGTGCACGACGTTGAGGGATCGGTAAGACCTGCCCGCGGAGTATAGGTGGGAGAGAAAATTCAAGATGGCCGTTACAGGTGCCGTAAAGGGATCAAAGTTCCGTTCACTGCACCAAGTGGACCAGGAATTCCATGCTGCAAGATAGCATCGTCTGGTTCCTGGTGTCCATGAATCCCATAGGAGGTCTCTAGCTGTCTGCGATAAGTCCTCGGTCCGCCAAGCGCCCCTGAAAGAGTCCAGGCTACTAGAGTGAGGCGGTCTTCCAGAATGAGAGGATGGGGGTTCCCTCTCGGGTCTGTGAGGAGTGTCGGGTAGGACGGTATGAGGAGAGGATCCCTGTAGGATGAAGCTAGAAGGTCCGGGAACCATGGTTGGCTCTGCCATAGGGGAGTGATGAGGAGCAGAGACCCGCGTTGCGTCTTTAAGTATTGTATCGTCCTTGCCACCACGGCAAATGGGGGAAAGGCGTAAGCGCCCCTGGGTGGCCATGGTTGGAGAAAGGCGTCTACTGCTTTGCTCTCCGGATCTGGTAGCCAGCTGAAGTACTCGTCCGTCTGCCTGTTGTTGCGAGATGCGAAGAGGTCTAGGTGGAGGGGGCCTCTCCTGACCGAGAGGCGATGGAAGATCGTTGGGTCCAGTCTCCAGTCGCTGCTGTCCCGCCAATGGAGAGAGAACCAGTCCGCTGTCAGGTTCGTTTCGCCCGGGAGATATTCTGCCATGAGGGAGATTTTCCGGGGAAGGCAAAACTCGAATATTTCTTTTGTAATCTCTGAGAGGAGTCTGGACCGGGCCCCTCCCAGTCTGTTGATGTAACAGACCGCTGACACATTGTCCATCCGGAGGAGGATGCAGCAGTTGGTCCGGTTTCTCGCTAGGCTGCGAATTGCAAACGACCCCGCTAGAAGTTCTAGGCAGTTGATGTGGAGTTTGAGTTCCTGGGAAGTCCAAGTGCCTCCCGTCGAACTGCCTTCGCAGGTGGCGCCCCATCCCCAGAGGCTGGCGTCTGATTCCAGGACCATGTCGGCAGGGCCGGTGCAAGGATTTTTGCCGCCCTAGGCAAAAGTAAAGTTTGTCGCCCCCCCCCATATGACATCACAATGCCCCATGTTAACTAACGCAAGTGCTGCAGTGCCGCCGTGTTTACATTAAAAGGCCTGCAGGGACAGGCTATAGACACCAGAACCACTACATTAAGCTGCAGTGGTTCTGGGGACTAAAGTGTCCCTTTAATGTGAGGTAAATTAGAGATTAGTGCCACGAATAATATACTAGATTGCCTACTTACAATCAGATGAGGATGGTGATGGGCTCTAGCTGCAGTCTGGCTCCACTCGTCTGGTGTAGAACAGGCTCTCTGGAGGCTGTTTGTGTTCTGGGAGAACGGAAAGCAGCTCCATTTTTTTAAAGGCCCTTTACACAGCTCATGGTCTGGGCCCCAGGGTCCACCTTCATGTTCCACCAAATAGTTTGTTCACAGGAGTAGGGGATGTCCTGATATGTGTGTAAGGAATGCATTGTGTGAATCTGTGTTTGTATGTGTAAGGGCTGCAATGTGTGTTTCTGTGTATGTACGGGATGCAGTGTGTGCGTCTGTAAGGGGTGCATTGAGTGTGTGTAAGGGGTGCATTGAGTGTGTGTAAGGAATGCATTGAGTGTGTGTAAGGAATGCATTGTGTGTTTCTGTGTGTGTAAGGGATGCATTGTATGTAAGGGTTGAATTGCTTGTGTGTGTGTGTCTGTGTGTGTAATGCATTGTGTGTTTTTCTGTGTGCAAGGGGTGCATTGTGTGTGTGTGATGGATGTCAATCTCTCCCTCCTCCCTTGTCACTCTCTTCTCCCCTCTCCCTCCCTCGTCACTCTCTTCTCTCCCACCCCTCGTCACTCTCTTCTCTCCCCCCTTGTCCCTCTCTTCTCTCCCCCCCTTGTCCCTCTCTTCTCTCCCCCCCTTGTCCCTCTCTTCTCCCCCCTTGTCCCTCTCTTCTCCCCCCTTGTCCCTCTCTTCTCCCCCCCTTGTCCCTCTCTTCTCCCCCCCTTGTCCCTCTCTTCTCCCCCCTCCCTTGTCACTCTCTTCCCCCCTGCGTGTCCCTCTCTTCTCCCCCCTCACTTGTCACTCTCTTCTCCCCTCCCCACTCTCATTCCCCCTCCTAACCCCGTCAATTCCACTCCCTGTCAATTACTTCCCCCCCCACCTTGTCAATTTATTTCCCCCCCTTTCAATTTATTCCCCCCACCCAGCCTGTCCATTTATCCCCCCCTCCCTGTCCACTTATTCCCCCCTCCCTGTCCACTTATTCCCCCCTCCCTGTCCATTTATTCCCTCCCTCCCTGTCCATTTATTCCCTCCCTCCCTGTCCATTTATTCCCCCCTCCCTGTCCATTTATTCTCCCTGTCCATTTATTCCCCCCCTCCCTGTCCATTTATTTCTCCCCCCCTCCCTGTCCATTTATTTCTCTCCCCCCTCCCTCTCCATTTATTTCTCCCCCCCCTCTCCATTTATTTCTCCTCCCCCCCTCTCTCTCCATTTATTTCTCCTCTCCCTCCCTCTCCATTTATTTCCCCCCTCTCCCTCCCTCTCCATTTATTTCTCCTGCCCCCCCTCTCCATTTATTTCCCTCCCTCTCCATTTATTTCCCCCCCCTCCCTCCCTCTCCATTTATTTCTCCTGCCCCCCCTCCCTCCCCATTTATTTCCTCCCCCCTCCATTTATTTCTCCCCCTCCCTCCCTCTCCATTTATTTCTCCCCCCCTCCCGCTCCAGTTATTTCTCCCCCCCCTCCCTTTATTCCCCCCACCCTCCCCTACCTATGTTGTAGCGTGGCCGAGCTCTGTACTGTCCGCGGGTACAGGGAGCTTTTGTTTCCTGTACCCGGCTGGACTAAAAGGAAGTGAACACTCAGTGTTCACTTCCTGTTAGTCCGTCCGGGTACAGGAGACAGATGCTCCCTGTACCGGCGGATCATACAGGGCTCGGCCACGCTACATTGAGGGAGTGACAGGAGGGAGCGCTGAGCGCTTCCCTCCTGTCAGCCCCTCTCCTCATGCTGCGCCCGGGCGGTGCGCCCTCATGGACGCACCAGCCCGGGCGAAGCTGCAGCCACCAGAGGCGCTCTACAGAGCGCTCGGGCGGCTGCAGCATTAGGGGGGCCGGCGCTCCTGGCGGCGCCCCTTCCCAAGGGGCGCCCTAGGCGGCTGCCTAGTCTGCCTTAATGGTAGCGCCGGCCCTGCATGTCGGGCGTGTTCCCGAAGATGGCTCGGCCATTCCACGCTTCCATGCTGTCCAACCACCATCCAAGTTCTTCTTTGACTTCCTCCGTCACCGGAACCGTTTGGTCGTATGAAGGGTTCTGGCGGAGGAAGGAAGCCTTCAAGCGCTGCATCGCTCTGTAGTGGAGTGGACCCGGGAATATCACCTGGATAGATGCGGATAGCAAGCCCACGATCTGAGCCAGGTTGCGGAGTGGAATGGAGTGGCTGCGAATGGCTCTGCGTATTTCCTTCTTGATGGCTGTGATCTTTGAGGTCGGGAGCCGTAGTGTGCTGGTCTTGGAATCTATCTCGAAGCCCAGGAATTGTATCTTCTGGGCTGGGGATACTTCCGACTTTTGAAAGTTCACCACGAAACCTAGGGACGTGAGGAGTCGGGTGGTATATTGTGTGTGTTGCGTTAGACTGTACCTGTCTGAGGAAAACTGTAGCAGGTCGTCCAGGTAAATAATGCACCGAATTCCTTGAGTGCGTAGTCGAGACACTACTGGCTTCAGTAGTTTGGTGAAGCACCACGGTGCTGAGCTGAGGCCGAAGGGGAGGCATGTAAACTGCCAGGGGCGGCCTTGCCATCGGAATCTGAGGAACTGTCGGCAGGATGTATGGACGGGTACCGATAGGTAGGCGTCCTTGAGGTCCAGTCTTGTGAACCAGTCCCCTTCTTGGAGCAGATCTCTTAGGAGATGGATGCCTTCCATCTTGAAATGTCTGTATGTTACAAAAGCATTGAGCTTCCTTAGGTTTATAACTGGCCGTAAGTCTCCAGATTTCTTTTTCACTAGAAAAATGTTGCTGAAGAAGCCGTTTTGGTCGTGAGCGGTTCTATCGCTCCTTTGGCCCTGAGTTCCCGTAGTTTGCCATCGATTAGAAGGCGATCTTCCTTGGAGCACTGAATGGGGTACGGAGGGGCGGTCTGGGACGGGGTTTCCACAAAATCTATGATGTAGCCTTGGACCGTCTGGAGGATCCATGCGTCCGTGGAGATGGCTGTCCAGTTCTGAAAAGACAGAGCGATACGACCTGCAGTATACGGGGTTAGTGGACATTGAGGCATTATGATGCTTACCTGTGGGGAAGCGTGCTCTGCCACGGCTACGAGGTCCTCTGCCTCTGTCTGCTCCACGGGTGTAGGAGAAGGGCTGCCTGAAACCCACTTCCGGGTAGAAGGGTTGGGGTCTGTGTGAGTGGGGGCCAGAGGGCATACTGCGTATGCTTTACGTTTATCATTAATGTATTGTATCTTCCCACCATACATAGTGTGGAAAATAAAATAACAGCTTCTATCCAATTTTTATGTTAAAAATCTTTGGAGTCGCTATCTACTTTATATTTAAAGATGTAGCCCATGGAGCAACATAGCTAAGGGGAGTGGGCCTTGACATTGCCAGGAGACATCTAAGCATCTAAGGGTCAGTGGTTAGGGATTGGTTTAAGGAAATGGAGTGGGGTGGAGTTATAAGGGGAGTATAAGTAGTGGCCATTTTAGATCTAGGGATCACTTTAATCTAAGTTGCACTTAACTGTTGTTGTCCCACCCACCCTCCCTTTGCTTTCAGGTGTTTCCCGTTTGGTCACGGCGGCGGGGGATGGAGAGTAAATTTGTGGGGAGAAAAGAGTGAGATGGGGAAAAAGTTTGGAGTTCAGGGCTAATAGGTAGGCCTTTGGACTGGTTTGGTAGGTTCAAGCTCGTAGGGAGCTCCGAACCGTGGTATGTAAGGGTGTCTCGGTATGCCCCTATACTTGTGGTGCCCTTTGGTGGCAATGGATGGTGCCCTTAGGTGGCAATGGTCATGTTTCAATATTAAGTTAAATGTTACAATGTTTGGGTATTATGTTGTGTGGGAGTGGGTCATTGTCAGGGGGTTTAAATTGTAAAATGCAGGATGGAAATTGTGCAGGCCAACGTTGGCCTGCTGTTGACAATGACCTTTATATTTTATGTTAAGAATCAATAAAGCTGTGATATAAATTTGGCCAAAACAATGGTGTCAGTGTTTTATTGGAAAATGGGTAATGGTGGGGTTTATGCATATGCCGACAAGGTGACCGTGCACATGTCATGTTTTTTTCATGCTATCTTTAATCACAAGTTAATCCTTGCTCACCAACTTCACTCATGGAACTCTTACATGGTTGTTCACTACAGATTGAAAGGGACAAAACAATCAGACTGCAAAATCTGGATATTGTTCATGCTATTCAACAGGATTTTCTAATTCAGGCCTCAAGCCGGCCTGAATTTGGTCAGATTTTCATCCAAACAGAATGTTAATGGATGGCTGAAGTCTTGACTGAATGCTACAAATCTGGATGTGACTCTTAAAAAAAATCTGAACTAGGCAGGGCAATGGTTAATTATGTGGCAGCCGGCCAACACTTGCTAGCCAACTGCCACATAGAAAATGTTTAAAAAAATAAATAATAATAATACATTTGGAATAAAAAACTCAATGGGGTCATTATGACCTCCATACTACTATAAGGGAGGTATTTCGCCTTGCTATGCCCTCTTCGGTCATGCAGCAGATGATGGCATATCTGCTAAACTATATTAAAAATAGTATCTAGCCATCTATTGCTGCCAGTCACTAGATATGCCTCGTTCTATGGGAAGGTGTCTCTGAAATATTGTGGGTGGGATAGAATTCACGCATGACCCCTACCCATTAATTTAATTACCTAAGTGGGGGCTATCCTTATGTCGCCATTTGTTGTTAAAGGGTGGGCAATATTATACTATAGAGGAGAGATCCTAGTGTCCCTTAGCCGTCCCACTTCCATTTGCGATGGATCGGGGCCCTAATACTGGGAGTAGGACCAAGTGTGCACCCCAAAATTGGTGGAGGCTCTAACGAATTAAACAAATAGAGGGTGGACATGCTCCTTTTCAGGTGGTTAAGGGCCCCTAATGTAGAATAAATTGTTTTACTAATGCAATGCTTAGTGAATATTCCCCATGACATACAGAGCTATATATAATATATATTTACATTTTGTTACAGGGTGTCAGTCTCATGTCATGCCTTATAATTCTGTATTTGTTATTACTAGCTAAAAGTATATACTATATACATGGCTTGAAATACTGCATTGTCGGTAGGCCTGATTATAATACACGATATTCATGCTTTGAAAGGGCTAAACTCGCATTCTTTAAACACACCATATTTTTCTGTGTGAGCGTCTGACACTAGTTTCCACTATCTTGTATAAACATCCTGCCTTTGGAAAACATAACATTCTTTCTGAACACCTGCAAATTTTAATTGGGTTACTAAATCAAAGACTGTCATGTAAATTAGTTAAGAGAAGACGTGCTAGACATGCGCAGTAGATTTACAGCAATACGTGCACAGTAGATTTACAGCAATACTGTTTGAACTAAATGTCTATGATTGGTTGATTTTGACTTCTGTGGTATACACCCCTAAAAAACTGTGTTTCATATAATATGATGCACACACATTAAAAATACACTTCTTTCTTAAACTTCATCATGACTGGTCTGCATTAATTGTTCTCTGCAGTGAACGTACAAAGAGAAAGGAAAGCAAGATGTGTTAACTGCATAAGTCCATGGCAGCTTAAGGGTTACAGACCCTGTAAAATTTTGAAGCCTAACAGTGCTCAATACCCTAGCCAACCCCAAAATAAATGCCCCTATCTACTCTCCCTAATAACAATGAGGGGAGGAGGGGGCAATAAAATCAATAAAGATTATACTTAACATTAGAAGTCTGACTCAAAAATCCATAAATCCTGACTCAACTTATATAAATAAATAAAAAACTGATTTGAAAAAACAAAACAAAACAAAAAAACCTTGAAAAATGTCTTGCAAAAAAGATTAATCCATCTTCACCCTGCAAGAGATCGCTGAAGACTGAGTTCTTCTAGTGGGGAAAGCCATTATAAAGGTTTGTCTGATACGTGTGTATGTAATATCAGTAAAAGTGCTTTGATTATGGCCCATTTTAATTTTTATATTTTTAATCTATGGGCCACACGGCTGGAATTGCTACATACTTCACTATCTCCATTATATAGATGACATGATTTTTAAATGGAGTGGAACTGAGAAAGATTTTTATGATGTTATAGAATTTTAGTAATGATTGTAATTTCATTAAACCAGGCATGTGAGTAAGCAGGAATTTACATTTTTAGATTTAGAAATATAGTAGAGATGGGATATTAAAAAATAAAACCGTGAATGAATATGTCCTGTACAATAGTAGACACTAATGTCTGTGGCTGAATAACACACCAAAAGGTCAACTTTTGCAATCAAAAAGGAATTGCGAGGCTGCAGAATGCAGGGGACTGAGAATCTCTGCTTGACAGTTACGATGTGAGCACGCACGTACGCTCCGGGGGGGAGGAGACCATCTTCACCGCTAAATCTGAAGACTTATGTCAGATGAACGCCACTGCCGCTTCCATGATCTGGACATAATGACTTTCAATACCCCAGAAGGATATAAGCAATCAACCCAATACAACCCGATACAATCTGACTCAAAGCTACACCATGCGTCCAAGCAGTCTAAGTAGACTAAGCATTGAATAGGGAAAAACACTGCACTACCTGAGGAATTTAATCTCGGTGAGTGAGGGCTATCTTCAAGCCAGTTTCATCCAAAATCCCAAAACTCGTTTGCCTCAAGCTGTCTCCTTTACCTGCCTCCTCCGCTAAGGTGTCCTTCAGTTGAAAATACAGAGCAGGCTTGGATGGTCAGTGAGTAACAAGTTTATATGTATTCATTTTTTACTCTTCGGCCACGGGCATTTAAGGGATTATTTATTGCTGATAAGTCTGACAAGACAGACTGAGTTTTTTATATACTTTTTTTTATATATATATCTTTTTTTTTCTATTTTATTTCTTTCTCCTGTTGAGATTTTTTTTTTTTTTTGTTAGAAGCAGGTCTGGAGTTTTTAAACCCTGGAGTTAATAAATGGTGGGTTGACAACAAAACTCATAGTTTGGCTACCTGGTATCGTACTTCAATTCTTACCAGTAAAACATCTATCAAAGATCAAAATCTCAGATACCACTTGCACTACTTAATTAAAGCGGCACTGTCATGCCGAATTCCGTTTTTTTTTTAACCCCCCTCCCGCCTCAACTACATCCAATCGACCCCCTAGTCACCCCCAAATGCCCCTATGCCCCCCACATTACCTATTTTTTAATCTTTATTTTCTGCCCCGATCTATATTCAGGGCGCCGCCATCTTTGTGTGGGTAGGTGAAGTCCCTGTGGGACACGTCATCTACCCACACTAGATAGCCCTGAGATTCCCGCACATGCCCAGTGAAACATCTGGACATGCGAACGGGAATTTTACCTATTCATTCATTCATCAGACAGACGAATGAATGAATAGAAAAAATCAGACGAACAAACTAACACTGAGTATCAGTGTTCGTTTGTTTGTTCGGATTATTACAAGGAGGGAGCTACCGGCGTGCAGCTCCCTCCTTGCAATATGTAAAGACAGAAGCGGCAGGGAGCAGTGCTCCCCACCACTTCATAAGCCCCCAGGTCCCCTCCTCACTCTATGGGGGTCAATATGACCCCCATAATAGCACAAGGGAGATTAAAATCTCCCCAATGCCCCTACTCGCTATACCGCGAGTAGGGGCATGTCTACTAAACAGTGAGCAGCCTGTGGCTGCTCACTGTAAAAAAAAAGAAAAAAGAAAGGGTAATAAGGGGGGGGGGCGGGGGCCTACTGTCCTCCCCCGCCGGCCCCCACCCCTGGACGGCGGGTGGGGGCCATAATGGGAATGAGGGGGGACCTACTGTCCTCCCCTCAGGCCCCCACCCCTGGGCGGCGGGTGGGGGCCATAAGAGTAATAAGGGGGGGGGGGGGACCTACTGTCCTCCACCCCCCGGCCCCCACCCCTGGGCGGCGGGTGGGGGCCATAATATTAATAGGTGGGGGGGGGACCTACTGTCCTCCCCCCCCGGCCCCCACCCCTGGGCGGCGGGTGGGGGCCATAATAGTAATAAGGGGGGGGGGACCTACTGTCCTCCCCCCCCGGCCCCCACCCCTGGGCGGCGGGTGGGGGCCATAATAGTAGTAGGGGGGGGGGGACCTACTGTCCTCCCCCCCGGCCCCCACCCCTGGGCGGCGGGTGGGGGCACTAAGTAAATAACCCCCCCCCCATCAAGGTGACTAGGGGTGCCCAAGCCCCTAGTCACCCACCCCCCACCCAAATAAAAAATGCCCCTACCTACCCCCCTCACCCTAAAAAATAGTGAGGGGGGAATAAAATTGCTAACCTGTAAAGTAAAATTAAACTTACCGTTCGACGTCTTCTTTTTTCTAAAATCTTCATTTTTCAGCCCCAAAAAAGGCCAAATAAAAAACCATCAAAAGCCGTCGAACTAAAAATAAAATAAAAAACCCGAGCGCAAAAAAAAAAAAAACCTGACGAAAAAGAAAAAACCCGAGCGCACATAAAAATAATCCATCTTCACCCATGGAGGGCTCCGCGCAGACTGAGCTCCGCAGGGCGGGGCAAGGCTTATGAAGCCTTGCCCCGCCCTGCAATTAGCCTAAGAACACTCTGATTGGTGGGTTTAAGCCAATCAGAGTGCTCTTTGTCATTTTACAAGCGTGGGAAAGTTCTTTGGAATTTTCCCACGCTTGTAAAATGACACAGAGCACTGTGATTGGATGGCTTGAAATCCATCCAATCACAGTGCTCTGTGTCATTTTACAAGCGTGGGAAAATTCCAAAGAACTTTCCCACGCTTGTAAAATGACACAGAGCACTGTGATTGGATGGATTTCAAGCCATCCAATCACAGTGCTCTGTGTCATTTTACAAGCGTGGGAAAATTCCAAAGAACTTTCCCACGCTTGTAAAATTACAAAGAGCACTCTGATTGGCTTAAACCCACCAATCAGAGTGTTCTTAGGCTAATTGCAGGGCGGGGCAAGGCTTTATAAGCCTTGCCCCGCCCTGCGGAGCTCAGTCTGCGCGGAGCCCTCCATGGGTGAAGATGGATTATTTTTATGTGCGCTCGGGTTTTTTCTTTTTCGTCAGGTTTTTTTTTTTTTTTTGCGCTCGGGTTTTTTATTTTATTTTTAGTTCGACGGCTTTTGATGGTTTTTTATTTGGCCTTTTTTGGGGCTGAAAAATGAAGATTTTAGAAAAAAGAAGACGTCGAATGGTAAGTTTAATTTTACTTTACAGGTTAGCAATTTTATTCCCCCCTCACTATTTTTTAGGGTGAGGGGGGTAGGTAGGGGCATTTTTTATTTGGGTGGGGGGTGGGTGACTAGGGGCTTGGGCACCCCTAGTCACCTTGATGGGGGGGGGGGGAATTTACTTAGTGCCCCCACCCGCCGCCCAGGGGTGGGGGCGGGGGGGGGGGGGACAGTAGCCCCCCCCCTCCTTATTACTATGATGGCCCCCACCCGCCGCCCAGGGGTGGGGGCCGGGGGGGAGGACAGTAGGTCCCCCCCCCCCTTTTACCATTAGGGCCCCCACCCGCCGCCCAGGGGTGGGGGCCGGGGGCTGGAGGACAGTAGGTCCCCCCCCCCTTATTACCATTATGGCCCCCACCCGCCGGCCAGGGGTGGGGGCCGGGGGGGAGGACAGTAGGTCCCCCCCCTACTACTATTATGGCCCCCACCCGCCGCCCAGGGGTGGGGGCCGGGGGGGGTAGGACAGTAGGTCCCCCTCCCTACTACTGTTATGGCCTCCACCCGACCCCCAGGGGTGGGGGCCGGGGGGGGGGAGGACAGTAGGTCCCCCCCCCTCTTATTACCATTATGGCCCCCACCCGCCGGCCAGGGGTGGGGGCCGGGGGGAGGACAGTAGGTCCCCCCCCCTACTACTATTATGGCCCCCACCTGCCGCCCAGGGGTGGGGGCCGGGGGGGGGGAGGACAGTAGGTCCCCCCCTCTTATTACCATTATGGCCCCCACCCGCCGCCCAGGGGTGGGGGCCGGGGGGGGGAGGACAGTAGGTCCCCCCCCCTCATTATCTTTATGGCCCCCACCCACCGCTCAGGGGTGGGGGCCGGGGGGGGGGGACAATAGGTCTCCCTCCCTTATTTTACTTTACAGCCCCCACCCGTCGTTTAGGGGTGGGGGGCAATATTTTTTTTTTATTTTTTTTTACAGTGAGCAGCCACAGGCTGCTCACTGCTTACTAGACATGCCCCTACTCGCGGTATAGCGAGTAGGGGCATATTATTTACTATTCATTTTTACTTAGTATTAGTAAAGTTGGCTGAAAGACCAATTTAGGTCTTTCAGCCTTTTAGTAGATAGCTCCCTGATACCGTGGGAATTAGGGAGTTATCTACTAAGCGGCTGCAAGATGCAGCCACAGCAATGAATAGGATCGGGGTTTCATTCATCAGAATGAAATTCCGATCCGAACAAAGTACCGAATTGCATCCTAACACCAATGGAGAAACTCTTCTCATTCTGTTAGGATGCAATTCGGCAGTTTTGCCGGCGTTCTGTCTAAGTGACAGGACTTTCGGCAATACTGACAGGAAGCATTGTGGGAACTGGGAGGAAAGCTAGGGATCATGGGAAAATTGCTCTGACCAGCGGAAATGAAGCACACTTTGCTCCTCCGCTGGTCAGAGCTGGTCAAGCGGAGGAATCCTCCATAAGACAGAGTCCCTACTTTGTCTTATGATTTTAAAGAAAACTAAAGAAGACAGGAAGAAAAGAATAACAGATCCTGAGAGAGGGGGAGAAGAGGAAGAGATTGAGGAAAGGTAAGTTCGGCATGACAGTGCCGCTTTAAGTTAATCAAAATATATCTAATTTAGAAAATTTCTAAACAGTTCAGGGGCGCTGGTTGATCACAGCCTCTTATACCTACATATATAGATCACAGCAGTACTATTCCCAGGTATGGGCAACCTGATCCATAAATTTGGTCCATTTGAACTGTTCATTATATACTCCAGAATCATGAATTAAAGAATTAATCTTCCTACACAAATAAGAAGATATATGAGATACAAACTATATTTAAGTCAATAAACTTCTGCAAAGACAAATTCTGAACTTGAAGCATATTTGTCTACCGACCTGTTCTTTCTGGAACAGTCCCTATCATTTTTTATTTTTTTATTCTACTGAACCAGTTATACATTCATTAATCTCTATTAGATGTCTTCTAAATGGACACAAGACACGAAAAATACTACCAACATTAAGAAGAAAAATCAAAAACAGGAAAAAAGATTATCAGTCTTTTTATATCACAAACACCAGCAGAAGGTGATGACAGATCTTTGTCTGAGATGTCTATTCAACATCCCCAAACTAACATAGACCAGGAAACAACTGCGAACTCGATAACGTCTGACTTTTTAAAAACAATGTCTAGAGTCAACGGTTAGTGATATAAATAATGTAAAATATCTGAAGTTCACTGATCTAAAAAAAAGACCTATCCGCCATTAATCAGAGAATACAAATGATAGAAGAACAAGAAGAAGCACGGGCTATGCAATGTTAAACAATAAAAGAGTCACAATACGATATGGAATCTTCAAACTTCATTGTTTAGAAGAAAAACTTGCAGATCTGGAAGACAGATCACGCAGATCAAACTTAAAGCGGCACTGTCATGCTGAACTTACCTTTCTTTAATCGATTCCTTTCCTCTCCCTCTGTCAGGATCTGTTCTTCATTTCTTCCTGTCTGCTCTAGTTTTCTTTAAAACATAAGAAAAAGTTGAGACAACTTTGTCTTATGGAGGTTTCCTACGCTTGACCAGCTTTTAACCAGCGGAGGAGCAAAGTATGCTTCGTTTCCAGTGATCAAAGCAATTTTCCCACAATTCTCACCTTTGATCCGTGATCTTGCGATGTTTCCTGTCAGTATTCCCGAACGTCCTGTCACTTAGGCAGAACACCGGCAAAACTACCAACTTTCGTCCTAACAGAATGAGAACAATTTCTCCATTCGTATTAGGACGACAATCGGGACTTTGTTCAGATCGGAATTTACTTCTAATGAATGAAACTCCGATCCTATTCGTGCCGCGGCTGAATGTTGCAGCCGCTTAGTAGATAGCTCCCTAATTCCCACGATATCAGGGAGCTATCTACCAAAATGCTGAAAGACCTAAATTGGTCTTTCAGCCAAATTTACTAATACTAAGTAAAGATTATTTAGTGTTAGTAAATTGTGTCTTTGCTCGCTATACCGCGAGTAGGGTCATGTCAATTAAACAGTGAGCAGCCTGTGGCAGGTGGGGGCCCTAAATAAAAATGTAGGGGGGGACCAATTGTCCTCCCACCCGGCCCCCACTCTTGCGCTGCAGGTGGGGGCCCTAAATAAAAATGGGGGGGACCTATTGTCCCGCCCGGCCCCCACCCATGAGTGGCTAAATGAAAATGTTATCCCCCATGTGACTAGGGGTCCCCAAGGGGGAACAAGAGAACTAAATACCTGTAAAAACTAAAGAAAACTTAACATTTGATGTCTTCTTCTTTCTAAAATCTTTTTTCAGCGTCAAAAAGGCCAAATACCCATTGCACTTTGAAAATAAAATAAAAAACCTGAGCGCCAAAAAAATAAAAAACACACACAAAAAAATGGACGCTAAATAAATAATCCATCTTCACCCATAGAGGGCACGGCGCAGACTGAGCTCCGCAGGGCGGGGAAAGGCTTAGAAAGCCTTCCCACGCCCTGCAATTAGGCCCATTGCACTCTGATTGGTTGGTTTAAGCCAACCAATAAGAGTGCTCTGACAGGTAAATGAAAAGATTGTTAGGTAAGTCTCTAAATGTACCTGTAACAGCACTCTGATTGTTTGGCTTGAAATCCAACCAATTAGAGTGCTCTGTGGGATTTTACATAGCGTGGGAAAGTTCTTTGGAATTGTCCCATGCTGTGTAATTTGATTCATAACTCTCTGATTGGTTGATTGAAAGCTTTATAAGCCATTCTCAGTATGCGCCGTGCCCTCCATGGGTGAAGATAGATTATTTTTTTTAGCGTCAGGTTTTTTTATTTTATTTTTAAAGTGCAACGGGGGTGGGGTGTCAGGAATAGTTGGGATCCTATACGCAGAGTGTAATAAAGATGTAACGTTACCGGACCTTAGAATGGCTGGGTTGATGTTATGAGGATAGAGAATAAACAGATACAAGCTGAGGTCAGGGAAGCCAGAAAACAAGAAATAACGAGGATACACAAGCCGGGTCAAAAGGACAATAGAAAGAAGAATAGTCAAGCAAGCCGAAGTCAAAACCAGGAAATACAAGCAAGAACAACTCGCTATTGGGACTAAGAAGAGCCACAACAGGGCATTGAGTCTGGTTCAGAAGTTCCCTTAAATACACTGTTCTTTCATTTGTAACAACGCCCCCAAAACGTTTGAATTCGAACGCCTTGGCGGATAGTGACGTCATCAGCGTCATGACGTCGGCGCACACGTACCACGTCATAAAAAAGGGCAGAGCTGGGGGGGCGTGGCCTGGCAGCTCATGGAGTCGAACGTGTGAGCTGTTAGCTCCTCTGAGGGTACAACGGAACGCAGCAAATAGCAGAAAATCCACTGACCTACCCGCACACAAAATACCCCTGGGGATAGCCCGAAACCACCATGTCTCACCGGGGGCAAAAAAAATTGAAAACGAAGCAGACAGAACTGCAGATCTCCTCATTAACGCCGCCACGAAATAGCACACAAAATGGCGCCGACGGCCCCACGTCTCCTGCAGCAAGCTCTGATAGGAGCGATATCACGTCTTGCTCAATTATAAACACGGCTCCTGCATCAGAGGATGCCATGCAAAGGATGTTACTCAACTTACAAACCACTCTACAAGCTGAATTCGCCAAGCTGGCAAAAGATGTGCAAGCAGACATAAAAGAGAGCGGAGAGCGCACTGCTGCGCTGGAAGATAAGGCCGAAGAAATCATTGAGGCCCACAACAATCTAACAGAGGTATTTGACTCACTAGACTCCCGACTGCACACATTAGCTGCCAAGGTGGCGGACCACGAGGACCGCGACAGAAGAAATAACATCCGTCTCAGGGGAATAGCAGAGGAAATTAAACCCTCAGAATTGCATGACTACGCTGTGGGTCTGTTTAAAACCTTATGCCCAGGCCTCAATGAGACTGACCTCCGCCTTGACCGCATACACCGTTTACCGCGGCCCGATTCCTAGATACGGCCACCCCAAGAGATGTACTCACCCGAGTTCACTATTTTACATCAAAAGAAACCATTATGCGAGCAGCACGCAATACAGATAACATGCCACCCGAATATGATGGAGTCAAACTGTTCATTGACTTATCTGCAGCAACCTTAGCTAAACGTAAAGAATTGAGACCATTGACGCAAGCTCTGCAAAATGCGGATATTTTATATAAGTGGGGCTATCCGACACGCATAATCGTGAAGAAAAATGGAACTGAACACCACATAAATAATTTGAACGACGGGATCAAGCTCCTATCGGGCTGGAACATACAAGTTCACCAACTAAGCGCGGCAGAGGGAGCGAGAAACCCCGCAAAGTCACCTAAGAAACTCGTAAAGGACTGGATCACCGCAGCAAAAGACAAAAATTGAAATAGAATCCAAGCTACTTAGAGACTCTCTAAGCATCTTACACTGTTACATCTACGAGAAAAGTGAGATCGATTATTTTATATGGTATGACTCTATATGTTGTTAATGTCACAGGGCTAATGCGAGCCTAGCGTTTTACTAAGGTCGATACCCTATGTAGATTACTTATCACCAGATAGGTGACCCCCCCTAAGAGTTAACTGTTACCATGGGATCTCAATTTCTGTGTGTTCCCACACGGCCTCCCCAAGTAATTTTCCCTTTTTTGACCAGAAACGGGTAGGCTAGTGTCTATCACCTCAGTTACTCTCCCCCCATGTTTTGGCTTCACGGAGCCGCTACAAATCTGGTTATTGTCAGATACTCATTATCTGACTAACATCCTGTACATAGTTCTCCTCTGGTTACTCTTCCATCCCCTACCCTCTTGCTCACCAACCTACCCCCCAACCCTGCTGTTTCACATAACTGAACATCCTAACCTGACCTTCATATCCGATGGGCATCACATAAGGGATGAATCCCCTCACCTCTGCCATAAACATCTATACCACTTGGACAAAAAGCAACACATAAATGCAGTTACATCCAATAATCCGCCATGGCCTTAACTATTATATCACTAAATGCGAAAGGATTGAATTCCCCGCATAAGCGAAGGCTAGCCCTTGGCGAGGCCAAAAAAATGAAAGCCACAGTGGCCTTCTTTCAAGAAACCCACTTTTTAAAATCCAAGTTGCCTAAATTCACGTCCAAGCAATTCCCTATAGGCTATCACTCTGGGTACAGTAAGAAGAAAAGAGGAGTTTCTATACTGATCAATAAGGATGTGCCCTTCTCACTGCAGAAAAAAATTGGCGATAGAGAGGGACGTTTCCTCCTAGTTCAATGCCTACTTAACAATGAACCATACACCCTCATTAATATATACGGTCCACACGAGAATAAAGCAACGTATTTAGATAAAATACTAAACCTGGCCAAGTTGCATACTCTTGGCAACGTAGTGATAGGAGGTGACACCAACTTTATTTTAGATGACCAACTGGACACATCCTCCTCCTCAAGCATATCACAGACCACAGCCAAAGACCGTGCAAACACTACCAAAGCTATCCAACAATGCCTCCACAATACTAGTTTTTTAGATGCCTGGAGGATACTACACCCCACAGAGAAAGATTTCACTTTTCACTCCCAAGCCCACAACTCCTACTCCCGTATAGATAGATTTCTGATACACTCATCCTTGGTACCCAAAGTCCAATCCGCCAAAATAGGATTAATAACATGGTCAGACCATGCCCCTATCTCTTTAACACTAACGACACAATACCCCACCAAAGGCAGAGGTTCATGGAGATTGAACGAATCTTTATTACGGGATCCTAACTTCACTATGCAGATAAAGACCGAACTTGCAGATTATTTTCAAAGGAACACTGTAGAACACTCTTCCGCGGCCATGATATGGCAGGCCCATAAGGCCGTAATTAGGGGAATATTTATTAAACAAGCTAGCTTCGCTAAAAAGACGAGACTTCACACTTATAACAACCTAATCCAACAAATAATCACACATACTCATACTAACAAGCTTCACCCGACGGCACATAACTCTGTGCAACTGTCCAAGGCACAAGCACAACTACGAGAAATGGAACTAGACAAAACGAATCATATACTGCACAACTACAACTACAAATTCTTTGCCCAAGGGAATAAAGCGGGCTCCCTCTTAGCTTCCAAGCTCAAAGCCCGTATGGCCAATTCACAGGTAGCACATATTGTCTCCTCCGATAAAAAGAAACTAATGCACCCTCAAGACATAGTGGAGGAATTTGTGAAATATTACAGCTCGCTATATAACCTAAAAAACGATCCCTCCACACACACGCCGTCTGAGGAACATATCGCGCAATTCTTAGATAGGGTAAATTTACCCACCCTAACACAGGAAGAAATAATTACGATAACACAACCATTCACAGTAGAAGAGGTGGCACAAACGATAAGTAGACTGCCCAAACACAAATCACCAGGACCAGACGGCTTCACGAACCTGTACTATCAGACATTCTCAGACATACTGACCCCCCATCTCACAACTCTACTCAACCAATGCTTCGGTGACGGCACGCTACCTACAGACATGTTGCAGGCCCACATTTCCACCCTGCCTAAACCTGGTAAACCACCCACGCACTGTCAGAACTTCCGCCCGATATCCCTTCTGAATTGTGACACTAAATTATATGCCAAGATCTTAGCGGACAGGCTTAAAAACATCATCGCCCGAATTGTTCACAATGATCAGTCAGGTTTTGTCTACAAAAGGCAGGGTTCGGACAACACAAGAAAGATATTGAATATATTATCACTCATGGAAACACAAAAAATGACGGGCCTTCTCCTAGCGCTAGACGCGGAGAAAGCCTTTGATAGGCTACACTGGGGGTACATGGAACGGGTACTCACCAAATTTGGTTTTCCAGCCCCATACATTACTGGCATAATGGCCCTATACACACAACCCACTGCCAAGGTCACGAATGCAGGATTTGTCTCTAGCCCTTTCCCTATCACAAATGGGACACGCCAAGGTTGCCCACTCTCACCCCTGCTTTTCGTTCTTTCTCTCGAGCCCCTAGCGTATATGATTAGGAATCTTCCGAACATAACAGGGATCAAAATTGAATCCTCCGAATACAAACTATCATTGTTTGCAGATGATGTCCTGGTCACCTTGTCCCAACCTGAACGGTTCTTGCCTGCTCTTGTCGAGCTCCTGGGAGAATATAGCAATGTGTCCTACTACAAAATGAATCAGTCAAAAACACAAGCCCTGCCGATCCGTCTTCCCTCTTCCGTAGTAGCTAGATTGAAGACTGTATTCTCCTTCGATTGGAGACAAGCACATCTCACCTATTTAGGCGTAAAGATAGCAGCCACACATCGACACATCTCTACACTCAATCTTGCCCCCCTGCCACAAATATGTAAACAAATCCTACATAAGTGGAAAGATGTTATGTTGTCATGGCTCGGCAAGATCAATACTGTTAAGATGATGGTACTCCCAAAGATACTGTATATCTTCCGTATGTTACCCCTGCCTTTCTCAATGTCAGGATCGGGACAGGGATCCAACACGCAGAGTACGAACAGGAGAGAAGTACGTATACCGGACCTTAGAATGGCCGGACTAACGCAAGGAGAAAGCAAAGAATGGTCAGAGACAAGCCGAGGTCGAGGGAACGAGAGAACAGGTAAGCGAGAGACAAGCCGAGGTCAAAGGACACGAGAGGTAAACAGGAACGATAGTACAAGCCGAGTCAAAACCAAATAGAACAATAGACAAAAGAGCACTGAGGAACCAGACAAGCTAGAACCACGACAGGGCAATGAACCATTACACACATCCCTCTTTTATACCCTGGTTCTTTAATTGATGACTCCGCCCTTGCCGAGCCCTGATTCGTTGTTCCGAACTAGATTGACAGGTCGGGATGTGATTGCCGTCATGACGTCGGCTCCTGAGCGTCGTGTCATAAAAGGAAGCGGGGCTATCGTGGCCGGCGTGAGAATGACTATGAGAGCTGTGAGGATTGGATGAATCAGCCCCCCTGAGAGGACGGCCGTCGGGAAGTCTAACCTCCTCCGAGGTAGAGACTTCAGGTACCCTGACAGTACCCCCCCCCCTCAGAAACGCCCACCGGGCGGAAGGAACCGGGGCGAGACGGAAAGCGAGCATGAAAAGCCCTGAGGAGACGAGGAGCATGCACATCTTCCTGGACCACCCAAGACCTCTCCTCAGGACCATATCCTTTCCAGTCAACAAGATATTGCACCTTCCCCCGAGAAATCCGAGAATCGAGGATGGAATTGATCTCATACTCCTCCTGACCCTCAACCTGGACAGAACGAGGGGAAGGCACAGTGGAGGAAAATCTGTTACACACCAAAGGCTTCAATAAGGAAACATGAAAATAGTTCGGGATGCGTAAGGCAGGCGGGAGAGCCAGACGATATGCAACTGGATTTATACGAGACAGAACCCTGTAAGGGCCTATGTAACGAGGAGCAAATTTCATGGAAGGAACTTTCAAGCGGATGTTTCTGGTACTCAACCATACCCTATCACCCGGAGAGAACACAGGAGCCACCCTTCTGCGTTTGTCAGCGTGTCGTTTGGACACCATGGAATTATGAATAAGAATCTGTCGAGTCTGATCCCACAACTTTCTCAGATTGGCAACATGAATATCAACCGACAGTATCCCCTGGGAGGGGGAGGCCGACGGAAGAACGGAAGGATGAAAGCCATAATTCATGAAAAAGGGGCTAGAACGAGTAGAATCGCAAACACTGTTGTTGTGCGCAAACTCCGCCCAAGGAATCAGACCGACCCAATCGTCCTGGTGTTCAGAAACAAAACAACGCAAGAACTGTTCAACCTTTTGGTTGGTGCGTTCGGCAGCCCCATTGGACTGGGGATGATAGGCAGAGGAAAAATTAAATTTGATACCAAGCTGAGAACAGAAGGATCTCCAAAACCGGGAAACAAATTGGGAACCTCTATCAGAAACGATTTCAGAAGGGATCCCATGTAAACGAAAAATCTCCCTCGCGAAAATTTCAGCCAATTCGGGAGAAGAGGGCAATTTGAGCAGAGGTACAAAATTAGCCATTTTGGTAAACCTGTCAATTACTGTGAGGATAACCGTATGTTTTTTAGAAACCGGTAAATCAACGATGAAGTCCATAGCCAGACAAGACCATGGTTTCTCAGGAATTTCTACGGGGTGCAAAAGCCCACATGGAAGCGTATGAGGTTGTTTAGTCCTCATACAGACATCACATGCCCCGACGAATTCCTCAAGATCCTTGCGTAACGAAGGCCACCAGAAATCTTTAGAAATCAGAGAACATGACTTGCGTATGCCAGGGTGTCCGGCAAATTTACTGTTATGAAAACACTGCATAAGTTCCAGATTGAGTTTAGGAGGAACGAAGTAACGGTCCCCCGGAATAGGTCCGGGTGCCAGATGTTGTAACTTCATGATCTCATCCAGCAACGGAGAGTGAATCTTGATGCTAGTGCTGGCAATAATATTACTCTTGGGAACTATAGAAGAAAAAACCATATCAGGCATAGTAGAAGGTTCATGTTGGCGGGACAATGCATCAGCCTTAGAGTTCTTAGAACCAGGTCTATAAGTGAGCACGTAATTGAAATGAGTAAGGAACAAAGACCAACGAGCCTGCCTGGCGGACAATCGCTTGGCTTCCCCTATGTATGACAAATTCTTGTGATCCGTCAAAATAGTAACCGGGTGTAAAGTCCCTTCCAACAAATGTCTCCACTCCTTTAAAGCCATAATTACCGCTAACAGTTCCCTGTCACCAATATCATACCTGCTCTCAGGGCCAGACAATTTCCGGGAAAAAAAACCACATGGATGCAGTGGTTTATTCAAACTTAACCTTTGGGACAGAATAGCGCCTACACCTGTCTCTGAGACGTCTACCTCGAGTAAGAAAGGCAAAGATGTGTCTGGATGAACTAATATCGGTGCTGAGGCAAACTGTTCCTTGAGAGTACTGAAAGCAACAAGCGCCTCCGGAGACCATGTCTTAGTATCAGCACCCTGTTTAGTCATGTTGGTAATAGGAGCAATAATAGACGGGTACCCCTTAATGAAGCGCCTGTAGTAATTTGAGAATCCGATAAACCTCTGAATGGCCTTGAGTCCCTTGGGCAATGGCCAATCCAAGATAGATTGGAGTTTAACAGGGTCCATCTTAAACCCCTCTCCAGAAATAACGTAACCAAGAAAGTTTACCTGAGATTGGTCGAAGCTACACTTCTCCAACTTGCAATACAACCCATGCTGTAGGAGTTTGTGCAATACCCTTCTGACTTGTTTGTGATGAATTTCAGGCTCTTTAGAGTGTATTAGTATATCATCCAAATAAACTATAACACATTCATGTTGAAATTCCCTAAGAACCTCATTAATCAAGTCCTGGAATACAGCAGGGGCATTGCAAAGCCCGAAGGGCATTACCGTGTACTCATAGTGGCCATACCGGGTATTGAAAGCCGTTTTCCATTCATCGCCCTGCTGAATTCTCACCAAGTTATAAGCTCCCCTCAGATCTAACTTGGTAAAAATCTTAGAGCCTTTCAGGCGATCAAATAGCTCAGTAATTAGGGGAATCGGATAAGCATTTCTGATTGTTATCTTGTTCAAGCCCCGATAATCAATGCAAGGCCGTAGTGTGCCGTCTTTTTTATCTACAAAAAAGAAACCGGCTCCGGCTAGAGAAGAGGATCTCCTAATAAATCCTTTGTCTAGATTCTCCTGAATGTACTCCTCTAAGACTAAGTTCTCCTTAGTGGATAGAGGATATACATTGCCCCTCGGAGGCATAGTACCAGGTAGGAGATTAATCTTACAATCAAAGGACCTGTGTGGGGGTAAAGTATCAGCCTTCCTCTTATCAAAGACTGCCTTTAAATCCTGGTATCTGTAAATCTGTGGGTTTGTTAGAGTTACTAGGTGTGTCCACTACGCACAATGGTGAGACTTTCTGTACACAACCTTTCTGGCAACCCTGACCCCAAGAGACTATTTCACCTTGCTCCCAATCAATAGTAGGGTTATGCTTTTTAAGCCAGGGGTACCCCAAAACTATAGGAACTGAAGGAGATGAGATAAGCATGAGAGAAATCTCCTCCTCGTGTAAAATACCAATTGTTAACTTAACTGGTATAGTTTCACGAGAAATCACAGGATCTGATAAAGGTCTACCATCTATGGCCTCAACGGCCAAGGGAGTCTCCTTTAGCTGAGATGGGATAGAGTGGTTTTTGACAAAGGTTTGATCAATAAAGCTTTCAGCTGCTCCGGAATCTATTAATGCCATAGCTTTAAGTACTCCCTTTTCCCAAGTTAAAGAAACCTGTAGTAGTAACCTATGATCCCTGTAATCATATGTAGAGGACAAAATAGAAACACCCAAGGCCTGTCCTCTGGAGAAACTTAGGTGCGAGCGTTTCCCGGACGGTTAGGGCAATTTAGGCGTATGTGACCGCCTACTCCACAATACATACACCGACCCTCCCTTCTCCTATATTGTCTTTCATTCTCTGAAAGGCGAGTGTTACCAATTTGCATAGGTTCCGGGAGAGCTAGTATAGTAGATTCAGAATTCTGAAAAGCGGGAGTTAGTCTTAGGGAAGGTCTATGACCATTATCACGAGTGTTCTGCCTCTGTCTCATGCGTTCATCTATACGAGATATAAATGAAATTAAATCCTCTAAATTTTCAGGAAGATCCCTTGTGGCAACCTCGTCTAAGATCGCATCTGATAGTCCGTTCAGAAATACGTCCATATAGGCTTGTTCATTCCACTTGACCTCTGCCGCCAAGGATCTGAACTCTAGCGCATAATCCACAAGGGTTAGACTATGCTGTCTAAGACGTAATAGTAATCTAGCTGC
Source organism: Pelobates fuscus (assembly GCF_036172605.1). NCBI lineage: Eukaryota > Metazoa > Chordata > Amphibia > Anura > Pelobatidae > Pelobates > Pelobates fuscus. The sequence goes on along the minus strand of NC_086321.1, from coordinate 185,488,294 downwards.
ACTGGCCTTTCTCCCTGGGGAATCAAAAGTCCTCCTAAAAGTAGTAATAAATGCATTATAGTTATAGACTACTGGATTATCATTTTCCCACAGAGGGTTAGCCCATCTAAGAGCTTTGTCAATGAGTAGCGAGATTATGAATCCAACCTTCGCCCTGTCTGTAGGGTAGGCGCGGGGTTGTAATTCAAAATGAATTCCTATCTGGTTTAGGAAACCTCGACAGGTATCCGGAGAACCGCCATACCGTAAAGGGGAAGTAACACGGGAAGAAGTTCCCAGTGTGGCTACCTCTAGGCCTGTGTTAGCAAGAGAGATGGATGGAGTACGCATCTCCTCTGCTTGATTACTCGGATGGGATAGTAATGCTTGCAGCGCTAAGGCCATTTGGTCCATTCTATGGTCCATGGCTTCAAACCTCGAGTCAGGGGAACCAAGCTGAGCGTTTGTACCTGCAGGATCCATGGCCCTGTCGTAATGTCAGGATCGGGACAGGGATCCAACATGCAGAGTACGAACAGGAGAGAAGTACGTATACCGGACCTTAGAATGGCCGGACTAACGTAAGGAGAAAGCAAAGAATGGTCAGAGACAAGCCGAGGTCGAGGGAACGAGAGAACAGGTAAGCGAGAGACAAGCCGAGGTCAAAGGACACGAGAGGTAAACAGGAACGATAGTACAAGCCGAGTCAAAACCAAATAGAACAATAGACAAAAGAGCACTGAGGAACCAGACAAGCTAGAACCACGACAGGGCAATGAACCATTACACACATACCTCTTTTATACCCTGGTTCTTTAATTGATAACTCCGCCCTTGCCGAGCCCTGATTCGTTGTTCCGAACTAGATTGACAGGTCGGGATGTGATTGCCGTCATGACGTCGGCTCCTGAGCGTCGTGTCATAAAAGGAAGCGGGGCTATCGCGGCCGGCGTGAGAATGACTATGAGAGCTGTGAGGATTGGATGAATCAGCCCCCCTGAGAGGACGGCCGTCGGGAAGTCTAACCTCCTCCGAGGTAGAGACTTCAGGTACCCTGACACTCAACCACTCTATGCAAACATATACAAAAATTGCTAACATCCTTTATATGGAACGCAAAGAAACCGAGATTTCCTGTAACATTGCTACATACCTCAACCAAAAATGGGGGTCTGGGTTTCCCCAATATACTACAGTACCATAGAGCGGCAATCCTAGAAAACGTGGTTAAATTACACGCACCACCAGGGACATTACAATGGGTAGACATTGAGAACGAACACGGCCCTAACGGGTCGGTGGTAGAACTCATATGGACACCGAAACAGCTGAGAGGTATACAACACACACTCCCACCGTTAACTCGCTATGCTATTCAAATATGGGACATCCTCCACAACTCATCCTCCACAACTGACAAACAGTTCTCCCCATGGGCACCTATCACCGCTTTACAATCGATCTCCCCATGGTTATCCCTCAGCGGGTGGAAGGAGAGTGGAGTTAGGCGCATTAGGGACATATGTCACCAAGGGAAGATTATGTCCTTCCCGGAATTACAAAAATCATTTAAGCTACCCTCTTCGCATATATTTCCGTACCATCAACTTAAAAGCATCATCAAAGACAAGGTGACACAACCCATAAACACAGGGCAAGACATTGACGCCGACAGGTGTAAATTGTATGATAGATGCCATTCCACAAGACTAGACAAAAAACCCTATCTTTATGCTATGCAGTGTTGGAAGATGGTGCGCCCTCACACAACTTTTCTTATAAGGCTCAATGGGAAAAAGAGAGCGAGCTAGCGCTTTCGGACAAACAGTGGCTCAAATCACTGACAGCTCTGAAAGGGGTGACCACTTGCTACTCACATATAGAGGCACACAGATGGTACTATACAACAGATAAGCTGCACAGGATGTTTCCACTCACATCTGGCACTTGTTGGAGATGCGGGATGAGTGCAGGAGCAATGACTCATATATGGTGGGAATGCCACCTCATAAAGCCGTTATGGAAAAACACTCACAAAATGTGGGTCAGCATGGGTATAACAAACCTGGCCCTAACGCCCCGATTGGGCCTCATGCTCCTACTACCCACCCCCATAGCCCACTTGGATAAACATCTAGTGATTATAATGATACTAGCGACACGCAATCTTATAGCCTTGCACTGGAAGCAAACTATATGCCCCGCTTCCACATCACTGGAAGAGAAGATTAAACAATATCTTAAATATGAAATGCTAGCAGCCTCTACGCAAAAACAAATAACAACTGCCCATCATAATTGGCATAGATGGATCATTTCAAGATCATAGATTGCCCACGCGGTTTAATATGACACACAGTACTCCACACCATTAACACCTGCCATTATTAACAACGGCATCAATTCTCACCAAGTAATACAAAGACACAGGTATTCAGGAACTAGATGCGGATGACGCACGCATACAGTGAGAATAAGGTGGATGAATAAGGCCTCGCCCCTGCAAGAAACCAGGGCATTTATTCATTTATTCACTAATTGTTTGGTTACTAACCATTAGGACCCATAGTTACGGCTGCATCCCCTCCAAAGTATGTCTAGATCAAACGGGGTCCTAGCAGACTGCTTTCATAGTTCAGCACACATTTATGTTTAGAGGATTATCAAGATTGATCAATGATATGTATATACGTAAATACACTGGATAAGTGAAATGTTGCTATATTCTATGTGAAACATTATGTATTGCAATGAAAACGTATGTGAAACTCCATCTCCCGACCCTCCCCACTCCCCTTTTGCTTTCTGTATCCCTACCCCATTCATAAAAATTTCAATAAAATACGAATTGAAAAGAAAAAAAAAAAGGGCAGAGCTATCGCGGCCGGCACGAGAATCACTAGGAACCTTGAGGGAATGCCTGGACAGGACCCCAGCCTCATGCAAGAGAACTTCAGCGTGTGGCACATCCTGTGTCCCTACACAAAAGTTACCCTGACATGGGGGTTACCATTTTCATTTGGCCGGTGAGGTAGCTCAGTCGGTAAATTCCCTGACTACAAAGCCTGTTCAAAAATGCAAGGTCACAGGTTTTAATCCCGGCATGGTCAACTCAGCCGATAAAATGAGTACCATCAATTGGGTAATAATAACATCTATTACTATTCAGCTGCCGATTTGGTTAATTCTGACATAAGCGCTTTGAGTCCCACTGGGGCGCTATATAAATACTAGTTGTTGTTTTAAAGGAGATTAAGCATGCATGAGATAGGCATAAGGCTATCCTAACTATAAGATAAGGCCAGGGACTAATGAAAGTATTTAATAAATTGGGCAGACTAGATGGGCCGAATGGTTCTTATCTGCCGTCACATTCTGTTTCTATTTAGGGCCCCCACCCACCGCTCATGGGACAATTGCCCCCCCCTATGATTTAATTTAGGGCCCCCACTCGTCATTCAGGGGTGGGGGCCACGGGGGAGGACAATAGGTCCTCCCAGTTTTATTTAGGGCCCCCACCCGCCGTTCAGCTGTGGGGACCGGTGGGGGAGGACAATAGGTTTCCCCTCACCTTTTTATTTAGGGCCCCCATCAGCAGCTCAGGGGTGGGGCCGGTGGGAGGACAATAGGTCCCCCCATTTTCATTTAGGGCCTCCACCTCTGCTCATGGGCGGGGATCAGGGGGGCAATAGGTCCCCCTTATTATTTAGGGCCCCCACCCGCCACTCAGGGGTCTGGGTGGAGGACAATAGGTCACCCCAACATTTTCATTTAGGGCCCCCACCTGCTGCTCAGGGGTGGGGGCCGGGGGAGAAGACAATAGGTTCCCCCTTATTGTTATTTAGGGCCCCCACCCGCCGCTCAGGGGTGGGAGGCATGGGGAAGACAATAGGCCACCACATTTTTATTGAGTTCCCCCTCATTGTTAATTAGGGCCCCCACCCACCGCTCAGGGGTGGGGGCAGGGGGAGAACAATAGGTCCACCCTTTATTGTACTTTAGGGCCCCCACCCGCCGTTCATGGGTGGGGGCCGGGGAGGACAATAGGTTGCCCTCCTCGTTGTTATTTAGGGCCCCCATCCGCCGCTCAGGGGTGGTGGCTGCAGGGGAAGACAATAGGTCCCCCTCATTGTTATTTAGGGTCCCCATCCGCCGCTCAGGGGTGGGAGTCGGGGGGAGGACAATAGGTCCCCCCTTTATTGTAATTTAGAGCCCCCACCTGCTGCTCAGGGGTGGGGGCCGGGGGAGACCAATAGGTCCCTCCCCTTTATTGTACTTTAGGGCCCCCACCCGCTGCTCATGGGTGGGGGCTGCGGGGTGAGGAAAATAGGTCCCCCCATTGTTATTTAGGGCCCCCATCTGCCGTTCAGGGGTGGGGGCTGGGGGGAGGACAATAGGTCCGCCCTTTATTGTAATTTAGGGCCCACACCCTCCGCTCAGGGGTGGGGGCTGGGGGGAGGACAATAGGTTCTCTCCTTAATTTTTACTTAGGGCCCCCACCCACCGCTCATATCATACTTTAATTTCCTTTGGCCAAGGGCTGGATTTTAGATGCAGTGAAGGCCCTATACACAGTGCCTACCGTTAGGATAATAGGATATGACTTTTGTACAGACTGCGTTTATTTTGTTTATTCAATGGAACACAACAAGGTTGTCCGCTTTCACCTTTGTTAAATATATTTTATGCCCGCCTGCCAAAGTCAAGGGTCTGCCTTGACTTTGGCAGGTGGGCATTCCTTCCAATGGCCATTGGAGTAACTAAATTAACTCAATTTTTTAAAATATACATAGGGATTCAGGAGAGAGCGCAGGTAACTTTTTATTTTGTTTATACTGTATGTATTGTGGCTGATGTGTACTGTGGTCATTGCTGCCACCCAGGAGTGATGGGAGTGAGTGCAGGACTTATCTTTTTGTATTTGAATTCCTGACCTTAATCTATCCAATTGGAATATAACTCAAAATCTAGTTATTAATGACTTATGCATTAATGATGAAATGTTATCTTTTAGCAAGATATCTTCTAAATTGGAGATCTCTAATCAAGAAGTTTTTGCCTATCTATAAAATTAAACGTTTTCTTAGAGGCCATCTGTTGAAACTTAGCAATATTGAAGGACTTATGAAAATATTTTTTAATGTATATAACACCATAACATTTGTAGGCGGTATTACCTTACCTAGTAAGCCAGAAGTATCCTTCCTTTAATTAAATTGGGATAGTATGAGTCAAAAATCAATGATTGTCACTATACACTGCTTAATGGCAGCAAAAGTGGCGATTGCCAGACACTGGAGAATGAGTTTAACCCCTCTGCACTTACATTTTAAAAAAACAATTCTCTTTTATCAACTAGAGATGGAAAAAGGCATTAACTATAACATCGACAAGGAAAATATGCATGCCGTATATGTAGACATTATAAACAAATTGGATTGTATGTAAAAAAACAGGGAGAGAAATTTTTTACAAAAAAAAACAACTAAGTTGCATGTTAGTGCCCTTAGTCTCTATTATAAACTCTGATGATCTACTTTAAGGATGGTCCGTACGTTTGTATGTTAGTGTGAGTGAATGCTGAATTGAATAACAGTATGCCACTGATTGTATATAAGGACATTGACAGATATTTTTATATAAGACATTAATTATAGAGATTCAATTTAAAAAAAAAGGAATTGCAGCGAAACATTTTTAATATCCAGGCTAGGGTTACTAAGTGCTTCTTTACTAACTACTAATTACTCAAGATGTTTAAAGCAAAAAAAATATCTGGATGATATTCTGGAAAAAAGTTTTTTAATTAAGTTGTTACAATTCCCCAAAAGACTTATTAATTGAGAATAGCAGTAGGATTACTAAAAAGGGAATAATGGAAGTAGAGAATTTTTTTTTTTTTTTAATTCTTTATTTTGGCAGTCAACATGGTATAGAAAAAATACATTCGATAAGGCATATGATTACAGTTAACAATTTGCTAGCATTTGGCAAGTGATCGATGTTGACTGCAATTTTTTATTATTTAAAGTGGTGTGGCTTGCTAACGCCATAATCCTGCCTCGGGTGGTGGTTGTAGTAGGTGTGAGTGTTAAGGTCAGGTATGGCTGTGTGTCGTCAGAGGATGAGACGTGTTGTGGTGTATGTCAAGAGCGGACTGGATGCTGTGAGATTACAGCTCCCCATATTGGAGTGGGTGTATGTAGTTACTCGCATGGAGCTGGGGGGGGGGGTAGGTGGTCCTTAATGAGCTAGTGTTCCCGGTCTTGGCCCATAGAGGCCTGGGAGGTGGTGTCGATGTGCATGTTTTTCCATTGTCGGTGTCCTGCGTGGTATATAGTATGTCGTCTAGGTGGTGTGTGAAACATAAACATACGAGTGTGTCATATAAACGATGGTACACTAGAACAGTGTTTGATATATATAACATATACTTAGTTAGCGAAATATTTGCGTGAGGCTGGCCCTGTGTGGTGCCGTGCCTTGAGAAAAAGGAGAAGCAAATTTTTGCATAAGACAAAATATAAGAAAAAACATAAAAGAAAAGGAACTTGTGAATTGCTAGAGTCAGGTAGTTGCCCGGCTGTGTGTGCTCCGGGTTGCCGGGATAAACGGGACAGTGTTAGCCGGGTCCCAAGTTGTCGATGCAGGCGTTGCGGTAGGGTCCAGGCCCAGGGTGGTGAGGGTTGCCGCTATCTCCGATGACTCCGCCACTTTGATCTCCATGTTCTGGTGCTGTATTATCAGTGATCGTGGTGGACCCCAGCGGTATTTGATGCCTTTTGCTGATAGTATGGATGTGAGTGGTCGTAGTGTTCTCCGCCACTGTAGGGTCGGACGGGAGAGATCTGAGTAGAATGTAATGTCCATTTCTTCGAAGCGGAGCGGTGGTTTCCCCCTCACTGCATTCATGATGGCTGCTTTATCTTGGCCATTTTGGAACTTGACCAATAGGTCACTAGTAGTAACCGCTGCTGCTGCAGGAGGCTTAGGGAGCCGAAACACCCCCTCTAGGATAATGCCCTTCGCTTGTTTGGTAGAGTTGTGAAGAGTTGTGAAGAGTCTGCGCAGGCAGTGTGGTAGTTCTGCCTGTGTAATAGTATCTGAGAGGTCTCTTATTTTCAGGTGTTTCCACCTTCTCTTGTCCTCCATTGCTGCAATCTGGTGGCTCAGAGTGGTGTGAGCTGTAGTGAGGGTGCCTATTTGATTCTGCAGCTCCTGGATGTGTGCTGCATGTGTTGTAGTGGTCTGTTCTATTGTGCTGAGGCGCCCATGGAACCCCTTGAGGTCTTCTCTCACCTGTGAGATTTCGGAGGACAGGCTTTGACGGAGGTCCGCCAGGAGGCTGGTAAGTATGCCTGTGGTGAGTGGTTCTGACCCTGTGGCTGCTGACTGGGCAGGCTGGGCAGGCTTCAGAGGTTTCCTGCTTGGCCCCTCTTTGCTTGGCCCCTCTGCAGTGAGGAGGGAGTAGTCCTCTGAGTCGACAGAGAAATCTTCCAGGTCCGCCGCCATTTCTGTTCTCCCCACGCCTTGCGGCCTTCTCAGGAGTTCGCCGATATCGGCACAGAACCGGGGTCGGTCCGGACGGGGCTTCTTGTTTTTTCTCCCCATCATTTGCTCAGCTGTCCGCTGCTTATTGGGGGGTGACCACCCCGGTTTTTCCACAGTTTTAAGGCTTTTTCGCTCCCGTTTGTCAGAGCTCAGAAACTGTGCGTCCGAAGCCGTTGGGCGCTAGCTCCGCCCCCCCGGAAGTAGAGAATTTTAACCCAATACTGCCGGATTTTAACAAGGAACACAGGAAAATTAAAACACTGACTGAGGCTGACTGAGGCAGCCACATGCAACTTGGGCTCCTTGAGAGAAACCTAATATTGACCAATTTCATTAGTATCACCCATGATTTTTCAGCACCTACCCTGTTTTCTGATCTTCCTTAAGCTATTTCTGCAGTCTGATCAGGTCTGGGAAAACTAGCTCCTAGAAGCCGCCTCGACTGCCTACGACTGCAAATAAGCCGGAGGGGGCATTTGTTCCTTTGACTCTCAAAGATCAGCTTGTTTTTGGACCCTGCCCCCGCTTTGGACAAGTAGGTGATAAGGAAGGAGATCAAGAATCAAGGAACTGAATATGGATCGCATAGATTGAATTATCTTATACTATATAGAAACATTTAAGGGCTGCATCACATATAGAATCGAGCGGCTAATGTAAGAACATATAATCTAAATGAAAACCAATATGTAAGCGCTGATGCGTTTAAGCGTTTATGAATTGCCATAAACCTACCACACACCTAGGAATTCAAACCATGATCAAAGGAGGGGACGGGACAACCCTAACCATATCCCCCTAAAAAATAAAAAAATGCCAATGACCAATAAGCCGAGTGGTAATCCATGTATGAGTGTAGCCCCCACTGATCTGGGGGCACACCCGAAAGTACCCATACCACACAATATGGAAGAAGCTAGCAATAGTAGTTTTTTTAGGCGAGGGTCCCCTACATATTCCCAGGACATTCCCTTTATTTTCAAAAGTGGGAGGCAGAAAGAGGGATGTTCCCATAGAGGAGCTAGGGGAAAGGGACGCAAATCCCAACAAATGAGGTGCCTACCCTAAAAGGGATCTTCAATTTATCAACTCATGTACTTAAATCCCCGGATATCTCCGTATTAAATAAGGGTCTTAGCTTTGCCTCCTCTAATAAATCTAATATATTGGATTTATTTAGAGATCTGAATTATTTCATTAGAAAATTGACACTCACTAGATCATTCAATATCAAAGAGGTAAATAGTGCTAATTACTGTCCTGATTTCCTTAACAACCCACAGGATAAAATAGTTTTTAAGAATCTAATGAATCTTTTAAATGAACAGTCACAGAACAGCATTGGGATGGATGCCCTAGATGTTGTTAATGCAAATGTGACTACAGGTCTGAAACCCCCATCGACCTAGTATCCGGTCATTGATAAAGGTGGTTTCATACATATTTTTTATGAACTAGTGATGAAGGACTTTAGATCACTAGTTTCAAGTCTGAATAATGATCAAAGGAAACGTCATACACAGGACAACCTGACCCACATTGAAAGGATAGCCTTGAGAGATCTCAAGAAGAATCAGAACATCATTATAAAGGGGGCTGACAAGGGAAGAGGAATTTTCCTTCTCGAGAGAGAGGATTATCTAAATGAAGCTAATCGAATTTTGGTTGATAAGATATACTACAAGACCCTTACCTCTAACCCCACAATTCTATTCACTAAGGCATTACGTACCCTAATAAACAAGATGTTTGATATGTGGATAATTGATAAATCAGAGAAAGGATTTTTACTCTGCAATGGGGGCAATATACCGATATTTTATTTTCTGCCCAAGTTCCATAAGTCCCTCAGCAATCCTCCCGGAAGGCCCATAATTTCATCTATTGGTTCTTTAATGGCTCCTCTTTCTAAGTGGGTTGATATCCACCTTCAGAAATTTGTTATCAACCTACCCTCATATATTAAAGATACAGGGCATGTTCTATCACTAATGCAAGATGTAATATGGCAGGAGGACTATTGTTGGCTAACCATTGATATAGCAGCACTTTACTCCAATATAGATCACAATTTGGTCTAGAGGCATTGAAACACTTTTTATTTGCGGATGCACTTCTTCCCCGTTTTCATGCGGAAGCAATTCTGGAGAGTGTTTTATTAATTTTAACCCACAATTATTTTAGTTTTAACAGCCAGTTTTATTTACAAGTTAAAGGCAATGCAATGGGGGCTAGCTTTGCACCATCATATACAAATTTGTTTATGGGCCTTTGAGAATCCATTCACATTTTGAACAATTCCTTCTGGACAGACCATATAGTTTTTTACAAACTTTATATTGATGACATTCTTATTATCTGGAGAGGTAACATTGATGATACTGAGAGTTTTGTAAATTACCTTAACAATAACGTGTGGGTTATCATTTACAAGCAAAAAGAATCCAACAGAAATTGAATTCCTGGATTTGATCCTATGTGGGAAACCCGGATATAAATGGGTATTTACATTCGACCAGTGGTCACCATCTTACACGGGTTGAAGGGTTTGAGGGTTACCCTTCCCCTCAGGTGTGCAGCTCTATTCAACCCTGTGATCAGTACTGTAGCACTGTTCCTCTCCTATTTTTTTTCTGTTATGGTTACTATCCTACATGGGTTAATAATATTCCATTTGGTAAATTCGTCAGAATATGCCGTAACTGCTCCTTGTTGGAGCACTTTGAAGAAGAAGCATTTGACCTATGTCAGTGTTTTTTTAGTTAGTTGTTTCTGTGTATCCGGCGGCAGGGACACTTAGCCTAACCACTCTCTTTGCTAGAGAGTAGTAATTTGAAGGTTGTAGACCAGGGTTTTACTTCTGGTCACCATTCAGCCCTGGGGGTTACGCTGATTACTATTTAGTGTTCCAGCTGCTGTGACTATTTTTATCATTTTTGCAGTAAACAAGAGGGGGGACAAATCTGGATTTACTTGGGTTTGTTTACCCCTAGGGTGGCGAGATTTTTGGTAGGAGGAAGGGGTTTAAACTTTGACAATTGAACTACCTCTATACTATCACTATTATATATTGTTTTCCTCTACCACCACCGCTGCAAACAGACTGAGGCTATTTAGCCCTTACAGCAATAAAGGCTAGCTGTTACAGCCTTGTTTTTTAGCCTTTTTTGTTTTTGTTGTGCATATATATATATTTTTTCTCAACTAGAGCTACATTTCTAAATACCATTTTAATGATTTATTAAAGGTTATATTTTAGTTAATCTACGTACACTGTGAATGGGTTGCTAAATATATACTCGCTCCATACTGAGAAGCGATAGAGGTTTATCCTACAAGACACCTCGCTTCGTATAACTTTGGGGTACGAGTATCTAGGTCTATTTTCTACTTTATTTACGTTTCATAGGGGTTACCCCCCAATTATCACTAGCAACCTGACACTGTCTCTCTACCTGAGTCTCTTTTCTATACATATACACAGTTTAACTTTTGGGACAAAACAACATTTAGTGAATATTCCCCCATTTTTTGAATGATGATGTCATCACCATCTCAATTGTGAACTAGGGTATATATACACACTTTTATCTCAACAGACATTAGTCTTGAGAACGTCTTTTCATAAGACGAAATGTGTTGACTATTTGTCATTTTATTCTCACTTTTTCTACATTCCGGCATGAACCTGACGACCCGGTAGCAATTCCAGGTTAGAGGAGCAACCGTAGTGAAGTAACTACACATCTTTCTTGGCGGGCAGTTTGGCGTGATCCCCCAACCTCACTCTTAGTACAACGGACAGGGTAAGTTGCTCTGGCTCACCCCGCAGAGTTTTTTTCAGACTTGGGGCTTGTTCCTTTGCAGCACCCTTAGTTGATATCTATAGGTTTGGTAGGTTTAAGAGCTCCCTGCCCACCAGATTATTTTTCTGATTATTATTTCAGTTTTTTGTGTCTGGATTGTACTTTTTTCATCTGATTGCTAACTACCACGGACAGTTTTTATTTTAATTTTTTCGTTGTGACACAGACTGCTATCAGTGTAGGGGGCCAACACTGTTAGACTGATTCTTGTCCGGATTAATTGTACATTTTATGTTGTCTATATATTATTCTTTCATTGGTTTTATATATTTTATTATAATTGTACATTAATATATGTCTTTTTTATTGTAATGACATTAAGTCCACTTAGGATATATACCTCTGTGATATACATCTTTGATGTGACATTATTTTAATGACACGTGATTAGTTGAATAAATAGCCACTTTTGACAAACTTTTCAAACAATATAGCGTGGTTTCGGAATATTTGATGAAAATAATTATCATAAATTAGTAGATCTGGTGATTTTCATATTAACCACCAGCTGGTCATTGGATACTGACTACAACATATCAGACACTGTGTAACCCCTTCTTTTACTGCCGGAGTGTGGATTAATATTGGTGGTGTTATATATTTTATTATATTTTCTTGGAGCACTCACATATTGGTTTTCATTTAGATTACCAGTAGATGATATCCTGGTCCCCATTAAGAGCTAACCTGAACTTAGCGGAGAGAAGTGGCCGACAGCTGTGTAAAGCTGCACCATTTTTGGGACCGAACACCTAAGGACTGCATTCCAAGATGGGCACTTGCAGCCCCTTCAGTAGAGGGGCAGATCAAGCAGGCCTTCGAACAATTGTTAGCACTATTCTGGGCTAAAGTGTGTCCAAGGGCAGAGAGGTCAGCAGTGAGGGACAGTATTTGGCATGCACTTGCTTGACTAGTTTCTTTGCGGGGACCTGTCCCTGTCTGCATTATTGCATCATTGAAAGCAAGGAGGCGGTAATTGCTATGAATGATATTACATAGTGTGGGAAATTATGCCATACGATAGAATAGCAGACATAGTGTAGAAAAGCCTGTTTAAGGAGAAATAGGAATCTTAAAATACTTCTAGCCCCGAAGCCCTCCATTGGTAAAGAATGATACGTTTTATTATTATTATTATTATTTTTTGGCAAAATTATGAATTTTAATTTCATCTTTTTGAACTGATAAGATTAGTTTGAAATATTAAATATTTAACGTGGTGGCTAGTGCTGCCAGTGAGCAAAATAGATCTGATTATTTTTTAATTATAAGACCAGGGGCGGACTGACAACTCATGGGGCCCCTGGGCAATAGGAAATTATGGGGCCCCTGTGTATCCACCAACTTGCAAGAGACACAAATATACATCATGCACACATGCATGTGTTACAGAAAGAGTTGTAATGTGGGGGAGGGGGAGAGGCTTCAGTGGGGGACAGGAGTTGTAGTGTGTGGGACTGATAAGGACTCTAATGGGCAACAGGGGCTCTAATGGGGGAAAGGTGCTGTCGAGCGGGTATAGGGTTTCTAATAGCAGATATAGACTGTAGTGTTGGGTGGTTGTGGGGGACAGAGTGAGGTAGTTTTTAGGTCCCCAGACCCCCTTTCCTCCTATTAAAAAGTTATGTTATTCACTTTTTTGACCTAAATTAGAGTGGGTGCTGGCGCAAGATTTTTTTTAGGTCCACCTATCGTAAGGATGGAAAAAAAGGTAGATCCCCATCTTTCGTACAACTACCATAATACTTTTCAAGATGGGTATCTACCATTTTCCCATGCTTGCAGGGTTGTACTTAGCTCTGAGCAGTGTTTGTATGTTTGACTGTAAGCATGTTTTGAATAGAGTATGCGTGAGAGAAGGTAGGGGTGTATTTGTGTGCACTGTTTGCCTTTGAATGTAGGGGTGTGTCTGTATGTAGTGTTGATATTTGAATGCATGTACAGATACACAGGTGCCGACTCACAGATACATACACACACCAACACATATACAGATACACAGACACACATTGACATACAAATTTACAGACACACTCTAACACACATACAGACAAACACACTAAAAGATACACACACGCACACATTAAAACGCATGCAGATACGCAGACACACACTAATACATACACACAGATATACACACACTCTAACACATACATACAGATATACACACACAATAACATACATACATATACAGACACACACCAACATACATACAGATATACACACTAACATACAGATACACAGACACACACTAACATACAGATATACACACACTAACATACATACATATACAGACACACACTAACATACATACAGATACACATACACACACTAACACATACACACTAACATACATACAGATACAGACACACACTAACACATACAGATAACATGCACACACAGATCACATTACATATTTTAACCACCCCCCTGCTTAAATACCTTTTTGGTTCAGGAGGGTGGCATCTGGCTGAGTGTGATGGGAGTCTGGCTCCCTCCTCTCTCGGCTTCTTGGTAAGCAGGGAGGGCATTATACAGTAAAGGGTCCTGACCGGGCTCCTGATCATTGAAGCATTCTCTTCAATAACGGGTGGCCCGTGCAGGCGGCGCAAGTCAACGCAACTGCGTGACGTCGGCGTTGTGCGCCCATGCGCACAGGGATCACATACTCCTCTGCTCCCCCGGGCCCTAGCTCCACTTCTGGTAAGACCTGCTGGGCCCGTTTGACTCAAGCAGTCGGCGCAAATTCTGTTGTGTGTCTGTACCACAGACACAAAGTGGCTGGGTGGCGGGCCCCCTACCTCAGTCGGGCCCTCGGACCATGTCCGAAGTGCCCGACCGCTCAGTCCGCCCCTGTATAAGACTGAATTTCAATCCTCTGGTCAAAGTTTGAAGCATTTGGTCTAGATTTCAGCTGTGTGGAAGCAGTCAGTCTGAAATTCGGATCAAGCCTTAATTTAATATTATAAACAAAAAAATATCACTATAATAATATAGTGCAATATCCAGGAGCTAAATTAACTCATATACGGCTTATAGCCAGCAGCAAATATATAGTTTCAACTTTATCTATAGGGATTGGTTACCCTTTTCCAGTTTTTCAGCTGCTATCTCTAATCTTATTGGATTTATTTATCATATTTTCTTACTCCCTCTTAACTATTTTAGCCTTAAAGACTTTCTCTCCTTTGGCTATTTCTTTGTTACTTGTTCTAATATTGTTGGATAGGCTTTTTAAATGATTATTTTTGAATAAACTTTAAACTGATTTTATGTTATAAAAAAATATTTTAATTTTGTGATCTTGTTATACTTTTTGTTGTGCTAATATATATTTTTTCACAATCTTTTTTTTATTTTATTTAACCAACATCTTTTGTATAAAGGAGTAAGATATAGAGTCAGCATTTATAAAGGTAACAAAGCAAGACAAAAGTAAAAGCTCAGATAAGAGTCGTATGTTCACATTCCGAACATTCTCGCAGACAGATACATTTGTAACACTACAGTGTCGCTAATTCATGACAGGCGCACAGTCGGATTTACCGGCATATGCGCTAACCTTACCACATACCCCATTTAGACAGGTTATACTGTTGGAAATATTAATCCACAGCTTTATTAATTATTAATTAAAGAATAACAAATAGGGTCATTGCCACCCCTGGAAATGATCCCACAATAACGACAATAAATAACAATCTAATTAACAAATTAAATACAGAAACGGGCTGTCCAATATGACCACATTTCCACCATATTAAATTGTAAGGGTGTACCAAGACACCGCTACCCCAAGTTTAATTATAGGGATGTACCGAGACACCGCTACCCACAAGTTCAATTGTAGGGGTGTACTGAGACACTGTTACCCACAAGTTCAATTGTAGGGGTGTACCAAGACACTGCTACACCTCAGGTTGGGAGCCACTGACTGTCTCGAACCTACCAACCAAGTATAACACTGCCTAATACACACTAAAACTCCGGATGCCCACTTCCTCTCCCATCTACCATCCCGATTTACCTGGCCTTTCCCCACCACAGCTCAAGACTTGACACCTAAAGTTCCTGACCACACCTAAACAGGGCCTGTTGAAACCGAGGAACCATCTCAGAGCACACCACCACCACAACTGGAGCCAGCTCCCGTAGCCGGTCCACATCCCTCTTCATCCATCTGACCAATTCATTTTTTGGAAACATCCCCAGATCATTACCCCAAGCGTGGATTAACAGTACATCTGGAATGGTGCTCCTTGCCACCCTTCGGAAAATGTGTCCACTAATGCCTTGCCAACCAAAACTCAGAAAACCAAACGACTCCAATGTCACCAACTCTCTTCTGTGCCCAGTAGATGTAAGAGTGGCCCACCAACCAGGCCACCCAACCTAAAATGAAAACAGAATCAGTGACAAGGCATAACACCAAACACCACCCACCAATCCACTCCCCTTAGATCAAGTGTTCGCGCCGTAAGTAAGACTCCCACCTGCCTATCTGTTTCACCAGTTCATCACCTAAACCCAAGCATGACGCCTCTGTCACTGCCCCTATCTGAAAGGAATGGGTTCCAAACTGCATGGGACCCAAACCCAGCTCAGTTAAACCCAACCGAAAAACCCAAAAGAATTAAAACCGCGACAAAGCGGATCCATCCCCATGTACCAAACCAACAGCCCCGGACGTCCAGGCGAATTGCCACGTAGCACAATGCGCATGAAACTGGGCAGGCTCCTGACCCAGGCAATGAAAATAGCGTTACAACACAGCCATTACCAAATACATCCGTCTTTGACCCTATCGGGTCTGTAATTCAACGTCCGAGTGTTGCACCCCAACAAAACCTGCCCAGGAGGAACTCACCAATTCACCAATCCAAAAGGCCCAGAAGAACGCCCCAGGAGAAGACAACCGAGAATAACCCTACCTCGAAAGGAGATGAGCACACCGCCGGCAGCACTGCAGGACCCCAAAAGATACCGGTCTTCTTGTATCTACCGATTTCTTACCTCTCCAAAAGCCCTGTAAGGCTTGATGAATGAGAAAATGGCTTGTGAAGTCCTCCCAACTATTCCACTTGAACAAAAACACCAATGCCACCATGTTCCTGTTGATGACAGACGCATCGATCGAGACACATGCTGTGCAAACAAACGGCATAGGAACCACAGTAAAGTATCAAGCCATCCCTCCCTTGCCTGGGACAGCCCCGTGCAACCTACCGCCTCGTCCCAGGCGTCCCAAACCTTTACAGAAGCAGCCCACATGCCAGGCGCCAGAGAATTCCTTATGAATCCTCCAAGCATGACATCCCGAGCCGCCACATGTCCTCCAGACAGGCCAGTCATTCCTTTCGCACCCCCGGAGCAGCTATCCGGAACCTTTCCTACTGTGAACAAGACAAGGAATCAGTCACCACATTTAACAAGCCGGGCATGTGATGTGCCCGAAAAACAATATTAAAAGACATACAAAATAATACAAATCGCCGTAATAAGCTTACCACCGGGACCGAAGATAGCATACCTCCACCTCTTTTCCTCCTCCTCCTTCTTGGCATCCTTCTTATCCTCCTCCTTCAGATCAATATATTCATCAAAATTAAGAAGCGAGAAGATCTCAAGGAATTCACCCCGCCAAATCTTCTCCTTCATGTCTGATTTTAGATGACAGCCCAACGGCCCAGCAAATGACACGTGTAAATTCTGCCTGGCTACCTTGGGGCTCTCAATTAATAACTCCGCACGCTCGCTGACCACCACCGATGTACCTGTTCCAAGGGAAGCCACCATCATCCCGTCCTGAACACTGCAAGCTGCAGCCACCAGAACCATCAATGCCACCCCACTCCTGCCTGTCAGCAGACCCCACACCCGACTAAAGTGTGCCTCCTGTTTATCCCCTACAGCCCAAGTGTTAAGAAAGGACCTCAAGCTATCCAAGAGATTCCTGAAGTGTAGTGCAGAAGAAGACTCACTGCCAGAACCCACTGTCGTAGAAGACCGCGGGGCAGCTGTCCTTCCATCCACCTCGAGAGGTTCAGGAGTAGCGTCATAACTTCTGCATCCAGCCGCCGAGTCCTGCCTCAGGCCCGTAGGAGAAGGAATTGCTGACCTGCGGGAAGATGACAACCTGGGTAGTCTGCTCGTAGGAGTCCTAACCTGTCCATCCTCCCCACATTCCCAGCCACAGTCCCTGTCCTCAAAACTCCTGACCCGATTGGCCATACGGGGCAAGCCTACCCCTCCGATAACTCCTGCTAAGTGACCTGTAAGCCCTGCTCCAGCTCCTCGCCCTATCCTCGGAAGAAGTTGAACACCCCTTGCTGTAATGTCTCATGGAAGGGTTCCTGTCCCTGCTGTGCCGATCCGCCGTGGACTGTCTATCCTTGCTGCGCCTGGTCCTATCGTTGGAACACTCATGAAAAGTAGCCTGGCCTGGGACACCTGGTGACCCTCTATCCCTTGTCCTAGAGCGGTGCTTCCAGACAGCGTGACTCCTCCACTCTGGCCTATCCACCGACCCGGCTCCGTGCAGCCATATACACTCTCCCACCTGACGCCCCCCAGGCCTCTTTTGGGTCGCATTCCTTCTATCAGGGCTCCGTAGAACTTCCATGGCCTATCCCTGCCTGGCTGCCTGAACCAGCCGTGCTGACTTAACCCCACTTGTGACAGCGGCCTCCACTGCAGCTGACCGGGCCCCAGCCAGGGCCATACTAGTATCCTGCCGCTTGGACCCCTTATGGCCCATTCCCTTCTGTGCCCTTGGCTACCCACGTCCTGGATACAAGGCCTGTGGGGCCCGACCCACCGAGTGCAGCAGGGGCGTCTCCAGCGCTGGTCGCAGACCTGGCATCACTCCCAGTGTCGCCAGAGCCCGTCATCTTCCGCATCCGGCGGGGCGTAGCCTGACCTGGGAGATGCAGACGTGCTGCATCCCATGCCCGATCTGCTATAGCTACACTGCCTGATGTGGACCACCTTCCAGGGGCCTCCGTGGCCGAAACCTGAGGTCCAGCTCCCGCACCGCCGACTCAACCACACGGCCTGCTCCGGAACCGTCTGCCACAGGAGCAGCTCCTGGGGATGGGCTCCTCCGTGCCGGCACCAAACTGGGGCTCAAATATTGGGGAGGCCTCGATCTCCGTGCGGGCCCACCAGATGGTCCACCCATCCGCTCCTGCAGCCATGCAATGCCACGCCCCCTCACCGCCACCCGAACACCTGCAAGGAATTCTTCGACAGGATCCATCTGAAAGAGAAAGAAAAAAAACTACCCAAACCTGAGAGACGACTGACAGGTAAGTTTAGATTTAGTTAATATGGCTACTTCACAAAATGGCCGGTATAAATACTCCCAGCATAGCTCCGCCCCACCCAGCTGGCTAGCTGTCACTCAACTTCCTTTGGCTGCTATGCCTACCTCCTGGCTCTGTCAAGGCCCGCTCCATGGGCTACATTACTGAGTACATAGCTTTGTCCTATTGACTGTGACAGGATCATGAGCCATTTGCGATCAAGGAGATAGCCATTGTGTGGCTCGAGCAAGGTCTGAGCTTAAGACAGTGAAAACCTCATTCCATCTGGTAGGAGAAAGGGGATTAATAGTAGGAAAGAGAAGAAAGACTATCTAGGTAGCTAAAAAAGGAACAGAGAAGGCAGTCAAGAGGAAAAAAGAGAAAAAAAAGTGGTGGTAGTGGGTGTAGGTACAACGCATGACTGTATCTGCTCAAACCCCTTGTACAGGTGGTCAGGGGTATCTGATGAGTACCTCTCCATGTCCTGTCCAAGTTGTTGCATTAATATATTTTTGATATATCTTTTTTGATATTTTAATATGTTGAAATACTGTAATGAAAATATACCCCAACTCGCAGGATTCAACTCGACAAAAGACAACACAGAGGAGAGATACGTCTACCGGACCTTAGAATGGCCAGACTCGACGTATATGAGAGGAGACAGAGTCAGGAACGATCCGAGGTCAAGGGCACAGAGAGACAGCGTAAACTAGGACTAGCCGGGGTCTGGTACACAGTAAACAGCAAGCCGGCAAACAGAACAGATAAGGATAAAGAGATAACGTAGTCAGAAACAAAGCCAAGCTCAAATACGAAGGAACACAACTGAACACAACAAGCGCTAAAGGGAACTGAAACAGAAACCACGATAGGGCAGGGAGTAAAGGGAGAGGTAAGTTTAAATACCTTCAACTTATTCTTGATTGGCCTCTGTCATATACACGCCCCCAATATGTGAGAGAATGGGGAGTGTGGGGTGACAGAGGCCAATGGGAGACCGTTTTGATTTTCGGCTCCCACTTCCCCTTTAAGAGCATGCTCGTGACGCGCGGCGCGCTCTCAAAGCTAGGCGGGACACGTGACCGCATTCCGCGGTCAGTGCCAGCCATCATCGCGCTCTGAGCGCGCCGGGAACAGAGGACCTCGGCCGGCCCCCGGAAAAGGTAAGTAACGCTACAGTACCCCCCCCTGAGGACACGCCCTCCGGGCGGGTAGGGCCAGGTCTGGCAGGAAAACGAGAATGGAAAGAACGCACAAGGCGGGGAGCATGAACAGCATCAGCTGAAATCCAACTGCGCTCCTAATGCCCAACCCTTCCAATGTACCAAGTACTGAAGTCGACCCCTAAGGAAACGAGAGTCAAGAACAGCAGAAACTTCAAATTCCTCATGACCCTCCACAGAGACAGGAGGGGGAGGAGGAGTATGCCGGGTATAGCGGTTGCATACGTAAGGCTTCAACAGTGAGGTGTGAAAGACATTAGGAATACGCAGATTCTTAGGCAGACCCAAGGCATACGAAACAGGATTAACCTTATGTAGAATAAGATAAGGACCAATGAAGCGGGGAGCCAATTTCATAAAAGGCACCCGTAGGCGAATATTCCGCGTGGAAAGCCCTGTCCCCCACAACATAAGAAGGAATCCACCAAAGAACGCTGAACCTGCTCACAAGTATTACGCAAACCAGCCAAATGCTCATCCAGAACTGGCATGCCCTGTGAGGAGAATGCAGCCGGAAGAACAACGGGATGCTGGCCATAGACAACGTAAAAAGGACTTCTGCTGGAAGAATCATGAGTGGCGTTATTCCGAGCAAACTCAACCCAAGGAAGAAGGTCAGACCAATTGTTCTGATGGTGGGACACAAAACAACGAAGGTACTGCTCCAGAGACTGGTTGGCACGTTCTGCAGCTCCATTAGACTGGGGATGATAAGTGGAGAGAAATAGCCATTTCTGAACAAAACCTGGAAATAAATTGGCTACCCCTATCGGACACAATAGATACGGGAATACCATGCAACTGGAAAACCTCTCTAGCGAAGATACTAGCTAGTTCCCTGGATGTGGGCAACTTGTGAAGAGGCACAAAGTGAGCCATCTTGGAAAACCGATCTACTATCATCAGGATAACTGTGTAACCATTCGAAGGGGGTAATTCAACAATAATATCCATGTATAGGTTAGACCAAGGTCTCTCAGGAACAGGTAACGGATGCAAAAGCCCACAAGGAACTCTACGAGAAGATTTCATACATGCACAAGTAGTACAAGCACCTATATAGTCAGTGACATCCTTGCATAAGGAATCCCACCAAAAATACAGAGAAACAGAGGGGGGTTCCGAGGACGGACCGGGGAGACGTATGACGTAACACATTGACGTCAGGAGGCGGGGTCGGAATGCCTGACCGAGGGGAGCTTCGGAAGCGTCTGAAGCAGTAGCAGCCACGGCGGAAGCAGCCTTCTCCCTACTCCATACTCCTGCTCTCTGCCCTCCAGCATACCCACCATCTACTCCACGTCCACCCTATTCCGCAACACAAGCAGACTCCTTACCTTTTTTCCCCTCCGGGTGTCTCGGACCGCTCGGAAGGCCGGCCAGATATTGAAAAGCGGGAGATTTTTGGCGCGAAGCCAAAGCAGTGAAGAGGGGCTGGACGAGGTCTGGGTTCAGAGCTTGACTCCGGGGGCGAAGGTAGGAACAACAGCAAAGAAAATTTATATAATGTAATAAAGAAAAATTGAACGTGGGGCTGGAGAACAGAAGGAAGAGGAGGGAGACCAGAGGGGGAGAGGAGAGAGACGGGAGGAAGGTGGAGGAAGGAGACAGAAGGGGAAAAGGGCAAGAAAGGGAGATACTAGGATTGTGAAGACCCTGCGAGTGCAGAGGAGATTAATGGAGGGATGTGTGGGCATTCAGAGACTCCCTAGACTCCCCAGAAAACAATAAACGGCGGAAAACGCCAAATAATTGAAAACGTTAAAGGGGCAGATAGGGTACAATTCAGATAACGCCCGGAGAAAGCCCAGACACAGTGGATGGGTGGACGGATTCGTTAAAGGGGCAGAAGACAACATAATCCAAAGAACTTTAATGGGGTTGACAAGGATACAGTCCAAAGAAAGCAATATATGAACTGATGCCCTAAGATCATGATTTAGAGAAAGCCTTGAGGAATCCCAGAGAACAATATATGCATGGTTCACTCTATACAATAAGGATTGATTCTGTTCCAAAGGAAGATTTACAGTTACAGAAACAGAAATCAAGGAAACAGAAATCAAGGAATCAGAAGGAGAAAATTAAGAAGAAAAGCAAAGGTTTTTGTTTTTTTGTTTTTTTTTCTCTCCAGCATGGCTTCTAAAAAAGCTCAGGAAGAGCGGAGGAAAAAAGATAAAAGAGACCTACCACCTGACAAAAGACTATCAGGGTACTTTTCCCCATCTCAACATAAGACACAAATTACACAAGAAAATACAGATGAAAATGCAGAAATGAATTTTAGTTTAATTAAAGAGACACAAACGTCTACCACTATGACGGAAGATATTCTCACCAAAAACTTGGAAAAATTCTCCAGAACATTAGCTGATGATATGGCCGCAAATACGAAAGAACTAAAACAAGAATTTATAACGATACAAGCTAAATTAGTAACTATGGAGGATAACTTTACTAAGTTAGACAACAAATATAAACTCTGTCAAGAAGAGATTATTATGATGAAAAATAAAATAGGAACATTGGAAGCTAAAGTTAGCGACATGGAAGACAGATCCAGAAGATCAAATATTAGAATCCGACACATCCCAGAAGAAATCTCCAATGAGAATTTGGACAACTTCCTGATGGAATTTTTTCAAAATTTAATTCCAGGCGTAATTTCACACGATTATTTAATGGATCGCCGACATCGACTACCTAGACCCCATAATGCTCCGGAGACATTTATAAGAGATGTATTGGTTAAATTTCATTCATACCAAACAAAAGAAAAAGTTATGATGGCGATGAGGAATAATCCTATATTAGAAGACAAATTCAAGAATTTATCGATATTCCAAGACTTATCATACTCAACAAGAATGTGGAGGAAAAGCTTCCAAGAATTGCTGCCTATTTTAAGACAGAAGAACATAGGCTACAGATGGGGATTTCCCTCTCTATTAAGAGTGTCTTGGAATGGAAAAATGGTTAATTTTGCCTCAAAAGAAGCACTGAAGGTCTGGATGGAACAACTAAATATACTTGAAATACCCATAACTAACCCATGAAGAGGTTTGGAAAGAAGCCCATAATAAAACAAGGACTTTTTCCTTTTTTTTTTTTTTTCTTCTCCTTCATAGACTCCTGTACCATCTAAAGCCTATAGTATTACTTGATTGGTAATAGAAAGGCCAAGAGGAGGGTTGAGGGGAGGGGTGGGATTGGGGAATTATGTATGTAAATATTTTCGATGATATTAAGACACATAGAATAAGGAAGGATTTTTGAAACATTAGGTGTAGTAGTAGACACTGGAATAATTCACAATCGGAAAATGAAAGCAATGGGATTAATATATATATATATATATATATATATATATTTTTCTTTTTTTTTTTTTTGGTATTAAATATAAGATAAGGATGGATCCCTAAAATATTATGGGTAACAATAGGCACAAGTATAATTCACAATTTGAAAGCATAGGGATTAATATTTTTTTGGTATAGGACAAGGAAGGACTCTTAAAATATTATGTGTAACAGTAGATAAAAGCATAACTTAAAATTTAAAAAAGAAAGAATAGAGATTAATATATATGTTTTTTTTTTTTTTTTGTTTGTTTTTTTCCTGATTTCTCTTCTACATAGACACTTGTTTGTATCACTCAATGCCTATAGCATCACTTGATTGGTAATAGTAAGCTAAGAGGAGGGTAGGAGGGGGGGAGAAGGGGATCCATCGTAATAAACTTATGACGGGGTTAATAAACACAGGACAAGGAAGGATCTTTGTAACATTTTGTGTATTAGTAGACACAAGTATAGCTCACAATTCGGACAAGAAAGATAAGGGATTAATATATATGGTTTTTTTTTTTGTTTTTGTTTTTCGGGGTATTAAGAAATATAGGATAAGGAAGGATTTTCTAAAATATTATGTGTAACAATAGATACAAGCACAACTCACAATTTGAAAAAGAAAGAACAGGGATTAATACTTTTTGATGGTATAGGATAGTGAAGGATTCTTAAACTATTATGTGTAACAGTAGATACAAGCACAACTCATAATTTAAAAAGAAAGAATAGGGATTAATATACATATATGTTTTGTTTTGTTTATTTTTTTCTCTCTTCTCTCCGTCTCCCTCTCCCCTCCCTCTCTCTTCTCTCTAACGTCAAAATACATGGGTTTTCAGAGAATATAAGGGAGAGGGAGAAAAGAGGAAGTAGTTTTTCCCCTCAGGCCAGGGTTCCTCACCCCGGCCATGTGTCCATGTTGAGACACTAATACCGTTAGGAGGGTTTTTTCGTCTCTAACCCACTTTCGAGAGAATGGCTCCACCCACCAAGGTTCTTGGGCGGGTTGCGAGGCCAATCTGTTTTTTCTGGTTCATTACCAGAACAGAAGAGTATGACTGTATAATTATTGTTAGGGTAAATGTTGAGAAGTATGTAAGCATGCCGATGAGAGCACTGGGAGATTCTGGTAAAGAATATGGTTAAAATGATTTCAGTAAACACTCAGGGCTTAAACTTACGAGTGAAAAAAACTCTGGTATATGACTTTTTTAAGAATCAAAACGTAGAGGTAGGGTTCTTACAAGAGACACACTGGAGGCTGATAGACAAGGTAAAATGGGGAGGGACTAAATTTCCATATGTATTCCAAGCTTCCCTTAACGACAGGAAGAAAAGGGGGGTGGCCATAATAGTGGCAAGCTCCGTGAAATTCGAATTAATTTATCAATATGTTGACATCGAAGCTAGATTTTTGATTCTTGTCTGTAAGCTAAACGAAATTAAATATACGTTAGTCAATATATACCTGCCTAATGCCCTTCCAGTTACTACACTAAGAGATATATTAGAACAAGTTGAATCTATAAAAACTGGGGTGTGTATTATCGCAGGAGACTTTAATTGCGTTTTGGACCCAAGCTTGGATAAGAAGCTAGCTAAGGATTTAAAAGTGAATGCTTCCGTAACAAAAATGGCCAAATCGTTAAATAGAGTAATGAATGAATTTGATTATTTTGATCTATGGAGATCTACTTTTCCAGAGAGACAAGATTATACTTTTTTTTCTAGAGTACACTATTCATATTCGCGGATCGATATGGTATGGGGTAATGCAATAGCCTTAGAAAATCTAGAGAAGATTGAAATTAGGGATAATACCTGGTCCGATCACAGCATTAATATCTGGACAATGAGAGATCAGTGGAATAAAACCAATAAAGCTACATGGAGATTAAAAGATCATTTACTTTATAACAAATTAAATCTAGACTTGCTTAGAACACAGATGGAATGCTTTTTTGAAACTAATAGGCCTAATGATACCTCACATGCTAACAACTGGTGCTCTTTTAAAGCTACAATGAGGGGTAATTTAATAAGTTTAGAAGCACATTTAAATAGAAACAAAAGTATGGATTTAATTCCTCTCTACAATAATTTGGCTGAACAAGTGAAAAAAAACAAGACGAATCCCTCTAGACTTAAATCAGAGGGGATCAAGGTGATTAAAGACCAAATTAATCAAATTAATATAGAAAAGAATGCAAAAATCCTGGCAAAGCTAAAGCTTAAAGAATATAGCACAGGGAATAGAGCTGATAAACTATTAACTAAGAAACTTAGAGACAAAAGGGTATCAAGTAAAATAACTAAGATAAATATGAACGATAAGATCCATATTACCCCTACGTCCATAGGGCAATGCTTTAATACATATTATAGTAACTTATATTCTCTCTCAACAAAAGAAAAAGACATAGACAAATACCTAGAGGACATGGATCTTCCAATAATATCAGATTCTCAAAGAACATCTCTTAACGTTCAGATTACGTCCCAAGAGGTTGAGGAGGCCATTAGAAAATTGATGAACAACAAAACCCCAGGTCCTGATGGATTTTCTAATATATTCTATAAGTCCTTTTGTGATCTTCTCAAACAACCTTTAGCATTTTTATTTAACAATATAGTAGAAACAGGGCAATTCCCCAAAGAAATGCTAAGAGCTAATATAACACCAATATTGAAGCAGAATAAAGATCCAACTCTGGTGGACAACTACAGACCTATTTCCCTCATAAATACTGACGTTAAGATCTTTGCCACAATATTAGCAAATAGGATGAAAACCATACTACCTGATATAATAGATCCAGACCAAATAGGCTTTGTACCAAATAGAGTCTCTTCTGATAACACAAGATGTATTATTGACATTATAGACCTGGCTAATAGAACAGGCAAAAATCTTGCTATAATAACGGTGGACGCTGAGAAAGCGTTTGATAGAGTGGAATGGGTTTTTATGAGTAAAACCTTGGAAAAATTTGGAATCCAAGGTTGGATACATCGAGCCATAATGTCCCTATATAGTGGTCCTTCTGCGAGGACAGTGGGCTCTAATATCTGCGCGGACTGGTTCAATTTGTATAATGGAACGAGACAAGGCTGCCCACTATCCCCCATTCTTTATATAATCACTATGGAAATTTTGGCCAATAAAATAAGATCCAATAAACATATAAGTGGGATAACCATAAAACAAAGGGAATGGAAACTGAAACTCTATGCGGATGACCTAATTTTGACCTTGACCGATCCTATTAATTCTATCAGGACCTTTATGGAGATAGCAAAGGAGTATAGCGAAATTTCAAACTATAAACTAAACGAAGACAAAACTATTATATTAGATATTAATTTAAATATAGCCACCAGGAACCACCTACAAGATTTATACAACTTCAAATGGGCTAAAAATAATATCCCATATTTAGGGATACTTTTGACAAGAGATCTTATAGATTTAATGCAGATTAATTTCTTGAGTAATTTTAGAGACATGACAAAAGCCCTAAATAGATGGAAAAAAATAGAAATTTCTTGGTGGGGTAGAATGAACTTAATAAAGGCATATCTTTTCCCTAAATGGGCATATATGTTTCGAATGCTTCCCATAAAGATACCTAGACCATGGCTTGAACTGGTTCAGAATTCGGTCACCAATTTTATATGGAAAAATAAGAGACCCAGACTAAACAAGTTACTTTTGGCACAAAAAATCAAAGAAGGAGGCCTGGGCTTCCCAACCATTAATGATATATATCTGGCAAACGGGTTTTTTCATGTATACCGAACCCAGCTGGAAAGTGTTAAGAATGAGGGTTGGTATAATTTAGAAAGAGAGATCTGCCAGGTCCAAGATCTAAGTTCTTTGTTATGGTATAGCTCTGCTGATCCCAAAGTTCGATCTATAAGAAAATTAAATACATGTATAGAC
This sequence comes from Pelobates fuscus, assembly GCF_036172605.1. Classification (NCBI taxonomy): domain Eukaryota; kingdom Metazoa; phylum Chordata; class Amphibia; order Anura; family Pelobatidae; genus Pelobates; species Pelobates fuscus. Next base: position 185,461,075 of record NC_086321.1, on the reverse strand, counting down.
TCAATATTAGAAATTTGGCATATTATAAAAAGGAAATGCAATTTGGAAATCAAAATTCCCATAACTCTTAAAATTGAATTAATTCCATATTATGTAACAGATCTGAATTTAAAGTGCTGGGTTATGAGTGGTATTGTCCAGACAGATCAGTTGTTTGTAAATGATAAAATTAAACCTTTCCCACAATTGAAGCAGGAATTCAAGCTCCCTAATAAAGAACTATTTACATACTTGAGATTAAAACATTTTTTAAATCAAAGAATTGACCATAATTTACAAGCTGGGGCTAAGATGATATGTCTATTTTTAAACAACAAAAGAGTTAATATAGTCTCTGCTTTAGCAATGAAAGCTATTCTAAAACTTGATGCACCTCCTGTTATTACCTCAGTGCAAAAATGGGAGAAAGAACTAAAAATAAGAATTAAAAGGGAAGATTGGTGTACGATTATATCTAAAACAGCCAAAAATATTCATTGCTTAAATTTACTGGAAACACTATATAAAGTAATAAACAGATGGTATTTTGTCCCCACCAGATTAGCTAATATGTATAGCTCGACCTCACCCCTATGTTGGAGATGTAACCGACAAGTGGGCTCTTACATACATATTTGGTGGGACTGTGAGAATGTAAGAAACTTTTGGCAGGAAACTTTTGTTATTATTGAAAAATTGATTTTTAAGCCTATACCCAAATGTCCAGAAAATGCTATTCTACACTTAAATATTGATTCTCTATCTCAGAAAGATTCTACTATCTACATTCATTTTATGATAGCTGTAAAAATTACAATAGCTAGGAATTGGAAAAACTCACTTCCCTTCTCTGTAGATAAACTTCTATCTCAAGTAAAGTTCCAACTGGGGATGGAATCCCAACTAGATAAGTTTCATGGCAAAGACTTGAAAGCCAAAGATTATAGCACTTTTTGGAGAGAAAAACTACAAAATGATAGCGGTAATTAGGTTTGTCCCTGAGTGATACCCAGGTCACACTTGCTAAACATAGGGGCTGATAACCGGCAAAGGACCCTGGTGTGACTCTGAGACTATGTGATGAACCAGCAGATCTCCCCTGCTCTCTTTTCGGCATGCAAGGTGATGTAAAGTATATGTGATGTAATGTATGTATATGTATGTATGTATATGTATTTATTGTACTTTTTTGTGACTAAACCTCGAAGACTAAGTAGTATGTAATCAAGCACAATGAATGTTTTTGTTTTTGTATGTAAAGAAAGAAACTAATTATAACGACAATAAAAATTATATAAAAAAAAAAAAAAAAATACAGAGAAACAGCTGACATAGTTTTGGAAATACCAGGATGTCCAGCAGTCTTAGTATCATGATATAACGACAAAATCTCCCGTCTCTCGGGAACATCAACGAACAATTTATCAATAGGCCTCTCGCTAGGTGCCATGCTTTGTTTCGCCTGTATGGCCTGCAAGAGGGATGAAGAAATAGACAAAATAGTGGTAGCTATTATTCTGTCTGGGGGAATGACAGGAGTAACACCAATCTCCTGTTTGTCAGCAGTTTTGAACTGTCTGGACAGAGCGTCTGCTTTAATGTTACGATCACCTGGTCTATACACTGTGTGCAGAATTATTAGGCAAATGAGTATTTTGACCACATCATCCTCTTTGTGCATGTTGTCTTACTCCAAGCTGTATAGGCTCGAAAGCCTACTACCAATTAAGCATATTAGGTGATGTGCATCTCTGTAATGTGAAGGGGTGTGGTCTAATGACATCAACACCCTATATCAGGTGTGCATAATTATTAGGCAACTTCCTTTCCTTTGGCAAAATGGGTCAAAAGAAGGACTTGACAGGCTCAGAAAAGTCAAAAATAGTGAGATATCTTGCAGAGGGATGCAGCACTCTTAAAATTGCAAAGCTTCTGAAGCGTGATCATCGAACAATCAAGCGTTTCATTCAAAATAGTCAACAGGGTCGCAAGAAGCGTGTGGAGAAACCAAGGCGCAAAATAACTGCCCATGAACTGAGAAAAGTCAAGCGTGCAGCTGCCAAGATGCCACTTGCCACCAGTTTGGCCATATTTCAGAGCTGCAACATCACTGGAGTGCCCGAAAGCACAAGGTGTGCAATACTCAGAGACATGGCCAAGGTAAGAAAGGCTGAAAGACGACCACCACTGAACAAGACACACAAGCTGATACGTCAAGACTGGGCCAAGAAATATCTCAAGACTGATTTTTCTAAAGTTTTATGGACTGATGAAATGAGAGTGAGTCTTGATGGGCCAGATGGATGGATTGGTAAAGGGCAGAGAGCTCCAGTCCGACTCAGATGCCAGCAAGGTGGAGGTGGAGTACTGGTTTGGGCTGGTATCATCAAAGATGAGCTTGTGGGGCCTTTTCGGGTTGAGGATGGAGTCAAGCTCAACTCCCAGTTTCTGGAAGACACCTTCTTCAAGCAGTGGTACAGGAAGAAGTCTGCATCCTTCAAGAAAAACATGATTTTCATGCAGGACAATGCTCCATCACACGCGTCCAAGTACTCCACAGCGTGGCTGGCAAGAAAGGGTATAAAAGAAGAAAATCTAATGACATGGCCTCCTTGTTCACCTGATCTGAACCCCATTGAGAACCTGTGGTCCATCATCAAATGTGAGATTTACAAGGAGGGAAAACAGTACACCTCTCTGAACAGTGTCTGGGAGGCTGTGGTTGCTGCTGCACGCAATGTTGATGGTGAACAGATCAAAACACTGACAGAATCCATGGATGGCAGGCTTCTGAGTGTCCTTGCAAAGAAAGGTGGCTATATTGGTCACTGATTTGTTTTTGTTATGTTTTTGAATGTCAGAAATGTATATTTGTGAATGTTGAGATGTTATATTGGTTTCACTGGTAAAAATAAATAATTGAAATGGGTATATATTTGTTTTTTGTTAAGTTGCCTAATAATTATGCACAGTAATAGTCACCTGCACACACAGATATCCCCCTTAAATAGCTATAACTAAAAACAAACTAAAAACTACTTCCAAAAATATTCAGCTTTGATATTAATGAGTTTTTTGGGTTCATTGAGAACATGGTTGTTGTTCAATAATAAAATTAATCCTCAAAAATACAACTTGCCTAATAATTCTGCACTCCCTGTAGGTGATAATATAATTGAAACGGGAAAAAAACAATGACCACCTAGCCTGCCTAGAAGATAATCTTTTAGCTTCCCCAAGGTAGGATAGGTTCTTGTGATCTGTAAAAATGAGGATAGGATCCTTAGTTCCGTCTAACAAGTGTCTCCATTCTTTAAGAGCTAAGATAATAGCAAGGAGTTCACAATTACCTATATCATAATTCTTTTCAGCTTTGGACATTTGTCTAGAAAAGAAGCCACAAGGATGCAATGGCTTTTCAGGCACCTACCCCGATATCAGAAGCATCAACTTCAAGAATATAAGGCAGTGAGGGGATAGGATGCTGTAAAATAGGTGCAGAGGCGAATGTAGTTTTAAGAAAGTCGAAAGCCTGAAGTGCCTCGGGAGACCAGACACGAGTATTACTACCTTTTTTTGTCATACGGGTGATAGGCGCTACAATAGAAGAAAAACCCTTAATAAAGTGTCTATAATAGTTAGAGAAACCAAGAAAACGCTGAATTGCTTTCAAACCTTGTGGTAGAGGCCACTCTATGACAGCAGAAAGCTTCTGGGGATCCATACGAAAACCTTTGGCGGAAATCAAATACCCCAAAAACTGGACTTCGAATTGGTCAAATAAACATTTTTCTTGTTTACAATAAAGACCATTAGCAAGAAGGGACTTCAGGACCGTTGTAACATGTCTGTGATGAGTGTGTAAATCTGTAGAATATATTAATATGTCGTCCAAGTAGACAATTACAAATGTGTGAATAAAGTCTCTTAAGACGTCATTAATTAATTCTTGAAATATTGCTGGGGCATTGCAAAGACCAAATGGTATAACAGTATACTCGTAATGACCGGATCTAGTGTTGAATGCAGTCTTCCATTCGTGGCCTTTCTTAATACGTATTAAATTGTATGCACCTCTAAGGTCCAATTTAGTGAATACAGTAGCATGTTTCAGCCTGTCAAACAATTCTGTAATTAAAGGTATAGGGTATGCCTTTTTGATAGTGATTTTGTTTAGACCTATATAATCGATACACGGTCTTAAATCACCTTCTTTCTTAGATACGAAGAAGAACCCCGCTCCAGCCGGAGAAGAGGATCTCCTAATGAACCCATTTTCTAGTGATTCCTTAACATACTCCTCCATGATACGGTATTCTTCAATAGATAAAGGGTACACCCTGCCCTTTGGAGGTATAGTGCCAGGCAATAGATCGATAGCAGAATCATAGGGTCTTTGAGGCGGTAATTTATCAGCTTCCCTTTTATCGAAAACAGTCTTGAGAAACAAGTACTGAGGAGGTATAACAGTAGACAAAGGAGGAGTAGTAGGAGGAACATTAATAGTATTTAAAGGGGTGACTTTAATCATACAAGATTCGTGGCAGGCTTTGCTCCATGATTTTAATTGTCCCGACTCCCAGTCGAAAATGGGATTGTGAGAACATAACCATGGGTACCCTAACACGATATGAGAAGAGGAAGAGGTGATAACCTGGAAATGAACGGTCTCAAAGTGTAAAACCCCTGTGTACATGAATAATGGTACAGTTTCATGGGTAACAACTGGAGTACTTAAAGATCTACCATCTATGGCCTCAATGGCCAAGGGTATCTCCCTCTCTCTGATGGGAATGTTGTTTTTCGTAACAAAACCAGAGTCTATGACGTTCTCAGCAGCCCCGGAATCAATCAAGGCTAGTATGCTTTCAGCTATACAACTCTCTCCCATATGAAGAGAAACAGGGAGAAGCAAACGGTTAGGAGGCAATTTAGGAGACTTAGATATCACTGTCAGGGTACCTGAGGTCTCTACCTCCGAGAGAGGCAGAGACTTAGACGTCTATCCGTCCGGACGGGCTGTTTCCTCTGTTCCTCGCGGTCCTCCCGGTCACATAAACGCCGGCCGCGAGGGAGTCACTTCCTTTTGTAGCAGGACGTCCGGAAACCGACGTCATGACGCCAGCCCGGAACGACCTGTCACTCAATCCTTTAGAGACTAATCAGATCTCGTCGGAGGCGTGTCTCTCCCTCCGAGCCAGGGTATTTAACTTGCTTCTCCCATTTGTTCATTGCCCTGTCGTGGTTCTAGCCTGTCTAGTCACACAGTGCTCTGGTATTTTCTGTTATCCCTTTGGTTCCGACCCGGCTTGTTTGACTTACTCTGTTTACCTCTGTTATCCTTGACCCGGCTTGTTCCTCGCTTACCTGTCCTCTCGTTCCCTCGACCTCGGCTTGTCTCTGACCATTCTCTATTCTCTCCGTACGTTAGTCCGGCCATTCTAAGGTCCGGTATACGTATCCTGTACCTGTTTGTACTCTGCGTGTTGGATCCCTGTCCCGATCCTGACAATCACACCCAAGGCCAGTCCCCTATAAGGTCTTAGGTGCGAGAGTTTTCCGGAAGCAAAGGACATTGCAAGCTGTTACTTACCTTTACAGCAGCTCCGTTCAGCTACCTTCTCCTCCATGCCGTTCAGCTCCACTGTAAGTCTTGCGAGAGCCGCGGCCGTCAGAGCATTGCCACGGGTTACCGTGGCAACGCTCCTCGTGGCACTCAGACCACTAGACTTACAGTGGAGCTGAACGGAACGGAGGAGAAGGGAGCTGAACGGAGCTGCTGTAAAGGTAAGTTACAGCTTGCAATGTCAGCTTGCTCCCAGCCCCTCTCCTGCACAGCCCATCCACTGGACCACCAGAGAATAATATAGCCCCCCTCCCTGGCCATGTATCAAGCAGAGAGGGGGGGGGGTCTAAAAAAAAAATTTAAAAAATTTAATAATATTAAAATAATAATAAAATAAAAAAATGCCCACCCCACACCAAGGTTACACACTCTGCATCACATACACAAACACACTCTGCATCATATACACACACTGCATTCATACACACACACACACACACTCTGCATTATATACACACACACACACACACTGCATTCATTATATACACACACTGTAAATAAATATTCAATTAATTTTTGGGGGATCTAATTTTATTTAGAAATTTACCAGTAGCTGCTGCATTTCCCACCCTAGTCTTATACTCGAGTCAATACGTTTTCCCCGTTTTTGGGGGTAAAATTAGGGGTCTCTACTTATATTCGGGTCGACTTATACTCGAGTATATACGGTAAGTCTTTTTTGGGGGGGTTGGGGGGGAAATACATTTCTAACATATCAATGACTGAAAACAAAGCTATGCCATTATAATGGTGTTGTAATACAGGTATTGTTTTGTAGCAGAGCTCCAATACCTAGCATACGTATCTCCGCTATTACTTCCTTGTAGCTGAAATATGCAGTATAATAATCCAAGACACTTTCCCCCCAGCAACTAGATGACACATAGTTCTGGGAGTCAACAGATTTTATTTTGGCCACACACGGCTTTTATGCACAGACCCCTACATGGGGTCTCTCATACAATAATATATGGCTTTTCCTCCCAGGATCCTCTACAGAAAAATATACAATATTCTAAAATACCCCAAAAAGAAATGTTAGTAACTTCGGAACCCCACAAAAGTAATATCACTGAATAGCTTGGATCTGACTTTGAAGAAATATCACTCAGATCACTTAATTGGTTTCTTTCCCTTAGAGCTACTACATGAGCACAGAGGGTGGGAAGGCAAAAAAAGAACAAGTGCCGATACGCAAGGTAGAGGCATGAGAACCTTCTTTCACTGCGTCTCTCATCTGGGGGAGGTGTCACGGCACGGGTACATAATTAATTGTTGCACTATAGAATATTGCCATTTAATGTAATTTGTGTAGTGCATATATGAACTATCTGCCTGGTAGAGGTGTTAATTTGACTGTGTGGGAGATCAGAGCTTACTACCTCTTTGAAGCTGTGACCCCAACAGAGCTACTCTGTTAGGTGTGAGAAGTCACACACAAGTGGCCTGGAAGTTTGGTTTCAGTATAAACTACCTCTCTCATTTGCCATATGTCTTGATTCCCTCTTAGATAAGGAGTCATTTGATATGAATGGTCATTAGCTTTCAATAAAAAGCCTTGTGTTCCAATATCATATCCAAAAGAGACATTAATACTTACCCACATATTAATAATTAAGCGTAATTTTTATTGTATTTAGAATGGGACAAGCACAATTTTCTAATCAAGCCTAAACATGATTTGTGAACAAGGGGACCACACAAAGTTGGTTCGGTAAACGAACAAGGGGGGTACGGACAGCCGAACAAAGGTAGCTAGGTTCTATCCCACTACATGCTTTATAAACACACTGTACATGAAAAGCCTGCACTTTAAAGTTTATTCTTAAAAAAAGACATGTACAGGATTATCCCCTAAAGTCCGAATTGTGCTGTACACAATGGGGCAAAACCATTTGGCTGCATGGGGGCCATTTGAACTGCTAAATCTAAAAATTGATCATGCTATTCAACAATTTTTGGATTTTGACAAATTTGATTGGGATTTCAGCTGGACCAAATACCATTGGATGAATGTTTAAAATCTGGAGCTAAATTAGAAACAAATCTGAACTATTTCCCCTATTATAACAGGGTATGGAGTTGTAAGAAAAATAAAAATGTACTCACAAGTGTAGTGCAGGCCAACTGCACTCTGATGACAGCATTGGTGGTATGATCCCCACCTCGGATAGTCTTGTAAGCACACGATAAAATTGATAAAAAGCCAGGTAAAAAAGATAGTTGGCAAAAATAGTGACCACAAAACCTTTAATTATATAGATACACAAATATTAAAACCATTTACGCGTTTCGCCACTAGGGCTTTTTCAAAATGGAATAAGATTAACAACCTGGCTGATAAGAGTATATATAGGTGCATAGAAAGTTGGCGCCAAAAACGTCATCTAGTTAGTAGCCAATAAAAAAGAGTCATACATTACATTTTACATAAATGAAAATAAAAAGGTTTACATTAATAGTGACATTACACAGGGTCTCAAGCGGTTAAAATAACTTTAAAAGGTGTGGGGGCTTAGAAAAGCTTAAATTAAGCAAGTCACGTGACTCGCATGTAATAAAGATGCAATGCATGCTGGGAAATGTAGTAGTTGTACACGCGAGTCACGTGACTATTATAATATTATAGATAGTGCACATCAGCTGGTTTCCTTAACCCCTTAAGGACACATGACGGATATATTTTGTCATGATTCCCTTTTATTTCAGATGTTGTGTCCTTAAGGGGTTAACACACCTATCAAGTCACTAAACCTCTCCTCACCTGAATTCATTTACCACACTGCATCCTTACAATGGTTTAAACACTCATTGATATTTGTGTGTGTTTGTATATATGATCTACATATCTATATAATACACATTTTCTCTAATGTTCTCCCTTCTATTTTTCACTTTAACACTACTCTCATTACTAAAATATCCCTATCCTTTCGCTCACCTGTCCCTGGCAACACCATCATCATTACTTCCACCTTACTCCCCTCCCCTCTCTATTCATCCCATGCACTCTACACATACCTTTCCAGCCTATCTCCACCAACTCCTCACAAATCCTCTACATACATACCCTCCTACAAAACTTTCAAATCCTACTCCCACCTTCACCTTCTATCCTTCTGCTCCTAGCAGCTGGTGATGTCTCTCCAACCCCCGGTCCCCTCTCAACAAACTCACCACATACTAACCCAAGGATCCACACTAATCTCATACCCATCTCATGTTCCTCTAAATCCTCCTTCAATACTGCCCTCTGGAACGCACGCTCTGTTTGCAATTTAACTAAATCCACTGCTGTCCATGACTCGTTCAATAGATTTACTAGCCTTAACAGAAACCTGGCTCTGCCCCTCTGACAATGCCACCCCTGCATCTTTGTCCTTCGGTGGTCTTCAACTTACCCACAACCCAAGAAACTCTGAATGTAAAGGTGGTGGTGTTGGGTTTCTCCTCTCCCCTCACTGCTCCTTTAAACCTCTTCCCACCCCCCTTCCCTCTCTTTCCCATCATTTGAAATACATTCAATTCGCCTTTTCAAACCCTTCTCTGCTAACATTGCTGTTATTTACCGTCCCCCTGGTTCCCCTTTTCTCTTCCTTGACCACTTTGCTGCCTGGCTACCCTATTTCCTCTCTTCTAACATTCCATCCCTAATTCTCGGGGACTTCAATATTCCTATAAACCCACCTTTGACCTCTGCAGCCACTAAACTACTTTCAATTACTTCCTCCCTCAGGCTATCGCAGTGGGCAAATTCTCCCACCCATGTAGCTGGCAATACCCTTGACCTAATCTTCACTTATGCATGTACAGTCTATAATATCTGCAACACTCCATATCCACTCTCTGATCACCACCTCTTATCATTTGCTCTCACGTACCCCCTCACCCAACAACCTCAGCTTAACCCCCCTCAACTCAGGAGGGACCTTAATTCTCTTGATCTCCAGCAGTTGTCAGCTGACATTGATTCACGACTGCTGTCCATCCCTTCCCTCTCCTGTCTTTCACTGGCCATCTCCACATATAACTCTACTCTTACATCTGCCTTGAACACTGCAGCGCCACTCCAAACAAGTACCTCGAGGAGGACCCGCCCCCAACCATGGCATACTAAATCAACGCGCTACCTGCAAAGATGCTCCCGTTGTGCTGAACGCTCCTGGAGGAAGTCTCGCACCCAATCAGACTTTCTCCATTATAGATTCATATTGTGTTCATACAGTGCAGCCCTTGCCCTTGCCAAACAGTCCTATTTTTCCTCTCTCATTAGTTCATGTTCCCGCAACCCCAGGCGTCTCTTTGACACCTTTAATTCTCTTCTTCGCCCTGCTGTGGCCACCCCCCAAACTAACCTTACTGCTGATAACTTTGCATGTTACTTCACTGACAAGATTGAACAGCTAAGGAAAGAATTCTCCCCTCCTTGCCTTTCTGTTTCTCAACCACACATAGATCATGCCTTTCCTACCCTTCAGACATTCTCCCCAGCTACTGACCAAGAGGTGGCTGCTCTTCTTTGCTCCTCTCGCCCCACCACTTGCCCGCTCGATCCTGTCCCATCTCACCTTATCAGATCTCTCTCCACTTGTCTCATGCCTTATTTAACACACATCTTCAACTGCTCGCTCTCTTCTGGCATCGTCCCTGCTGACCTTAAACATGCCACTGTAGTACCTATACTAAAAAAAACATCCCTCGACCCATCCACCCCCTCTAACTACCGTCCAATATCCCTGCTCCCTTTTTCCTCAAAGCTTCTGGAAAGACTTGTCTTTACCCGTGTGTCTCATTTCCTCAATTCCAACTCTCTCCTTGACCCCCTTCAATCTGGCTTCCGCCCTCTCCACTCTACAGAGACTGCCCTTATCAAAGTTACTAACGACCTAATCGCAGCTAAATCCAAAGGCCACTACTCCATACTAATTCTTCTTGACCTCTCAGCAGCCTTTGACACCGTTGATCATTCTCTCCTTCTTCAAACTCTTCAATCGCTTGGTCTCTGTGACTCTGTCCTCTCGTGGTTTTCCTATTATCTCTCCCAAAGCTCATTCAGTGTCTCTTTTTCAAATGATACCTCCTCCCCTCATCCTGTCTCGGTTGGAGTCCCCCAAGGCTCCGTCCTTGGTCCCCTTCTATTTTCTCTTTATACTGCCTCTCTTGGCAAACTTATTACCTCTTTTGGATTCTGCTACCACCTGTACGCTGATGACACCCAGCTATATCTCTCCTCCCTGGACCTCTCCCCTGCCGTCCTGCAACGTGTCACTGCTTGCCTTTCTTCCATCTCTGACTGGATGTCCTCCCGCTTTCTGAAACTCAATCTCTCAAAAACTGAGCTCCTTGTCTTTCCTCCTCCTAATACTGATCCTCCTCTTTCGCTCTCCCTTCAAGTTTCTGGTACTAACATCAGTCCATCCTTGCAAGCGCGCTGTCTTGGCGTCATACTTGACTCTGGTCTCACATCCAGCATGTTGCCAAATCCTGTAGATTCCATCTTAAAAACATAGCCCGCATCCGCCCCTTTCTTGCACCAGATACTACCAAGGAGCTTGTCCATGCTCTAGTAAATTCCCGCATGGATTATTGTAACCCTCTCCTGATTGGTCTTCCCTAATCTCTAGTCGTTTCTCTCACACCTCACCCCTCTGCCAGTCCTTACATTGGCTTCCTGTATGCTATAGGAGTCAATTCAAGGTACTAACTCACACCTATAAAGCACTGAACAACTCTAGCCCCTCTTATATCTCCTCACAGATCCATAGGTATGTCCCTTCTCGGTCTCTCCGCTCTGCCCGTGACCACCTCCTGTCCGCACCCGTATGGCCAACTCGCGCTTGCAGGAATTCTCGCGGGGGCTCCCTTCCTATGGAATAGCCTGCCTACTGCCATCAGACTCTCCCCTAGTCTTGCATCTTTTAAGAAGTGCCTTAAAACCCATCTCTTTAGGAAAGCTTATGGCCTCCAAGACTAACCCTTACCTCACATACCTGTCTCTTGCCCTCTCCTAAAGGGCAGCCCACCTTATTTGATTGCAAATTCCTGTCCTAATGTGTTTTACACCACACCTCCTATAGAATGTAAGCTCGATTGAGCAGGGTCCTCTTCAACCTATTGTTCCTGTAAGTTTATTTGTAATTGTCCTATATATAGTTAAATCCCCTCTCATAATATTGTAAAGCGCTACGGAATCTATTGGCGCTATATACATTGCAATAATAAATAATAATAATCATAGGTGGCAGTGTGTGGGGGGAGCAAGCAATATTGCTTGCAGCAGGACGTGAAGGGGGCATTGTGGGGGCTGTAGTTTGTGTGGACGGAAATGGTTCACGGCACTTTGCCGCCGATTAGGGCTGTCTTTGATTAGTGAAGTGGGCGTGTGCGGCCGACGGTCTAGTAGGCGGTACGCACACAGTGGGGGGCGGGCTTAATGTTGAGACCGTGATATGGTGAATGTCAGGTGACTAGTTGGGTAGGGGCGTGGCTTGATCGGCCAAGGGACAAGTGGGCAAATGATTTCTAACAACCATCTTAACTATGGTCAAAATGCTATGGGGCTAGAATAATGATATTCATGGGATGAAAAGGGGACTAAGGTTAATTGCAACCATCATAATACATATGTGGGATCAGACTATAAAAGGGACTTTGCTGGTTAATAAAGTCATATTATAGTAGAGTTTAAGCTTTTCTAAGCCCCCACACTTCGTTTTTATGTTATTTTAACCCTTGCCAACTTTCTATGCACCTATATATACTCTTATCAGCCAGGTTGTTAATCTTATTCCATTTTGAAAAAGCCCTAGTGGCAGAGGTGTTGTGGGTGATGTCTTAATTTCTGTATTAAATATATAATTAAAGGTTTTGCAGTCACTATTTTTGCCAACTATCTTTTTATACACATTCTTCATTTTTACCTGGCTTTTTTATCAATTTTATCACATGCTTACAAGACTATCCGAGGTGGGGATCATGCCACCAATTCTGCCATTAGAGTGCAGTTGGCCTGCATTACACTTGTAAGTACATTTTTATTTTTCTCACAACTCCATACCCGGTTATAAGAGAGAGCACTATCAGCTGTCTTTATGTATCCCTTTCCTGAGAGCTGGACACCATTCCCTCCAGAAGACAACCACCTATATATCCCATAAGCGGGGATCATACCGCTGTACACCTGTTATACCTGAGCTGGCTATAGCTCTCCTAAATGTGAGTTTAATATTTATATATATTCATATTCTCACATATATTGACCCACACAGTCTATACGATCGGTCTCTTATTTGTGTCTTCCATATTACGAGAATAATCAAACTACTATAAACAGTGAGGACACCCCATCACCAAAAGCACCTTAAAAGACACTCGTCGCTAGAGTGCAACTTTAAATTATCTTGGACTGATTTATATGCACTTACTTTTTATATATATGCTCTATCTATACACTGAGTGTGCACTTCCTTTTAGTCCGGCCGGGTACAGGAAACAAAATCTCCCTGTACCCGCGGACCATACAAGGCTCGGCCACGCTACAACAGAGGTAGGGGAGGGGGGAGGAAGAGAATGACAAGGGAGTGAGGGGGAGACAAAAGAGTGACAAGGGAGGGAGGGGGAGAAAAAAAGAGAGTGACAAGGGAGGGGGAGAAAGAGAGTGACAAGGGAGGGAGGGAGGGAGGGGGAGAAAGAGAGTGACAAGGGAGGGAGGGAGGGAGGGGGAGAAAGAGAGTGACAAGGGAGGGAGGGAGGGAGGGGGAGAAAGAGAGTGACAAGGGAGGGAGGGAGGGAGGGAGGGGGAGAAAGAGAGTGACAAGGGAGGGAGGGAGGGAGGGGGAGAAAGAGAGTGACAAGGGAGAAAGGGAGGGAGGGAGGGGGAGAAAGAGAGTGACAAAGGAGGAAGGGAGGGGGAGAAAGCGAGTGACAAGGGAGGGAGGGAGGGAGGGAGGGGGAGAAAGAGAGTGACAAGGGAGGGAGGGAGGGAGGGGGAGAAATAGAGTGACAAGGGAGGGAGGGGGAGAAAGAGAGTGACAAGGGAGGGAGGGGGAGAACGAGAGTGACAAGGGAGGGAGGGAGGGAGGGAGGGGGAGAAAGAAAGTGACAAGGGAGGGAGGGAGGGGGAGAAAGAGAGTGACAAGGGAGGGAGGGAGGGAGGGGGAGAAAGAGAGTGACAAGGGAGGGAGGGAGGGGGAGAAAGAGAGTGACAAGGGAGGGAGGGAGGGAGGGAGGGAGGGGGAGAAAGAGAGTGACAAGGGAGGGAGGGAGAGAGGGGGAGAAAGAGAGTGACAAGGGAGGGAGGGAGAGAGGGGGAGAAAGAGAGTGACAAGGGAGGGAGGGAGGGGGAGAAAGAGAGTGACAAGGGAGGGAGGGAGGGAGGGAGGGAGGGGAAGAAAGAGAGTGACAAGGGAGGGAGGGAGGGGGAGAAAGAGAGTGACAAGGGAGGGAGGGAGGGAGGGGGAGAAAGAGAGTGACAAGGGAGGGAGGGAGGGAGGGGGAGAAAGAGAGTGACGAGGGAGGGAGGGAGGGAGGGACAGACGCACACACTGCATCCCATACATACACAGAAACACACCATGCAGCCCTTACACATACAAACACAGATTCACACAATGCATTCCTTACACACATATCAGGACATCCCCTACACACTCCACCCCCTGTGAACAAACTTGGTGGACCCTGGGACCCAGACCTTGAGCTGTGTAAAGGGCCCCCAAAAAATGGAGCTGCTTCCCGTTCTCCCAGAACATTGATTTTTGTGACCACAGTTACAAAAAGCCTCCAGAGAGCCTGTTCTACACCAGACCAGTGGAGCCAGACTGCAGCTAGAGCCCATCATCGTCCTCATCTGGTTGTAAGTAGGCAATCTAGCATATTATTCGTGGCACTAATCTCTAATTTTCCTCACATTAAAGAAACACTATAGTCCCCAGAACCACTGCAGCTTAATGTAGTGGTTCTGGTGTCTATAGCCTGTCCCTGCAGGCCTTTTAATGTAAACACGGCGGCACTCCAGCACTGGCGTTAGTTAACATGGCAGAAAAATAATTGGAAAGGGTTAGGGGGGCTACTAATAAGGATAGGGGGAGAGGGGTAGGGGTAGGTAGAAAAATAATTGGAATGGTTTAGGGGGGCTACTAATATGGATAGGAGGAGGGGGGAGGTAGAAAAATTATTGGAAGGGGTTAGGGGAGTACTAATATGAATGGAAGAGGTAGGGTGGGTTCTAATATGCATGGAAGGGGCTAGGGGGTACTATAATGCATGGAAGGGGTTAGGGGTTACTAATATGCATGGAAGGGGTAGGGGGTTAATATGCGTGGAAGGGGTAGGTGGGGTTCTTTTGTGCATGGAAGGGGTAGGGGTGGTTCTAATAATCATGGGAAGGGTAGGGGTGGTTCTAATCAGGAGGATCCCGGCGCTGTATCCGGGTAAGTAAAACCCCTTCCCTGTAGTGACCCTTTAATGTTATTATTTAATCATTTATATAGCGGCTGCAAATTCCGTAGCGCTGTATAATGGGATAAACAACTCCTAGTTTATGGAATAAGAATATACCCGGCGAGTAAAAATGCTATCCCCCCCAGATTTTTGGGGGTTCCTATGCCCATGTATGTTGGCACTATGTAAATGCTAATAACCATTACACTAATTAACTATATGAACTATAATTAATGAAAGAAAAATCAAAAAGGTTATTCTATAAAATGAATCCCTATTATTCCTTTAGTCTGCATCTTTGCCCTACGATGACTCAATGTAGATTGAGCACTATGAGCCCATATGCAATATACCCATATATTGGCTTTCCCACATTATGTCAGCAATAGCATTACATGGGAAAAAATCCCACACTTTGCAATATGAGTAAGAGCGTGCTGATTGGATGGCTAGTAAGCCTATCTATCCGAGTGCTCTGATTGCAAAGTCTCAAGACAGCAGTGAAATAGCTCAGTGGCTAATACTCAAGCTAGAGTATCTGAAAGGCACATTAAATAATTAAACAGCATGCAGTTGCCCATGCAGTTATATATGTATATATATTTATGTCTCTAAATGTCATGCACGTGTGAACAGTGTGTATGTCTTAAGAGGTTTATCAGTTTTTTCTTAGTGTGTATAGTTAATGTGTTCATCATCATTGTATATGCTAAACATTTGTATGTGTCCCATACAAATTCCTGCTAAGTTTCGTTATGGCTCTTCCCTTCCTGTTTTGTTCCTAAGACCAGAGCTAAGCAGCCAGCAGGAGATTCCTTTAAACAATGATTCTTCTCCAGTCTTGTCCAGCTGCTGGCTGTAGTCCCAGCTTTGTAAAACGGAAAAGGGTAGTGGCCATCAGACATGAAAGCCCACGATTCAAAGCATTTTTTAAACAACTTTCTGCGTGGCCAGCACAGATCTCAGGTAAGCTGATCTTGAATACTCAAGGTATTAATGTATACCCACATTACAGGATGAGGTTATGTAGGGCTATTCAGCATATTGCATACATACTTATTCTGATTGTTTCTTTAGCCATATTTTAGGAGGAGCTTAAATATACAAAACAAAAAAAAAAATGAATAACTGAATAACGATGAAAAAATGACATTAAAAGTCAGATATAAAGAGATTTACTGTCTTCCTAATAATCTGCTCTTCTCCATTTGTAGGATCCTGGGAAGCTGTGTGCCCATTGTCTATGGCACGTTCCGGCCCTCTTTGACTGAGCTGGATAGGAGATACTTATTTTGCCATGAACTACATCATCCCAGGATTCTGCTATCTCTTGGTGTATCTGCTGAGGAAGCACACATTGAGTCAAGGTCTGTGTTCTTGAGTTTACATTAAAAGAATGGATTGTACAACTAATCTAATTTCTCATTTATGTTAAAACAATTCTCCAGTACTTACTAAATTTAAAATTAAACTCCCATATTGGGATATTTACAGTAATTTCCAGATATTTGATAACTTTTAAATAGAGCAGTATACAACCACTCCAAAAAAAAAAAAGATACTACAATGTAAATAATTGACCCATCATTTATTTTAAACACGAAACATGTTTGAAACAGAGATATTTTGGAAAATGAGATAGAAAGAGTAAAACCAGGACAGTCCTATTTGACATTTACTCTGTATATGCAACCATGTTTATTACTCTGCTGTTACACTTTCATCTTTCATGTTCTAGGTCAGGGGTAGATGCCAAAGTAAACCATCAAAGTCACTTATGGGTGCTGTCTCTATTTTTTTTTTTTTTCCAAGTAGCATTCATTTATTCTGAGAATGTTGTTTTTGCTATGGGAGTGTGCAGTGGTTGCTTTGTGAGGTTTTTTTTCATGACCTTTGCGTGGTGCTGTATATATGTGTTTGGGATGTCTATGGTGTTGTCTAAGTGTATAAACAGTCTTTGTGAAGTTTTGTGTGTTTTTTTTGTGGCATTTTGCTTGTTTGTGGGCTGCCTGTTCTCTGTGTGTATTTATAGTCTTTATGTGTGTGTGGCTGTCTGTGGTTTTATGTGTATGTATATGAACTCTTTGTGGCATTGTGTGTATGTGGACTGCCTGTTGTGTTATATATGTGTGTGGACTGTCTGTAAAATGTGTGTATATGGGTTGAATGCAGTATTTATGTGTGTATGTGATGCGGTTTTGTGTGTACGTGGGCTGTTTGTGGTATTATGTATTTTTATGCAAGTTGTTTGTAACATTGTTTGTGTTTATCTGGGCTTCTTATTATGCTATGTATGTGAGTGTGTTGAGTGCGCTGTTTGTGATGTTAATTGTGTGAATGTGGGTTGCTAGTAATAATTGTACGCTTGGTTAAGGCATGCCTCTTATGGGATGTGATTACAGGGCTGTGTACTTGTGTGTTATATGTAGTTTTTGTTGGTATTGTTGTTGGGGGATGTTTGCAGAGGTGTTGTGGGTGATGTCTTAATTTCTGTATTAAATATTTATTAAAAATGTAATTATTCAATTTTTTATGCCCTTACTTGGTGGTCCCTTGTGATCCAGTGGTTGCAGGTCATGGTCTGCACCTTCTGTGGGTGCAAACTGATTGCTCATCTGTCTCTTCTCTGGTGCTTTTCCAGCCAGTAAAAGCATTGCCATGAGAACTTGCAATAATGCTCTGAATCACGGAGAATCGTCTGAGCACGAGGGAGAATTCGATATGGTATCTACACCAGTTGGGGGAAAATAAAAGTTATATTTAATTTAAAGTTAAATGGAGGCTATATAAATGTTACATTTATATAAAAGGCAATTACTGCATGTTTTATGTACATGTACCAAATATTTGCTTTATATATTCCAGTGGTTCCTTGCACTCGAGCTGTATTAAATAAAGTGGTGGGTGCATACAGCCTGGGTCAGTAAGTATAGACATTTCAATGGAGAAGCTTGCACTCACGGTCTTCAAATTGTTTAAAAAGCTAGATTTCATTGAAAAACATGTTTATAAATATCAACGTTTCAGTCCCCGTCCGGGACTCTCATCAGGATCAAATCGAAATGAAACTTTCACTTTAACTCTTGGACTGTTCCCTTTTCTAACCCCAAAGGCAGGGCCGGACTGGGAACAGAAAGCAGCCCTGGAAAAAAATTATTTCAGCCCTCTAATTCATTGTGTCACATAGTATGCTTGTATTGTTTATATGTATGCACTTTGAAGAAGACTTTTGTCTTACCTGCAGCCCCTCGCTCTAGATGATCCATGGGTGTTACAGTGCTATAACCACCACCCTCGAGGACGCTCCCTGTCCTTTGTGACTGGCTCTCCTTGGGGACAATTCTTTAAGCAGGGAAACACTCCATGCCAATATCAGCATATCGGCATCAGTGTGTCAATTGTATAATTTCAGAAAATATATATATATATTAAAAGAATGTCCCACATTAATAAATCACACTTGTTCAATGGCACACACACACACTGACTACAGAAAAGCTCACTGACACAAAAGAGCTCACTACAGACAAGCTCACCGATAAACACAAAAGCTCTCTGACACATGCACAAGCTCACTACAGACAAGCTTACTGCCGTACACAAATTCACTGACATTCACTCAAGCACACTAGAGACAAATTCAGTGACAAACACAACCTAACTACAAACAAGCTCACCACACACACACAACCTCTCTGACTAACACAAGCTTGATAATGACAAACATAGAAGTGCTCTGACCCACACAAGCTTACTGACACACAGAAGCTCTCTGATACACACACAAGCACACTACAAGCTCACTGATACACACACAAGCACACTACAAGCTCACTGATACACAAGCACACTACAAGCTCACTGACAAACACACAAGCACACCACAAGCTCACTGATGCACACTACAAGCTCACTGATATACACAAGCACACTACAAGCTCACTGATACACACAAGCACACCACCAGCTCACTGATACACACACGCTCTCTCTCACTCACTCTCTCACACTCTCTCATTCTCTCTCCCTCTCTCACACTCTCTCCCTCTCACACTCTCTCCCTCTCTCACACTCTCCCTCTCTCACACTCTCCCTCTCTCACACTCTCCCTCTCTCACACTCTCCCTCTCTCACTCTCTTACTCACTCACTCACACTCTCACACTCTCTCTCACACTCTCTCAATCTCTCTCTCTCACACTCTCACACTCTCTCTCACACTCTCTCAATCTCTCTCTCTCACACTATCACTCTCTCTCACACTCTCTCTCTCTCTCACACTCTCACTTTCTCTCTCACTCTCACTCTCTCACTCACTCTCACACTCTCACACTCTCACTCTCTCTCACACTCTCTCTCACTCTCTCTCTCTCTCACACTCACACTCACTCTCACACTCTCACACTCTCTCTCTCACACTCTCACACTCTCACTCTCACTCTCACACTCTCTCTCTCACACTCTCTAACTCTCTCTCTCACAGTCTCTCTCACTCTCTCAGTCTCTCTCACTCACACTCTCTCTCACACACTCTCTCTCACACTCTCTCTCTCACTCTCTCTCTGTCTCTCACACTCTCTCACCCACACTCTCTCTCACCCACACTCTCTCTCTCTCACACTCTCTCTCTCACACTCTCTCTCTCACACTCTCTCTCTCAGTATCAATCATACAATTACCTGTCACTAGCAGTGTGGATCCTGTTCAGCTGCTTCCTGTACTTCCTCTTCCTGTGTGAAAGTTCACCAGGCTGAGGCTGGTGGGCGGAGCTCCAGTGCGGGGGCTGGATCCTACCAGACAGGCCGTGCAGAGGAGCTGGCAGTGTGGGAGACTCTCTCTCCTCCCTGCTGGAGGTGGCTGCCACCTCTGACTGTGTAGCAGCCACTTAGGTAATTATCTGCCCCAGCCTCACACAAAACCTCACAGGAGGGAAAAATGTGTGAAATGCTGCACTGCCGGCCCCAAGTCCACCAGCCCACCGGGAAATTCCCTGGTATCCCGGTGGGCCAGTCCGGCCCTGCCCAAAGGCATCGCCTGCATCTTAGATTCGTTAAGCCTGTAACAGGAGAACTTACGGTACTCCTGCAGTGTGGTGATTAGAGATAATAGGGATGTAGTTGGATTCGTAATTGTCAAAAGGACTTCGTCCGTAAACATGCTCAATTTATGAGTTGTGAACCCTATCTTAACTAACGAAATAGCCCTGTTTTTCCTAATTTGAATAGCCAGTGGCTCCAAGCCTAAAACATAAAGGGGTGGAGACAATGGGCACACCTGGCCGATGCTGTTTGTAATGGTGAATGCTTCCGCCTGGAAGCCCCCATATGCCACTCTCTCTCTAGGCATGTGGTACAGTGCTCTAATCGAAGCAAGAAAAGCATCTGGGAAGTAAAATTTCCACAGAGTCACTTTCAAGGAGTTCCAGCTTAGATAGTGAAACGCTTTCTCTGTGTCTAGAGAAAACATGAGCCCACCAGTCCCCTCTCTAGCTATCAAGTCAACAATGTCCAGCACCCTTCTTGTGTAATATGTACCCTGCCTACCCATCACAAAACTTGTTTGCTCAGGATGAATTAGCTCAGGGAGCACTCATTTCATTTGATTGGCTAAAATCTTTGCAAACAATTTGGTGTCTGAATTGAGTAAGGATATAGGCCTAAAATTTTTACAGCATGTGGGTTTTTTCCAGTATGGGGAGGGTCATCACTGTGGCCGCTATCATATCCTGGGGTAGTTTGGAGTAATAGGAGCAAACAGTGGGCAATCTTTTCCTTATATGTCTTATAGCATATGATTGGCAGGCCAACTGGTCCTGGTGCCTTGCGTAGGGGAAGGTTGTCAATGGCCAAATTTATTTCCTTAATTGAAATGGGGGCCTCCACGTCGTCTTTTTCAGTCTGTGAAAGAACAGTAGTCTCAATGGAGGCTAGGTACTCTGCAGATTCTGCCATGTGTCACGACTACTAGTGTGGTCCAGCATGCCGAAACTTTGTAAACATATACATAGGCAAGAAAAGGAAAATAAAAGGACAGAGCTTAAACCGGACCTTAGAATGGCCGGACTAATACGCTAAAGACAGAGAATGGTCAAAGAGAAAGCCGAGGTCAAGGAAGCCAGAAAATACACAATACCGTTGACACAAGCCAAGTCAGGGAAACCAGAATTCAGAATAACCAGGAAAAAGCCAAGATCAGGATACTAGGAAATCAGATTCACAAAGATAAAGCACTCTCAGGAAACCAGGAACAGGAAACCAAGACAGGGCAAGGTACTGGGGTGAGTCAGGGATTTAAATATCCCTCTCTATGCTATGATTGGTCAGAGGGCAACCTCTTACCCCAAAACGTGCGTGAGCGTTGACGTTGTGACGTCACACGCACGTCAGTATAAACTTCGGGGGCGGAGCTAGAACTAGAGGCGACCACGCGGTCAGCGCCATTTTGGATTTGGGCGCGACGCCCGGAAGATGTGGGGAAGCGGTTGTCGGCTCGCCGACGAGCAGGTAAGCTCGTGCTGTCGGCGAGGCTGTGCCGGTCAGGCACGGGCGGGCCGGCAACCGCGACACCATGGTGGCTTGTGTAACAAAACCCCTCATGGCTTGTAGTAGTTATGGTGGTTTTGTCCCTTCTCACCGTGGTTATGTGTGGATCCCGGTACCAGCATTGTATTCCAACCAAGAACACACACCTAGACTCTGGTTACCCTGGGACTATAGCCCCTGGAGTGCATTACCTGTTAGAAACTCAATTTCTGCAACTTGAATAATAAAACACTATGTCTGGCCCTTTAACTCTGTTGGGAAAGAATCTGTACTTTTAAAACTGGCACTTCGGATACAGCCGAAGTGCCGAAGTAGTCGAAGTGCCCGCCATTTGACAAACGAACGCGTGGCGGCGACCATTTTAATTTAGCCGAACGCGCTCAGCGGTGTTTTGCCGTCGAGTTCATGGAACAGTTCATGGAGTCGAATGCCACAGTAATATTGCTATATGTACGAATGGCACATGTTCGTGCATTTGAACTGTAATGAATAGACCGGCCACACAGCTCATATCTCTGGAGCTGTTTTGGGCATGAAAAAATGAGTGCGGTTGGTCAAAATGGGACTTCCAGCTAACTCCCGAACGGCTGAATGGATTCAAATGAAATTTGGATATGTTGTTCCCATAATTATGCTGTTTCTAAAAATTTATGCGAATATGATGTGTAATTTTAAAGTTATACAAGTTGTGTAAAAAGTATGTTTTTTCACTTGGAAATAATTGAGTTAATACAGCCATTAAACTCAATTATCTCCCAAGCAGTGGGGAGGCATTTGCTGTAATGAATGGGAGTGTTTTACTGTGTGTCTGTAAATGATTGGTTGTTACCTTTGAGGATTCAGTGCCCAACAAAGTCCATGTGGGTGGTAACCTTGTGGGAAAAACTGTATAAAAGAAATGCCCCTTGCACTCAATAAACCAGATCTTCTTACCCTCAACTTGTAGCCTTGTCTCTTGTTGTAGGGAACAGCTATACCAGCTATATCACTACTAGCTCTTATAAGAGCTCTCTTCAGCTATGCTGCTACACTCTCTGTAAGGTGAACCCCAGCTATACCCTCCTGGAGGACCTTGAGTTGGAGCTCTGCCGTGGTCTCCAGTACTGGGAAGGAGGACGCCCAGATGGTGGATACCCCCCACTCCATAGGGGTAACCGTCACAGCATGGTATAGGGTGCTATCTTTGGTTAAATTATATAGTTCGCCATAAAATAATGCAAACTCATTCCTAATGGAGTGATTAGTTTTTCTTTTCTGCTCGAAATGTTGGATTGGATTCTGGTTTGCTCTTGTTAATCTTTTTTAAATTTCGCCACCAGCATTTTTCCCACCCCGTTCCATTGAGAATAGTGGTACATTTTCATTTTTTTTTTTAATGTAAAAGCTTGTGCATTTTAAATTGGCCTCCAAAATGTTTGCTTGGAATTTTTGGATGTCTTCCCTATTTTGAGTAGTGGGATTACGCAGCTTGGCGCTGTGCAGTACCTTCAGCTGTTGGGACCATTCCAACATTTGGCCCCGGGCTTGTTAAATGAATAATCCTCTCACAACCACCTTGTGTGCCTGTCATACTGCTCCCTGGAAACTCTGAGTGTAGCCATCTTAGTTCTTTTAGCATGTCACAATGATGGGTCATGTAATTACATTGTAGCACAAAGCGGTAGAATGAGTTATACAAGGTATTAAGCATATAAAGGTTGGTTTGCAGTGCAGGTTCATATACTATTTATACCTCCCCCACCCCCCCACCCCACGCTGTGCCGCTCACTGTAATAAAAAAGAAAACAAACAAAAAACTAGCAACTAGATGGTAACCTACAGCCCCCTCATGACCTAAATTTAAAGATCACAGTCCACCTACCATTCCCCAACGCTGGATCTAATATATTTGAAAAATAAGTGGTGGGGGACATGGTGTCATCACGTGCACCTGCTTGTGGGCATTGGTTGGAGGACTTCTAAATTGGGGGTAGACTATCTGTCTATTAACTAAAATATATGGGCGGGCATCCTAATGTCTCCCTCTGCAAATTTTATTCCAGAATAACACAACACGGCAATTAAAATTAATAAAAATAAATAAATGTCCCACTGGACGCCTCCACACATACACTGGGTACTGCTATGCCACTTGTAACAACAGGAGCACATGTTCACGGGAGGAGGGTGGCGAACGGTGAACCCATGAAGGGACATAACTGGACGTACGGTGCTATGCAGGGATTAGTGAAACTCCACCATAGAATACCGCTCAGGCACATTTATACATGCTTGAGACATAATGGCACTAAGCACCTGCATCTGAAAGATACCAGTCGATATTCACATAACTACACGACTGTTAACATGCGTGCCTTATACTCTATTATTGTGATTTTAATGCAAGACGGACCGGCACGTCCTGTTAAAAGTTTAATGATGGGTTGGGAAATGTTGACCCCCGCAACTCTGAAACGACAACCAAAAGGGCATATAATAATAATAATAATAAAAAAATACATTAAACAGAAAACAAAAGACACACAACACCGGGACTGAGGGCAGACCCTCTTGTATTGACTACCTTTTCTTTCCCTTTCCTTTCCCAAACTCACTTAACTTCTCTCCCTCACAAACCTTCCTGCTACAGGATATATTAACCCCATAACTGGATGTTGACATACACCAGGTCTATCACGAAAAACTTACAATTCACGTCTCTAAGCAGGACACAATTCGAATGAATAGATACATCCTTGTGGCAGGAATCTATGCATTGCTGCTGTAATCTTTATGTGAAATATCAATGTATTCAAGCACTGTTTCAAAGTTTAATTGTCAGCATTCAAAATGTTTCACAATGTATCTGTATCAGACCTTTACAAATGTATCTCACGAAGGCCTGTGAGCCCTACTCCCTTGTCAAACTCATTACAATAAAACCTAAAGATTAAAAAAAAATCCAAAAATTTTGCATAGTGGGAAAATCCCTTTAAGTAGCATCCCCATAGTATGTAAGCATAATCTGAGCACTCTGACCGATATCGCATAGCATGGGACAATTTCTTGTGGAACCTTCATGTCAGAGCACTCTGATTGGTTTGTTTACAATATCAGTCAGAGTGCTCTGATTGGTTAGCTTAAAAGCCAGCCAATCAGATCACTCTGATTGGTTAGTTTATAAGCCAGCCAATCAGATTGTTCAGACAAGAAAATCCCACTTACTTAGTAGAACAGGTGCCGAGATACAATACAGAGTTCCATAAGATTTCAGAGCTACTCCGGTCTAGAGTATTGTGCCTTCCTGGCTGCACCTGCTCCTAAGTTGCGAACAAGTCTGTGTGGCTCGGGAGACATGGGTTCAAGGGTCAAAGTACAGTGAGTACAGTCTTTTATGAGAGGGTGAGAGTTAGGGAAACTGCTGCCTGGATAGGTGACCTGAAGGTCTGTCACACTCAGGTTCTAAACCCCTAATGGTAGTCCACATATATTACATAGAGTTGCGTACAATACTTAGACCTAGATAAAATATAGAGATACCTAATTTCTAATATTCAGAGATGTACAATACAGGGATAACTATACTAGCAAGTCTTGCAGCTCAAAAACCTTTATGTCAAGTCTGAGCAGCAGCAAACAGATTTAAAAGATTGATCCCAGAACTCACAGCTAGCAAGTCTTGCAGCTCAAAAGCCTTATGCTGAGGTAGCATCTCTGAAAGATTTTTCCCACTCTCCCCATGGTACTCACTACATTTATTGATAGTTCAAATCACCTGGTCTTCCAAACACACCAATTATGTCTAACATCTTCTCCTGAAATGTAACACCTCCATTCCCACACCACAGACTAGTTAACCATTCACCCCTCCACGCTCTCCTATCGTCCTAGCTGCACTAATTATTAATGTACGCTACTATTTTTCTGTTTCACCCTCACTTCTCTCATTACTCTCTCATCCCATGTAACTCCCCCTTTAAGCCCTCCTTTCATTCTGCCCTCTGAAATGCATGATCTATGTGCAACATAACTAAATTTACTTATATCCATGACGTATTCATCTCATGCTCCCTACTTACTTACTTTAACTGAAACTTCTCTCTCTCCCTCTGACACAGCTACCCCTGCCTCATTATTCTATGGTGGTCTACAGTTTATGCACATGCACAACCCAAGACAGTCTGACAGTAAAGGTGGCAGTGTAGGGTTTCTCCTTTCTCCCCACTGCTCCTTCATACAACCCCCCCACCCCTTCCCTCTCTTTCACCTCCTTTGAAATTCACTCAGTTCGCTTATTTAAAGCCATACCTGTAAACATTGCAGTTATTTATTGGCCTCCAGGTTCTTCTCGTCTCTTCCTTGACCATTTTGCTGCCTGACTTCCTTATTTCCTCTCAAGCAATATTCAATCCCTAATTCTAGGGGGTTTCAACATTCCCATTAACCCACCCTTGTCCTCACTAGCCTCAAACCTTACTTCAATCACCTCCTCCTTTGGGTTATCGCAATGGGCTAATTCATGTAGCTGGCAATACCCATGATCTTATTTCTTCAAATGCATGCTCGGTCTCCAATCTCTTTAATACTCCATTTCCTCTATCAGACCACCACCTCCTATCATTTGTTCTCGAGTGCCCCTACACCCAAAACCCTCAACCTAACCCCCAGCAACTCAGGAAAGATTTGAATTATCTTGACCTTCAGCAACTCTCCATCCCTACCTTCTCCTGTCCCTCTCTGGATATCTCCTCATATAATGCTACCCTCACCTCTGTCCTTGATGCTACTGCCCCACTCCAAGCAGGCTTCTCAAGGAAGGTGCGCATTCCACTGTGGTACACCAAGTCAACGCGCTACCTGCAAAGATGCTCCTTTTCATCTGAACGCTGCTGGAGGAAGTCTCATACCTTGTCAGACTTTTTACACTATAACTTTGTCTTGAGCTCATAAAGTGTGCCCTCAACCTTGCTAAACAGTACTACTTTTCCTTTCTCATTAGTTGAAGCTCCCGCAATCCTAGGTATCTCTTTAATACTTTTAACCCTTTTCTTCGCCCTGCTGTGACCACCCAACAAACTAATCTTTCAGCTGATAGCTTTGCATGTTATTTCATTGACAAGATTAAACAGTTAAGGAAATAATTCTCCCCCCTCTATCTCAACCTTACTTGGACCATACCATCCCTACCCTCCAAGACTTCCCTCCAGCTACTAAACAGGAAGTGGCTGTGCTTCTCCTCTCCTCTCGTCCCACCACCTGTCCACTTGATCCAGTACCTTCCCACCTCATCAGAGCTCTCACCCCTTGTCTTCTATCATGCTTAACACACACTCTAAACTGCTCTCTTTTATCTGGTGTTGTCCCTGCTCCCCTTAAGCATGCTACTGTTGTACCCATCCTAAAAAAAAGCCGTCCCTAGACCAGTCTTCCACTTCCAACTATCGTCCCATATCCCTGCTTCATTTTTCCTCAAAACTTCTAGAAATGACCTAATCACTGTCAAATCCAAAAGACACTACTCCATACTAATTCTTCTTGACATCTTTGTTGCCTTTGATACTGTTGATCATGGCCTCCTTCTCCTAACTCTTCATTCTCTTGGTCTCTGTGACACAGCCCTAATCGGTTCTCCTATCTCTCCCAATGCTCCTTTAGTATCTTTTTTTCCAACAGCACCTTCTCTTTTCATCCTGTCTCAGTCAGATTCCCTCAAGGTTCAGTTCTTGGTCCCCTTTTGTTTGCTCTCTCTATACTGCCTCTCTTGGCAAACTCATGGATTCTACCACCTGTACGCTGACGACACCCAGATATATCTCTCCTCCCCTGACCTGCTGTCCTACAACATGTCACCAATTGCAATTCTTCTATCTCTGACTAGGTGTCCTCCCGCTTTCTGAAACTCAATCTCTCTAAAACTGAATTTCTTATTTTTCCTCCTCATAACACTGATCCTCCTCCTTCACTCTCCTTGCAGGTTGATGGTACCTGCCTCACCCCATCCTTTCAAGATTGCGATTTTGGTGTCACTTTTGATCCTGGCCTCACCTTTGTGCCTCATGTCCAGTCTGTTGCTAAAACCTGTTGATTCCAACGTAAAAACATTGCCCGCATACGCCCCTTTCTCGCATCGATTACTGTAATTCTCTCCTAATTGATCTCCCCAGAAGCCGTACCACCTCCACACCCCCCTACAATCTGTGGTGAATGCTGCTGCCACGCTGATCTTTCTCTCCTGTCACTTCTCTCACACCTCACCTCTCTGTTGATCCTTACACTGGCTTCCTGTCAAATAAAAAATACTAACCCTTACATATAAAGCTCTAATCAATGCTAACCCCTCTTACATTCCTTCACTGATTCATAGGTATGCCCCCTCTCTGTCTCTCTGCTCTACTGGTAACCTTCCCCTTTCTGCTGCTCGCTCCTTACTGCAAATTCACGCCTGTAAATTCTCACGGGCTGCTCCTTTCCTTTGGAACAGCTTGCCTACCCCTGTCAGACTCTCTCCTCGTCTTCAATCCTTTAAGAAGTCCCTCAAAACCCATCTTTTCAGGAATGCTTATGGCCTCCAAGAGTAACTTATATCTCTCAAACCTTCCTCTCGCTCTCTCCTATAGGGCCACAGTCCACTCTTACCTCCAGTTCTGCTACTTTCCCACCATGTCTGTTTGCTGTCTCTCTCAATACCCTTCCTATTGTGTTTTTATATCCCACCTCCTCTAGACTGTAAGCTTGTTTGAGCAGGGTTCTCAACTACCTAATGTTCCTGTTACATTTTGTTATTGTCCTGTTTGGTAAATTCACCATTTATTGCAAAGCACTGCGGAATAAGCTGGTGCTATATAAATATCAATAATAATAATAATAATAATAATACTATACACAAAACTGAGTACAATACAGAGATGCCCAAACAATACACAGAGCCTGGTACACAACAGAGATATCAACATAATAGAAAGAACACTGCACTCAAGAGATACTCATACTATAAATCCAGTGCCATCTTAACATTATGGGCCCCTGGGCAAAGCTGTGCACTGGGGCCCTGCCTACACACAACTCACATCAATAAAAATGTAAGTTATAGATAGAATTAAGGTTATATTTCTTAGTACCTCCAACAAATGCAATACATACATAACATACACAGTGCGCTGAATACACACACACACAGACAGACTTCTGAATACACACACATACTGCATTGAGGGGTGCAGTGTGGGTTTGTGTGTGGGTCAGGGACGTTTTAGCCGCAAAGCTAACAAGGCATTTGCCTTGGCGGCATTTTCCAGGGGGCGGCAAAAAAAGCCACCCCCAAATGCCCAGGGCAAATGCCTTGTTAGCCTTGCGGCTAACTGACAAGCCGTCTGGGCGGGCGATCTGGTGGGCGGCGCTGGCGAGGGAGAGCTCCCCCTGAGCTGTCTGCTCAGCTCCCTTGCGCGCCACAGAGTGAGGCTGGGAGCCGGAAGATGACGTCATCTTCCGGCTCCCAGCCTCACTCGGCGGCGCGCGAGGGAGCTGAGCAGACAGCTCAGAGGAAGTGCTCCCTCGCCGACCGCCCAGCAGATCGCCCGCCCAGCAGCCACTGGACCACCAGGGAGAAAGATGACCCCCCCCAGCATTCCCAAAGGTAAGGAGGCTGGGGGGTTAAATAAAAAATAAAAAAAATGTGAGTGAGTGAGTGAGTGAATGAGTGAGTATGTGTTTGTGTGTGTGTGTTAGTGTATGTGTTAGTGTGTGTGTGTGTTAGTGTGTGTGTGTGTTAGTGTGTGTGTGTGTGTTAGTGTGTGTGTGTGTGTGTGTTAGTGTGTGTCTGTTAGTGTATATCTGTTAGTGTGTGTGTGTATGTATGTTAGTGTGTGTTTGTATGTCTGTTAGTGTGTGTGTATGTCTGTTAGTGTGTATGTCTGTTAGTGTCTGTGTATGTATGTTAGTGTGTGTCTGTTAGTGTGTGTGTGTATGTATGTGTGTCTATGTATGTATGTATGTCTGTTAGTGTGTGTGTATGTGTGTCTGTTAGTGTGTGTGTGTGTGTGTCTGACTGTGTGTGTCTGTTAGTGTGAGTGTGTGTGTGTATCTGCTAGTGAGTGTATGTTAGTGAGTGTGTCTCTGTTAGCTAGTGTATGCGTATCTGTCAGTGAATGTGTGTGTGTGTATTTAGAAGGCGGGGCGGGGGAAGGGTTGGGTGGGGGTGGCGCGGGCGGGCGGGAGGGGGGCGCCTGAGTTTTGTGCTGCCTAGAGCAGCACAAAACCAGGATACACCACTGGTGTGGGTGCTGTGTGGAGGGAACAGTGCTGTAAGTGTGTGTGAGCGGTGCTGTGTGTGTGAGCGGTGCTGTGTGTGTGAGGTGCTGTGTGTGTGAAGGGTGCTGTGTGTGTGTAAGGGGCACTGAGTGAGTGTGGATGGGGGGTGTTGTGTGTGTTTTAAAGAGTTTGAGGGGTGCAGGTAGCAAATGTGTTTTTTTTTTAATATACATTATACAGTTTTTATCTATACATTAAGTAAAATCTTCATCCCCCCTCCGTTCTTCTTACATTTTGGTGAAGAAGGGGGGAGACAGCCAGCCCCGGTGGTCCGGTGGTGAGTTCTGTGTAGCCTGCAGTTAGTCTGGTTTCAGGCTGTCTCCTGTCCTCACACGCACAGAATGCTTTGTGGATCGTTGCCATGGTAATGTGCAGCAACGCTCCACACAGTCTGCTCGCCAGAGGAGTGATCTTCCTCCCTTTCCTTTCTTCTGGGTCCTCCTGCCCTTTCCCCCCGATTGAATGGCCCTTGGGCCAGTGAGGGAGATCTCTGATCTCCTCAGCGGCCAGAGAAGGCCCAGGGCCAGAAAACAGGGGCCCCCATGCAACTGTCCAGCGTGGCCATGGGGAAACATGGCCCTGTATAAATGTTAGCACAACACAAAGATACCCATAAATACACAGAGCTGAGAACAATAAAGAGATAAACAGCAGATAGAGCCAAGTACAATTCAGAGATACAATACTCAGAGCTGGGCACAATAAGGAGATACCCATTACTGTTCCAAATAGATAGGGCATGGTCACTGTAATAGATACACAGACCTACAATACAGAAATATTCACACAGTATTTAGTTTTAAACCTCCAGCTCCTTCTCTGATTATCTAGCCCTATCGGATTACCTAGTTCTCCCTTTTATGATGTCATCTTCTGTAAATGTTGCTGTAATTAATAACCCAACACGTAGAGTGAAAACCACCAGTAGAAATAGAGACAGAAATTCCTAAAGCCGGTCTTTAGAATGGCCGGATAAAAGAGATAACAACAAGAAACGTCAGAAACAAGCCAAGGTCAAGGGAAGCCAGAAATACATAATTACGAGGAACAAAGCTGAGTCAGGGAAACCAGAAGTCAGTATAGTCGAGAGTAAGCCGGGTCAATATTAAAGAACTATTACAAAAGGGTACAGGAATGCACTAAAGTGACACTAGTGAAATAAGGCACACTAGGAACCACAACAAGGCACTGTTTTTAAGGGAGACTGGGACTTTATATAATTGGGGGTGTGATTATCATAACCACGCCTCCAAAAGGTATGTGTGAGCTAGGCTCTGTTGTATAGAGGTCTCCTGACTTCATGACGCTGGCACTCATGCGCTGCATCATTAAAATGGGCGGGCACATAGCAGCCGGCATCCCGGAGGCTGAGTGGAACCTTTCCCGGCATGGGTGCGGCGGTCAGACCGATCCCGGAGTCAGCACATCGGTGGACCGACAAGGTAAGTGGGACGAGGCTGCTCCTATAAAACAGGTCAGCTACTCCACTGCAGATTGATCATTATGACATTTACAGGAACAATATGGAGTATATAAGAATCCTGCTGCTTTAACCAAGTGAAGTGAACACTACGTCCTGTGAGCTTGCAGTGCACTGATAGCTGTATTAGTTTTACTACAGATTGATCATATCACAGTAAGATTGAACAGAACTAGAAAGTTACTTAGAGCATAAGGTATCAGTGGAGACAGGGTCGGTGCTAGGATTCTTGCCGCCCTAGGCAACAATACATTTTGACGCCCCCTCATGAATGCAACTACATTCCCTCAGAGCTTTATTCACTAAAATCTGAATTACACTAAAGAGACATTTAGGTGAAGAGGCGCACTGAGTAGATATTAACCCCTTAAGGACCAAACTTCTAGAATAAATGGGAATCATGACATGTCACACATGTCATGTGTCCTTAAGGGGTTAAAGGGAAACTATAGTGCCAGAAAAACAAACTTGTTATCCTGGCACTATATTTTCTCCCTCCGTCAAGCGCATCCCCCCTCGTGGTGCAGCAGGGGTTAAAACCCCTTCTGTAACTTACCTGGGTCCAGCACCAATGTCTTTTGTGCTGGCTTGGGTCCGCCTTCGCTCCTCAATGGCCACGCTCAAAGTGATATTGCCATGACTGGACGTCCCCGTGCATAGCCACTAGAGGAGTTAACCCTGAACGGTAATTAGAAACGTTTCTTAAAAATTGCAATTTACTTTGCAGTGTCACTTACACAATATCACTAATACACACACTCTCTCACTGGCATACACAGTTACACATTCTAACTAACTCACACACTCTATCACACACACATTCACAATGACCTACACAGTCACTTGCACACTCTCACTAACACACACAGTGTCACCTACACATTCTCACTAATACACACACTCTAACTTACACACTCTCACTGGCATACACATTGTCAGTTACAAACTCTAACACCATACTTACACATACTCACTAACAGTGTCACTTGCACACTCTGCCTAACACACACACACACACAGAGTCACTTGCACACTCTCACTAACACACACCCAGATTCACTTGCACACTCTCACTAACACACATTGTCACTTACAAATACAAACTCACACCACTTACAAATACAAACTCACACCACTTTATATAAAGTCACACTTTATTTACACACACAAACACACCAATTTAACACACTCCCCAATTTACAAGCATTCACACAATAAGCAATCCCCCTTAACCATACCTGGGTGCTGTGAAGATGAGAAGAGTTCCAGGCAGCAGGATCCAGGATGTTGCTCTTCTTTCTCTTGGGGGAGCAGGAGAGCCGTGCACTGTGAGCACAGGCTACTTCCATCTCCCTTCACCGTGCTTACGGTGTTCACAGGCAGGGGGCAGCCAGGATACCAGGTCATATCCCGGCTTCCCCTGCCTGCAGGAAGCACAGTGCTCTGCAGTAAATCCCACTGCCCTAGCGAGTCATCGGCTACAGAGGGAGCCCAGCAGCTGAATGGCTGTGCTGGGGGGGTGGCTAAGGAGCTGCTCGCCAGCACAGCATCCCAAGACAGCTATAGCAGGGCAGCCCACTGGGAAACCTCTCGGTGGGTGCCCCCCATAGGCTAATGCCTTATTCGCCTTAATGGTAGCGCCGGCCCTGAGTTTGAGCCAGTTCTCAACCAACTGTATGCATTGAGTTAAGGCAACAAGATTCTGATAAACTCCCTATTTCTTTTGTAGCTGGCAGTGACAATATGAACAGTGCTCAGTGCTATTTTGGTGCCAATGTGTAGCTGTCATGGTTAACTGAAGCAATTATCATTATGTATTAGAGTCAGTCCTGCAGTGTGGAGCTTCACAACTCTTCAATTAGCCACATCATTAGTGTTTGAGGTCTGAAAACACTAATGATGTGGATAAATGAAAATTTAGCACTTTAACCCCTTAAGGACACATGACGGATATATTCCGTCATGATTCCCTTTTATTCCAGAAGTTGTGTCATTAATGGGTTAATAAAGACAGTGTGTACTGTGCAAGTGAGCCTACATTGTGCAGTAGGAGTTGGCAGACATTTCTGACAGTAATAGTTTTAGTGATTTCCCTCTCTACCGCCGCCCTCTCTCTCTCTTTATAAAAATATATATGTAAAATTGCCTTGTTTAATAAGACCAAATCCCTCAAATTGCAACTCAAAGTGAGCCTCTAAAATTTCTTCTTCAAGGAAACTAGGCACATGCAAGGACTTGCTGAAGTAGGGCAGATTTTAAATCTGACCTATTTTTTTTTTTTTTACATGCCCAGTTACTTTAAAGAAATCTTCGCCAAACCACCACCAATCTGAATCCTATTACAGAGTTATAGATTTTTATTTTGCCACATACATAAGCAATGACTAGAGCAGGGGTAGGCAACCTACGGCACTAGTGCCATGCACGGCACTCAAGGTGTCTTTGCACTGCACTAAAGGCTGCTACAGCCAAACAGGCTCTGGCCTATGAGGAGTCCCAGTGAAATTTCAGATACCTGCTAATACGAAAAGGTGGTGAGGGACAATCCTCAATTTATGCATTGAAGCACATAGAGTAAGTGATCTCAGCTCACTTCCTCCCAGCACTTGGGAATGGGAATCCACACTGTAGTAGAGCAGCCCGCAGCTGTTGTTGTAGCTCCTGTCCTTGACCTGTACCTGGCCAGCCTGGCCCCCACTGGAACCCAGGGAAGCCACCCACACTGCTAGGTATACACAAAAATGCAGAATATCCCTCCCCTCATACAAATAATACAAACAGCCCACATACAAACATACACACAATCCGCATAAACGTAACCTGCTAACAATGCACATACATGCACACAACCCCATATGAAATAACCCAAACAGCCCCCACACATACACACACTACCAAACACACAATGTGACTTATCCATCCACACACACAATTCCACAAGCAGCCCCCATACAAAGCCCACATTCATATGTGTCATACACGATACCACAAACTACTCCTGAACATATACAATTTAATAGCTCGTATACGCACAAATATAAAGATACAAAGCAATTACAGTATAAATAACACGAGCACAATATGACAACATACACACCTCAATTTAAAAAAATAGGACGGGCACGCTACGGGGCATCACAATCCTATATCGGCACAGTCCTGCTAAAAGGTTGCCTACCCCTGGACTAGAGCATCTTAATCCAGTGTTTCCCAACCCAGTCCTCAAGGCACACCTACCAGTCCAGGCAGGGCCGGCGCCACCTGTAAGGCGACCTAGGCAGCCGCCTAGGGCGCAACTTACCAGGGGGCGCCGGATCCCTGTCCCCGCTGCGCCTCCTCATGCTGCGCCGCCTGAGCGCTTTAGCAAGCCCCAGGCGGCGCAGCACTGCTGCCTGGAGGGCGGCCGGGTTTATGACCGGCAGGAGGGAAGCGCAGAGCGCTCCCTCCTGCCGGTCTCTCCATGTAGCATGGCCGGGCGGCGCGGAACGCAGGACAGGAACCTTTGTTTCCTGTACCCGGCCGCCGGCGGAATGACAGGAAGTGCTCACTCAGTGAGCATTTCCTGTCATTCCGCCGGCGGCCGGGTACAGGAAACAAAGGTTCCTGTCTCGCGTTCCGCACCGCCCGGCCACGCTACATGGGCAGGAGGGGAGGGTAAGGACCACTAAGGGGGGGGAGGGGGGTTTAAGGACCACTAAGGGAGGGGGGGGTAGTTTAAGGACCACTAAGGGAGGGGGGGGGAGTTTAAGGACCACGGAGGGGGGGGGGGGGGTGTTAAGGACCACTAAGGGGGGGAGGGGGGGTTAAGGACCACTAAGGGAGAGGGGGGGGGGTATAAGGACCACTAAGGGAGGAGGGGGGTATAAGGACCACTAAGGGAGGAGGGGGGGTATAAGGACCACTAAAGGGGGGAGGGGGTGGTATAAGGACCACTAGGGGAGGGAGGGGGTATAAGGACTACTAAGGGAGGGAGGGGGTATAAGGACCACTAAGGGAGAGGGGGGGGGGGTATAAGGACCACTAAGGGAGGAGGGGGGTATAAGGACCACTAAGGGAGGAGGGGGGGTATAAGGACCACTAAAGGGGGGGGGGTGGTATAAGGACCACTAAGGGAGGGAGGGGGTATAAGGACCACTAAGGGAGGGAGGGGGTATAAGGACCACTAAGGGAGGGGGGGGGGTATAAGGACCACTAAGGGAGGGGGGGTATAAGGACCACTAAGGGAGGGGGGGTATAAGGACCACTAAGGGAGGGGGGGTATAAGGACCACTAAGGGAAGGGGGGGTATAAGGACCACTAAGGGAGGGGGGGTATAAGGACAACTAAGGGAGGGGGGGGGTATAAGGACCACTAAGGGAGGGGGGGTATAAGGACCACTAAGGGGGGTATAAGGACCACTAAGGGAGGGGGGGGGGTATAAGGACCACTAAGGGAGGGGGGGTATAAGGACCACTAAGGGAGGGGGGGTATAAGGACCACTAAGGGAGGGGGGGTATAAGGACCACTAAGGGAGGGGGGGTATAAGGACAACTAAGGGAGGGGGGGGTATAAGGACCACTAAGGGAGGGGGGGTATAAGGACCTCTAAGGGAGGGGGGGTATAAGGACCACTATGGGAGGGGAGGTATAAGGAACACTATGGGAGGGGGGTATAAGGACCACTATGGGAGGGGGGGATAAGGACCACTATGGGAGGGAGGGGGGGATAAGGAGCACTATGGGAGGGAGGGGGATAAGGACCACTATGGGAGGGGGGGATAAGGACCACTATGGGAGGGAGGGGGGGGGTAAGGACCACTATGGGAGGGGGGATAAGGACCACTAGGGGAGGGGGGGATAAGGACCACTAGGGGAGGGGGGATAAGGACCACTAGGGGAGGGGGGATAAGGACCACTAGGGGAGGGGGATAAGGACCACTAGGGGAGGGAGGGGGGATAAGGACCACTATGGGAGGGGGGATAAGGACCACTATGGGAGGGGGGATAAGGACCACTAAGGGAGGGGGGATAAGGACCACTAAGGGAGGGGGGATAAGGACCACTAAGGGGGGGAAGGACCACCAAAGGGGGGTAAGAAGGGAGGACTACTAAGGAGAGGGGAGGAGGGTGATTACCACTAAGGGGGTGGGGGGAGTAGGGGAGAACACGGAGGGACAGAAGGGAAGGGGAAATCAATAATTGAGGGGAGAGCACTATGAATTTTTTTTTAAAAAAAGAAAGCTGTTCCCATCTCAGTCCCTATCCTACCCCACAAACCCTCTCTTTTACACTACACACATACACAATGCACCCCCCCCCACACACACACACAGAAACATACAATGCATTCCTACTCACACACAGACACACCCGAAACACACAATTCATCCCTTACGTTCTCTTACATAATTAATGCACCCCTTACAGACACACACTGCATTCAGTTACATACACAGAAACAAACCTTGCACCCCTTACACACACACACCCAGAAACATACAATGCATTCCTTACACGCAAACACACACTACATCCCCTATAAACACACTACATCCCTTACACAAATTGCACACATAAAACATCCCCAACTCATGGATGGGCCATGTAGGTGGATTTATGGGTGGGCATTGTAGGTGTATGCCCCTTGGGGGCCCAGACCTTGAGCTGTGTAAGGGGCCGCTCATGTTTTGTAGCATATCCTGCCCAACCCACAGAAACCAACAACCTAATGGACTTAAACTAAATTAGTTTTATGTTATCCTTTGTTAAAACTTTAATACATTTAAATTAAAATTGAGTATCTCGTTAGAAGAAGTTCAAAACAAGTATTGGGTGATTTTCAATGTGTTATTCAATGGTGCAAATTACAATGACAAATGGCAACTGCCTTTTCAACTCGGTGTTTACCTAATAAACCAGTGTGAGCGTTGATAAAGCAATATTCTGCAATTTGCTGAATGGTACAAGTGTGAGGTAAATTGTGAGGTAAATTATGAGGTAAATTGTAACCAACGAGCAATATTAGCTATCTATTGAAACATTTTGCAGGTTGCTGTGTATGCAGGGAAACATAGCGTGTGTTTGTGTGGTCAGTATTTGTAAGAAGCCGTTAGCTTTGTTAGCGTAACTGTTTCTATTAATATATCGTTCATGCTCTGACCTTTATTAATCACTCAACTTCACATAGCAGTTGATTTCCTGCTCTGCATAAATTTTGTTTTAAGCCAAGTTACTCCTCTCACCAAATAATAAAATATATTGCATAAGGAACACTTTTATAATATTACATTTCTAGGTTTTAAAAGAATCAAATGATGCATACAGTATGTATGTTGACTCCAGAGGTTTCGGAAGTGTTAGGATCCCTCTTGAATAAAATTTGGTCTGGTATTAAAGTTACAGTTGTCGTCCTATGAGGAGAAAAACAGGCACTCTCAAAATCAGAGACATTAATACAAAAGTTAGCAGGAAAACAATAATCAAATGTAGATATGAAAAGTTTTCTGTAGATTGTTTTTAAAATGCACCCTGGGTGTAAAAACTTTAAAAGTTAAAAATTTTAGACAAGTCCAGTCATTGTCTCCTTACGTCCCATCTCGTACATGTAAGTACCAATAGGGAAGGGGAAGACAAATGAGATCGCTCATAGGGTAATATAATTTAATAGAAGTAAAATGCATTGATATAAATAAATTAGATAACAAGTTGGACTCTTATATATTTACTAAAACTTTACCAGCATAATATTCCCTGGAGGAGTTTCTAAATTGTTTCCCTCTCTGTTCGGCATTGCGTCAGGGAAAGTTTGGTGGCTAACCCTCAATTATTTTGTTATAGTCATAACACCCTAAAGCACAAACACACATGCCCCACGCGGCGTATCGTGGGTTTCAGCGTCCAATCCCCCCATATTTAACCCCCACATATTTCATATCCATTCCCCCATATATCTGACCCCCCTCATATTTCTTGTCCACCCCTCCACTATTGACTCACTGAGAGGAATGGGGTACTAGTAGTACTAGTGATTCCATGATAAAGATTTCACCCCCTCCCTCAATCCATGCACTTACCTGGTCCTGGGATCTCCTCTCTCTTTCCTCCCAAAGAGTACTGGCAGGAAGTGATGTCAACGCGTGTGACCTCACTTCCTCATAGTGCTGGGAGGGAAGGGAGGGTTGCTGCTTGCACATTTCTGACAAGCAGCAAATGGGGACCCGTGGCACTGGCATAATCCAGGAATGAAGGTGCCCAGGACCCGAAACAGACCCAGGGCAGACTGGGAATAAAAAGCAGCCTTGGGAAAATCTTATACCAGCCCTATCATTAATTGTGTTAGCTGTGACAGAAATACAGTTACAAAAAAAAACGAAATATTCAAAATTATTTAATTAACAAGGAGTCCACTCAATATTTAACCAACAAGAAGGTGTGCACTCACATGACTTACAATAAACAAAAGAGCTGTTTTATTTTAATCAGATGTGCAACATCTTACTTCAACGTTTCATCCTTATAACTTTGAAAGGTCCAGTAAAGGGAATGAAACATTGACTCAATGCTGCTGCACGTCTGATTTAAATCAATTTTATTTTGTTTAGTCCTCAATCCTATGAGTGCACTCTTCGTTGGATGTAGTTTGATACCGGGGAATGAAAGAATGGGAGAAGGGCAGGGTTATCCACTAAACTAATAATTTTTGTGAAAATTTAAATAGCAAATTTTAGGCTACAATAGTCAAGCTGCTACTATAGCTGAGTTGGAAATTCCCCCTGAACATAGATTTGAGGGATTGCTTGCTCTGGTGCGCTTGTTTATGTTCGGGGAAACTTCCCCTAATATAAACATGCGCACCGGAGCAGGGAATCCCCACAATGGCTCGCACTTATGCCTGGTCGTAAGTGCCAGCCGTTGTAAAACAGGTAGGTTGCTAAATGAGAACCACCTGTTTATACATACACACACACACATATATATAGTGATATAATACACAAAAATAAATATATATTTGTGCATATGTATGTATATGTAACGGTACCCCCTAGTAGTAGAAGGGTTTCACCGCCAGAGACATCCTTTTCCCAATGGTTAGAGGTGCTGTAGTAATTCCAGCATCATCCGTGAGAGAAGCAGGAACAGCTTTTACAAGAGCTAGTGATTCGTGATATAGCGGTTCCCTACAATAAGAGACAGAACTCAGTATTGAGGGTGAAGACAATCTGAGGTTTATTGGAGGCACACTGCCTTTTATGCAGGTTTCCCAACAAGGGTGATCCCCAGGTGGACCTTGTTGGGCACAGGGACACAAAGTATACAAACCAATGAAAACAAGGTGACAAAGAATGACACTCCCACATACAGTGCACAATCCCTCCCCTCTGCCTGTGATATAATTAGGGCAGATAATGCCTTAACCTAATTATCCCCAGGCAGACGCACATTTTTAAAAAGTCCAATAAGTACCCCAAAATACAACATATCCCAATA